>NC_041226.1:10748633-10754426 GCF_002837175.3 Physeter macrocephalus | reverse complement strand
CACAACGAAGAGTAGCCTCCACTCGCCGCAACTAGAGAAAGCCCACGTGCAGCAATGAAGATGCAGCCAAACAATGCAGCAAAAAATAAATAAACCAATAAATAATTTTAAAAAGAAAGAAAGCAAAGCTCTTGGGTAGGAACTCACAATATCTTAAAACTACTCTAAAGTTAAAAAAAAAAAATTAGACTTTTGGTCTCCAGAACTTTACCTTTGACAAATATTATGATTTTTCTTATGTCTGCTAAAACTATACTTACTTTTTTCTAATATTAATTTTTTCCTTCCTCAAAAGTAGTGTGCTTCAGCTTAACATCTTTTATTATTCTATCAAGATACCTATGAAATACGTATTATTATAGTTAATTTATATCTGCAGAGTAGAAAATTGGAGCAAGAAAGGCTTAAACAACACAGCTAGCGAATAATTAAATAATGAAGACCAGAACTGTCCCTGGTCTCCCAACTCTTAGATCAACTTTTTTCCTATGATGTCTCAAATGTTTATATTTTCATAGTCTGATATTACACGGTAATATAATGATATAGTACTTTAATTACATATAGTATAATACAGTTTGGTACTATAACATAGTGTAATAGTTCATCTCTGCCATATTTCAAACTGACCAGTTTTGCCCAAGATAGATAAATCAGCCTGTAGGAATTATGCATTACAGGTTTAAAGGTAGTTCTGTTTAATGGGGCACTCTCTGTTGCAGGAGTCCACTATCTTCTCAACACAGCCTGAGAGAATAAAATAATTGGCTTTCACTTTAAGATTAGAGGAGTTCAGGAAATGACCTGGGTGTGAGGGCAACAGAGCATAAGAAAGGTGACTTGAAATGCAAGAACTCTATATTCCTTGGACTACCTTCTTCCTCTGTCCTCTGGCTTGCATCTCCTGGCGAGTAACAAAATCGCCAGCAAATCAAAAGAACACATTATGCCAAGAGATAAGACGAGCCTTTAGAAACCCAAGAGAAGCTAAAATATACTTCATCCCTGGGGGAAGAGACTGCACGGGCCATTTGAAAACTCTGAGATGTACGCTATGCTCAAGATCAATAGATTTAATATTCGATAGCAGCAGCCATGGTCGCCAGGGTGAGCAAGACTCTGACTATAATTTCAAGGTTCGGCTGGATGGATTGCATGGAGAAATTTTTTATGAACAAAACAGACTTGGCACCCTTACAAGGCTTATCTCCAGCATACCTCTGACAGTCAGGGACAATTCAAAAGATGGTGCCTTTGAAGATATACTAGAAACCACAGTAACTGGGTCATTTCATTCTGGGGCTTTCAAACACTGCTCTTCTAAATCAGGCTAGGGTCTAAACAGCTCCCAGTGTCTATAGCTATAATTTAGGACTGTGCCCAAGTGTTTACTTGACCTCATTTTCGAACATGAAGAATTAGCTAGTAAACAAGTCAAAATAGAATTTCCCCGAAACAAGCACACTTTGGTCAAGGCAGATCCACTCAAGCCGAACCTTGTAGCATGCATCTAAAGAATAGGAGAGGTCAGTGACAGGATTTCTCTAAGATGGCATCATGTATTTTCAAAAGAGTGAACCTGAAGACCTGGTGGAATGTCATGTTTCTGAGTTGTAAGTTGTTTGGTATGCTTTAATCAGGCAGATTATTACGTAGTTGCTTTAAAAAGTGTCTCAGAAGCTTTTGCAAAGCAAAGGAAACCATCAACAAAACGAAAAGACGTCCTTGTAAATGATATAACTGATAAGGGGTTAATATCCAAGATATAGAAACAGCTCATACAACTCCACATCAAAAGACAAACAACCTGATTAAAAATGAGCAGAAGAACTGAATAGACATTTTTCCAAAGAGGAAATGCAGATGACCAACAGGCACATGAAAAGATGCTCAAATCACTAGTGATCAGGGAAATGCAAATCAAAAGCACATTGAGATATCACCTCATAGCTGTCAGAATGACTATCATCAAAAAGAACACAAGTAACAAATGTTGGTGAGGATGTGGGGAAAGGGAACACTCATACACCACTGGTGGGAAAGTAAATTGGTGAAGCCACTGTAGAAAACAGTATGGAGCTTTCTCAAAAAACTAACAACAGAACTACCAAATGGCCCAGCAATTCTACTCCTGGGTATACAACTGGAAAAACAAAAACAACAACAAAAAACACTAATTCAAAAAGATATATGCACCCCAGTGTTCATAGAAGCATCATTCACAATAGCCAAGATACGGAAGCAACCTAAGTGTCCATCAACAGATGAATGGATAAAGAAAATGTGGTACATACGTGAAACTGAATACTACTCGGCCATAAAAACATGCAATTTTGCCATTTGCAGCAACATGGATGTACTTGGAGGGCATTATGCTAAGTCAGGCAGAGAAACACAAATATGGTATAATACCACTTATATGTGGCATTATAATGGAACACCACTGTGGAATCTAAAAAATTCAATAAACTAGTGAATATAACTAAAAAGAAGCAGACTCACAGATATAGAAAACAAACTAGTAGCTATCAGTAGGGAGAGGGAAGGGGAAAGAAGTAATATAGAGGTAGGGGAGTAAGAAGTACAAACTATTAGGTATAAAATAAGCTACAAGGATATATTGTACAACACAGGGAACATAGCAAATATTTTATAATAACGATAAATGGAGTATAACTTTAAAAAAAAGAAAAGAAAAATTTGATTATAATCTAAAATTAAGTTTCCATGCATTGGTGGCAAATGAGAAAAACAAAGACAAAATTGGGCCTTTTTATAAAACTAAAAATATTTGATCATTTTAATTCTAAAAAAAGAGATATATATTTAGTTGTTAATCAGTTATTTCCACTATAAGACATATGACCCATCAATTACGTGCCTGGCTATTTATGCTAGAGAAATGAAAATTTATGTCCTCCCAAAAACCTCTATCTGATTATTCACAGCAGCTTCCTTTGTAAGAACCAAAAGCTAGAAACAACCTAAATGTCCTTCAGTGGGTGAACTGTGGTACATCCATGCAAAGGAATACTACTCAGCAATAAAAAGAATGAACATTGATACACACAACAACTTGAATGGATCTCAAGGGCAAACTGAGTGAAAAAAAGCAGATCAAAAACATATCCTGCATGATCCCATTTATAAAACAGTCTCAAAATAACAAAATTATAGTGATAGAAAATAGATCAGTGTTACCAGAAGTTAGGATTGGGAAGGAGGTATGATTATAAAGGAGTAGCACAATGGAAGTATGATTATAAAGGAGTAGCACAATCGAGTTTCTTCATGCTGATGGTACACTTATGTATCCTGATTGTGGTGGAAGTTAAACAAATCTACACATGTGATAAAAATTTTATAAAATTATACATTCCTCCCCTAAAAAAGGTTTGCATGTAAAAAAAGAGATGAAATCTGAGTTAGGTATGTAGTTTAGTTAACAGAATTATACTCATGTCAGTGATCTGCTTCTAATAATGTCCTATGGTTATGTAAGATGCTATCACTGGGGGAAGCTGGGGAAGAATACACAACTCTCTGCACTAGTTTTAGAACTTCTTGTGAGTCTAAAATTATTTCAAAATAAAAAAATAAATGGAAACAAAACATTAGGTTCCCTCATTCACAGAGAAGTAAACTAAGATTCAAACAGGCTAAATAACTTGCCCTTATTTAAAAAAAAAAAAAAAAAAAGCCCTTGAGCTAGTAAAAAGCCAAGTTGAGATTTGAACACCAGGGCTTCTGACTTTATATTCAGGGTCCTTTATACTACAGTGCTCCTATTAGCCATGTGTTTATTGGGAAGGTAAAGATCCAGGTGATATGTGAAGGTTGTCCAGGTAGATGGAACAACATGTTCAAAGCCAGGAAATAAACAAGAGCAAGGGAAAGAAGTACAAACCACCAAAGGCTGGGGAACAGGGGAAAGCAGAGAGATAAGAGCACTGAACCTTGAGGGGGGCCAAGAACAGGGATAGAGGGAACAGGCTGACAGGCCAGGAGGTTGTGGACTGTGGACCAGACACCTACTTAAGAGACAGAATAATTCCTGACAATGACAGACTCTAGAAATGGAAAGGAGGTGAGTGGCCATATGCTACTCGAAGTAAAGGTCAGTGAGTGTAAGCTGATCAAGGAACTGCGAGACTAGGGAGTCAAATCAGTGGTCTTTTCAGGACATTCGAGGGAGCCAGAACGATGATACTGAGAGGAAGATAGAGCTTTATCTCTCCTACTAGTATAAGTTTCCTAGAAGTAAGGACTATACTTTATCTTTCTTTGCTTTTCCCACAGAGCCTACAATAACACCTTGGACTTGGAGCTCCATTGATGTTTGCTGAATTAATGAACAAATATTCTTATGCCTTGAGAACCTGAAACGGTCAATGAACCTTATTTAGCACCTATTTTCCCAAGAGGAAGTTGTTTTGGTTGATCAACATGACAGCAAAATGACTATTAAATTCCATTTTAAAAATACATCAATTTCTCATTTGAAATAATGAAGATAATAAAATGGACAACTTGGAAGAAATGGACAAACGCTAAGAAAAGCATAACCTTCCGAGACTGAACCAGGAAGAAATAGAAAATTTAAATAGACCATTCACAAGCACTGAAATTGAAACTGTGATGAAAAATCTTCCAACAAACAAAAGCCCCAGACCAGATGGCTTTACAGGCAAATTCTATCAAACATTTAGAGAAGAGCTAACACCTATCCTTCTCAAACTCTTCAAAAAATTGCACCATCACCCTGATACCAAAACCAGACAAAGATGTCCCCAAAAAAGAAAACTACTGGCCAATATCATTGATGAACATAGACGTGAAAATCCTCAACAAAATAGTAGCAAACAGAATCCAACGGCACATTAAAAGGATCATACACCATGATCAAGTGGAGTTTACCCCAGGAATGCAAGGGTTCTTCAATATACACAAATCAATCAATGTGATAAACCATATTAACAAATTGAAGGAGAAAAACCATATGATAATCTCAATAGATGCAGAAAAAGCTTTCAATAAAATTCAACACCCATTTATGATAAAAACATTCCAGAAAGGAGGCATAGAGGGAACCTACCTCAACATAATAAAGGCCATATATGACAAAGCCACAGCCAACATCATTCTGAACGGTGAAAAACTGAAACCATTTCCTCTAAGATCAGGAACAAGACAAGGTTACCCACTTTCACCACCATTATTAAACATAGTTTTGGAAGTTTTAGCCACAGCAATCAGAGAACGAAAAGAAATAAAAGGAATCCAAATCAGAAAAGAAGAAGTAAAACTGTCACTGTTTGCAGATGACATGATAGTATACATAGAGAATCCTAAAGATGCTACCAGAAAACTACTAGAGCTAATCAATTAATTTGGTAAAGTAGCAGGATACAAAATTAAAGCATAGAAATCTTGTGCATTCCTATACACTAGTGATGAAAAATCTGAAAGAGAACTGAAGGAAACACTCCCATTTACCACTGTAACAAAAAGAATAAAATACCTAGGAATAAACCTACATAAGGAGACAAAAGACCTGTATGCAGAAAACTATAAGACACTGATGAAAGAAATTAAAGAGGGTACAAACAGATAGAGAGACAGACCACGTTCTTGCACTGGAAGAATCAACATTGTGAAAATGACTATACTACCCAAAGCAATCTACAAATTCAATGCAATCCCTATCAAAGTACCAATGGCATTTTCCACAGAACTAGAACAAAAAATTTCACAATTTGTATGGAAACACAAAAGACTCCGAATAGCCAAAGC
>NC_041226.1:10747032-10748052 GCF_002837175.3 Physeter macrocephalus | reverse complement strand
AGCAACTGACAAAGGATTAATCTCCAAAATATACAAGTAGCTCATGCAGCTCAATATCAAAAAAACAAACAACCCAATCCAAAAACGGGCAGAAGACCAAATAGACATTTCTCCAAAGAAGATATACAGATTGCCAACAAACACATGAAAGGATGCTCAACATCACTAATCATTAGAGAAATGCAAATCAAAACCACAATGAGGTATTACCTCACACCAGTCAGAATGGCCATCAACAAAAAATTTACAGACAATAAATGCTGGAGAGGGTGTGGAGAAAAGGGAACCCTCTTGCACTGCTGGTGGGGATGTAAATTGATACAGCCACTATGGAGAACAATATGAAGTTTCCTTAAAAAACTAAAAATAGAATTACCATATGACCCAACAATCCCACTACTGGACATATTCCCTGAGAAAACCATAATTCAAAAAGAGTCATGTAGCACAATGTTCATTGCAGCTCTGTTTACAATAGCCAGGACATGGAAGCAACCTAAGTGTCCAGTGATAGATGAATGGATAAAGAAGATGTGGCACATATATACAATGGAATATTACTCAGCCATAAAACGAAACAAATTGAGTTATTTGTAGTGAGGTGGATGGAACTAGAGTCTGTCATACAGAGTGAAATAAGTCAGAAAGAGAAAAACAAATACCGTATGCTAACACAGATATATGGAATCTTAAAAAAACCATGGTTCTGAAGAATCTACGTGCAGGACAGGAATAAAGAGGAAGACGTTGAAAATGGACTTGAGGATATGGGGAGGGGGACGGGTAAGCTGGGATGAAGTGAGAGAGTGGCATGGACGTATATACACTCCCAAATATAAAACAGATAGCTAGTGGGAAGCAGCTACATAGCACTGGGAGATCAGCTCAGTGCTTTGTGACCACCTAGAGGGGTGGGATAGGGAGGGTGGGAGGAAGACGCAAGAGGGAGGGGATATGGGGATATATGTAGAACTGAATCACTTTGCTGTACAGCAGAAACTAACACAACATCGTAAATCA
>NC_041226.1:10713070-10741042 GCF_002837175.3 Physeter macrocephalus | reverse complement strand
GCTACCAGAAAACTACTAGAGCTAATCAATTAATTTGGTAAAGTAGCAGGATACAAAATTAAAGCATAGAAATCTTGTGCATTCCTATACACTAGTGATGAAAAATCTGAAAGAGAACTGAAGGAAACACTCCCATTTACCACTGTAACAAAAAGAATAAAATACCTAGGAATAAACCTACATAAGGAGACAAAAGACCTGTATGCAGAAAACTATAAGACACTGATGAAAGAAATTAAAGAGGGTACAAACAGATAGAGAGACAGACCACGTTCTTGCACTGGAAGAATCAACATTGTGAAAATGACTATACTACCCAAAGCAATCTACAAATTCAATGCAATCCCTATCAAAGTACCAATGGCATTTTCCACAGAACTAGAACAAAAAATTTCACAATTTGTATGGAAACACAAAAGACTCCGAATAGCCAAAGCAATCTTGACAAAGAAAAATGGAGCTGGAGGAACCCTCCCTAATTCAGACTATACTACAAAGCTAAATAGTCAATACAGTATGGTACTGGCACAAAATAGAAATATAGATCAATGGAACAGGATAGAAAGCCCAGAGATAAACCCACGCACATATGTTCACCTTATCTTTGATAAAGGAGGCAAGAAAATACAATGGAGAAAAGACAGCCTCTTCAATAAGTGGTGCTAGGAAAACTGGACAGCTGCATGTAAAAGAATGAAATTAGAACACTCCGTAACACCGTATACAAAAATAAACTTAAAATGGATTAAATGTAAGGCCAGACACTATCAAACTCTTAGAGGAAAACATAGGCAGAACACCCTATGACATAAATCACAGCAAGATCCTTTTTGACCCACCTCCTAGAGAAATGGAAATAAAAACAAAAATAAACAAATGGGACCTAATGAAACTTAAAAGCTTTTGCACAGCCAAGGAAACCATAAACAAGATGAACCCTCTTGCACTGCTGGTGGGGATGTAAATTGATACAGCCACTATGGAGAACAATATGAAGTTTCCTTAAAAAACTAAAAATAGAATTACCATATGACCCAACAATCCCACTACTGGACATATTCCCTGAGAAAACCATAATTCAAAAAGAGTCATGTAGCACAATGTTCATTGCAGCTCTGTTTACAATAGCCAGGACATGGAAGCAACCTAAGTGTCCAGTGATAGATGAATGGATAAAGAAGATGTGGCACATATATACAATGGAATATTACTCAGCCATAAAACGAAACAAATTGAGTTATTTGTAGTGAGGTGGATGGAACTAGAGTCTGTCATACAGAGTGAAATAAGTCAGAAAGAGAAAAACAAATACCGTATGCTAACACAGATATATGGAATCTTAAAAAAACCATGGTTCTGAAGAATCTACGTGCAGGACAGGAATAAAGAGGAAGACGTTGAAAATGGACTTGAGGATATGGGGAGGGGGACGGGTAAGCTGGGATGAAGTGAGAGAGTGGCATGGACGTATATACACTCCCAAATATAAAACAGATAGCTAGTGGGAAGCAGCTACATAGCACTGGGAGATCAGCTCAGTGCTTTGTGACCACCTAGAGGGGTGGGATAGGGAGGGTGGGAGGAAGACGCAAGAGGGAGGGGATATGGGGATATATGTATACGCAGAGCTGATTCACTTTGTTATACATCAGAAACTAACACAACATTGTAAATCAATTACACTGCAATAAAGATGTTAAAAAAATTAATTTTACATATTGATATATCTAGAAGAAAGCATGATATAAAACGAACAGGAATGGACTTAGGAGTCCCATAGACCTGGTTTATGTCTCAGTTGGTCCACCTACAAGCTGTGTGATCTTGGACAAGGAACCCAAGATCTTGAAGCCTCAGTTTCATCATCAGTAAGTCAGGGGGGTATTTCCTATATCATCGATTTGTAATGGGCTCAAAGGATGTGATGTAGTTAAGCTCAGCACAACATCTGACACATAGTAACTGATAACTGAACACTAGGCTTCCAAAAATTCATAGGCTTTCTGGAGAGATGGGAACTATGATGGAAAATCTGCTGAACCATTTGGGGCAATTGCTTTCATCATTTCATCAGCACTGGGGCAATGCAATGGCATCTGAATCACTGCTGTGTGGTTTCTGGGATAGAGTCAGGTCTAGTTTGAAGCCAGGTTAACATTATATTTTATTGGTTTTCAGATTAGGCAGAACTACCCATATAGGGTAGCTATACCACATAAATGAGCTTTGAGATTACTTTTAGGCATGTATTGAATAGTATTCAGATCATAGAGACAAACAGAAAATTGGTATAGGCTCTAACCAAATTCATAATCAATAAATTAACATCATTAGGTACATGCCTGTTGTATATAGAGTGACACATTGCTAAGAATTACACCAGCAATGACTCAAATCAAAGTTAGGACCCTATTCACCCAGCCCAGCTTAAAAAGTGAGCCTACACCCTCTGGGATCTTTTTGTCAGGATGTTGAAGGGTTGCTCCTGACCCTAAAGATGGCCATTATCACCATTATGAACATGTGAACAAATATTTAAAGTCCATGAAGTCAGGGCCCTTGAATATATTGACCACCAATATAACCTTTGATCTCATTTAAAAAATCTAATTTATAGTAGGCTATCAAACAGTATTTGTTGAATTAATAAATTAATTAATTTTAAATTAGGCAAATTGTTGGATAATAATTAGCCTGCAGAGTGACTGAGCTGAAGTTTTGCTGGTTGAGGGTAAAAGAGTAGCCCAGTCCTCTGTTGGTTCAAGTCTTATGGTTTCTAACGTTTCTCCAAATGTCTATATATAATTTCTTGCCTTACTAAGCACAGTCTACTGAACATAATTGCATCTTTCAATGATGTGATGGATCATTACAGCCTCAGGATTATCATGCTAAATCCAGTCTCATCTTTCAGTTGCAGCTATAGATGTAGGATGGGTAAGAGTTGGGATGAAGGAAGTGTGGCCCTGAAATATAAATTTAAGATTTTCATTAAAATAAATACCTATTACCCAAAAATGTTTCGTCATATATCTTGTTCTAAAATCCATATGGAGAAAAATATCAATATTTTCTCGGCTTGATCTGGGTAACTTTTACTACAATGAAAATCCTTTTATCACTCAATAGGTGAATGAAGTTTGTTTTATTCCAGAAACTGTTTGTGAGCACCTATTGTATACTAGGAAGATACTGTGCTAGACACTAGGAATACATAAAATGATAGGACATGGCCTCTGCACTTGAGAAGTAGACTCTTTGACATTTAATCACAACTCAGTATATTATAAAAAATTGCTATCTCTATAACAATATATAATTACAAGATACTGTGTTTGACTAGAAGTGATTATTCTGTGTATGAGAACTTCCCAGAAGAGGCGATATTTGAGATAAGTCTTAAAGGATGAGTAAGAGTTCACTAAGACCAAGGTCATCATGTTATACAACTCCAAAGAACACCATCACATTGTATATAAATGGTGACCTCTGAGCTTGTGCTCCTGGGGAAGAAACTCTTTTTTTTATATGGATTAGAATGACTTCAGATACAAATGAACAGAATATTACAGAAAGTGGCTTAAATAGTAAGAAGTTTTATTTCTCAAAATCCAAAGGAATGTGGTTCTAGGGAGGTTCAGGTGCATGGCTGTGTCAGCCAGGATCTTCCATCATTTCACTTCGTTGTCCTCAGCATGTTGGCTTCTGTCCTTGGGTTTATCACCCATGGTCATAAGATGGTTTCTAAAGCTCTTGGAAATCATTCAAATACATGAAAAAAATAGAGCAGGTGAGAAAACTCTCCGTGAAGTTCTCATTTATTTTTTTTAAGGGAGGAAAATACTTCACAGACATCACCCAGAAGATTTACCCCTGTGTCTCAGTGGTTAGAACTTATGACCATTACTAGCTACAAGAGAGAATGAGAAAGCAAGGAAATAATATTTTTAACCTCTATTGTGTGACGCACTCTCCACTAGGAGAAAAAATTAGGGAAAGAAAAGCTCTTGGGGACTTCCCTGGTGGCACAGTGGTTAAGAATACGCCTGCCAATGCAGGGGACACGGGTTCAAGCCCTGGTCCTGGAAGATCCTACATACTGTGGAGCAACTAAGCCTGTGTGCCACAATTACTGAGCCTGTGTGCCACAACTACTGAAGCCTGTGCACCTAGAACCCATGCTCCGCAACAATGACAGGCCACTGCATCACAACGAAGAGTAGCCTCCACTCGCCGCAACTAGAGAAAGCCCACGTGCAGCAATGAAGATGCAGCCAAACAATGCAGCAAAAAATAAATAAACCAATAAATAATTTTAAAAAGAAAGAAAGCAAAGCTCTTGGGTAGGAACTCACAATATCTTAAAACTACTCTAAAGTTAAAAAAAAAAAATTAGACTTTTGGTCTCCAGAACTTTACCTTTGACAAATATTATGATTTTTCTTATGTCTGCTAAAACTATACTTACTTTTTTCTAATATTAATTTTTTCCTTCCTCAAAAGTAGTGTGCTTCAGCTTAACATCTTTTATTATTCTATCAAGATACCTATGAAATACGTATTATTATAGTTAATTTATATCTGCAGAGTAGAAAATTGGAGCAAGAAAGGCTTAAACAACACAGCTAGCGAATAATTAAATAATGAAGACCAGAACTGTCCCTGGTCTCCCAACTCTTAGATCAACTTTTTTCCTATGATGTCTCAAATGTTTATATTTTCATAGTCTGATATTACACGGTAATATAATGATATAGTACTTTAATTACATATAGTATAATACAGTTTGGTACTATAACATAGTGTAATAGTTCATCTCTGCCATATTTCAAACTGACCAGTTTTGCCCAAGATAGATAAATCAGCCTGTAGGAATTATGCATTACAGGTTTAAAGGTAGTTCTGTTTAATGGGGCACTCTCTGTTGCAGGAGTCCACTATCTTCTCAACACAGCCTGAGAGAATAAAATAATTGGCTTTCACTTTAAGATTAGAGGAGTTCAGGAAATGACCTGGGTGTGAGGGCAACAGAGCATAAGAAAGGTGACTTGAAATGCAAGAACTCTATATTCCTTGGACTACCTTCTTCCTCTGTCCTCTGGCTTGCATCTCCTGGCGAGTAACAAAATCGCCAGCAAATCAAAAGAACACATTATGCCAAGAGATAAGACGAGCCTTTAGAAACCCAAGAGAAGCTAAAATATACTTCATCCCTGGGGGAAGAGACTGCACGGGCCATTTGAAAACTCTGAGATGTACGCTATGCTCAAGATCAATAGATTTAATATTCGATAGCAGCAGCCATGGTCGCCAGGGTGAGCAAGACTCTGACTATAATTTCAAGGTTCGGCTGGATGGATTGCATGGAGAAATTTTTTATGAACAAAACAGACTTGGCACCCTTACAAGGCTTATCTCCAGCATACCTCTGACAGTCAGGGACAATTCAAAAGATGGTGCCTTTGAAGATATACTAGAAACCACAGTAACTGGGTCATTTCATTCTGGGGCTTTCAAACACTGCTCTTCTAAATCAGGCTAGGGTCTAAACAGCTCCCAGTGTCTATAGCTATAATTTAGGACTGTGCCCAAGTGTTTACTTGACCTCATTTTCGAACATGAAGAATTAGCTAGTAAACAAGTCAAAATAGAATTTCCCCGAAACAAGCACACTTTGGTCAAGGCAGATCCACTCAAGCCGAACCTTGTAGCATGCATCTAAAGAATAGGAGAGGTCAGTGACAGGATTTCTCTAAGATGGCATCATGTATTTTCAAAAGAGTGAACCTGAAGACCTGGTGGAATGTCATATTTCTGAGTTGTAAGTTGTTTGGTATGCTTTAATCAGGCAGATTATTACGTAGTTGCTTTAAAAAGTGTCTCAGAAGCTTTTGCAAAGCAAAGGAAACCATCAACAAAACGAAAAGACGTCCTTGTAAATGATATAACTGATAAGGGGTTAATATCCAAGATATAGAAACAGCTCATACAACTCCACATCAAAAGACAAACAACCTGATTAAAAATGAGCAGAAGAACTGAATAGACATTTTTCCAAAGAGGAAATGCAGATGACCAACAGGCACATGAAAAGATGCTCAAATCACTAGTGATCAGGGAAATGCAAATCAAAAGCACATTGAGATATCACCTCATAGCTGTCAGAATGACTATCATCAAAAAGAACACAAGTAACAAATGTTGGTGAGGATGTGGGGAAAGGGAACACTCATACACCACTGGTGGGAAAGTAAATTGGTGAAGCCACTGTAGAAAACAGTATGGAGCTTTCTCAAAAAACTAACAACAGAACTACCAAATGGCCCAGCAATTCTACTCCTGGGTATACAACTGGAAAAACAAAAACAACAACAAAAAACACTAATTCAAAAAGATATATGCACCCCAGTGTTCATAGAAGCATCATTCACAATAGCCAAGATACGGAAGCAACCTAAGTGTCCATCAACAGATGAATGGATAAAGAAAATGTGGTACATACGTGAAACTGAATACTACTCGGCCATAAAAACATGCAATTTTGCCATTTGCAGCAACATGGATGTACTTGGAGGGCATTATGCTAAGTCAGGCAGAGAAACACAAATATGGTATAATACCACTTATATGTGGCATTATAATGGAACACCACTGTGGAATCTAAAAAATTCAATAAACTAGTGAATATAACTAAAAAGAAGCAGACTCACAGATATAGAAAACAAACTAGTAGCTATCAGTAGGGAGAGGGAAGGGGAAAGAAGTAATATAGAGGTAGGGGAGTAAGAAGTACAAACTATTAGGTATAAAATAAGCTACAAGGATATATTGTACAACACAGGGAACATAGCAAATATTTTATAATAACGATAAATGGAGTATAACTTTAAAAAAAAGAAAAGAAAAATTTGATTATAATCTAAAATTAAGTTTCCATGCATTGGTGGCAAATGAGAAAAACAAAGACAAAATTGGGCCTTTTTATAAAACTAAAAATATTTGATCATTTTAATTCTAAAAAAAGAGATATATATTTAGTTGTTAATCAGTTATTTCCACTATAAGACATATGACCCATCAATTACGTGCCTGGCTATTTATGCTAGAGAAATGAAAATTTATGTCCTCCCAAAAACCTCTATCTGATTATTCACAGCAGCTTCCTTTGTAAGAACCAAAAGCTAGAAACAACCTAAATGTCCTTCAGTGGGTGAACTGTGGTACATCCATGCAAAGGAATACTACTCAGCAATAAAAAGAATGAACATTGATACACACAACAACTTGAATGGATCTCAAGGGCAAACTGAGTGAAAAAAAGCAGATCAAAAACATATCCTGCATGATCCCATTTATAAAACAGTCTCAAAATAACAAAATTATAGTGATAGAAAATAGATCAGTGTTACCAGAAGTTAGGATTGGGAAGGAAGTATGATTATAAAGGAGTAGCACAATGGAAGTATGATTATAAAGGAGTAGCACAATCGAGTTTCTTCATGCTGATGGTACACTTATGTATCCTGATTGTGGTGGAAGTTAAACAAATCTACACATGTGATAAAAATTTTATAAAATTATACATTCCTCCCCTAAAAAAGGTTTGCATGTAAAAAAAGAGATGAAATCTGAGTTAGGTATGTAGTTTAGTTAACAGAATTATACTCATGTCAATGATCTGCTTCTAATAATGTCCTATGGTTATGTAAGATGCTATCACTGGGGGAAGCTGGGGAAGAATACACAACTCTCTGCACTAGTTTTAGAACTTCTTGTGAGTCTAAAATTATTTCAAAATAAAAAAATAAATGGAAACAAAACATTAGGTTCCCTCATTCACAGAGAAGTAAACTAAGATTCAAACAGGCTAACTAACTTGCCCTTATTAAAAAAAAAAAAAAAAAAAAAGCCCTTGAGCTAGTAAAAAGCCAAGTTGAGATTTGAACACCAGGGCTTCTGACTTTATATTCAGGGTCCTTTATACTACAGTGCTCCTATTAGCCATGTGTTTATTGGGAAGGTAAAGATCCAGGTGATATGTGAAGGTTGTCCAGGTAGATGGAACAACATGTTCAAAGCCAGGAAATAAACAAGAGCAAGGGAAAGAAGTACAAACCACCAAAGGCTGGGGAACAGGGGAAAGCAGAGAGATGAGCACTGAACCTTGAGGGGGGCCAAGAACAGGGATAGAGGGAACAGGCTGACAGGCCAGGAGGTTGTGGACTGTGGACCAGACACCTACTTAAGAGACAGAATAATTCCTGACAATGACAGACTCTAGAAATGGAAAGGAGGTGAGTGGCCATATGCTACTCGAAGTAAAGGTCAGTGAGTGTAAGCTGATCAAGGAACTGCGAGACTAGGGAGTCAAATCAGTGGTCTTTTCAGGACATTCGAGGGAGCCAGAACGATGATACTGAGAGGAAGATAGAGCTTTATCTCTCCTACTAGTATAAGTTTCCTAGAAGTAAGGACTATGCTTTATCTTTCTTTGCTTTTCCCACAGAGCCTACAATAACACCTTGGACTTGGAGCTCCATTGATATTTGCTGAATTAATGAACAAATATTCTTATGCCTTGAGAACCTGAAACGGTCAATGAACATTATTTAGCACCTATTTTCCCAAGAGGAAGTTGTTTTGGTTGATCAACATGACAGCAAAATGACTATTAAATTCCATTTTAAAAATACATCAATTTCTCATTTGAAATAATGAAGATAAAGTATTTTGTTGAGTTTCGTTTGTGTCATACATTATGAAGGAAATATTGCTCCATAGATTTCTGATTCTCACTATCATCTCATACACTCAAACCTATATGCACATACCCACACACATAGGTGCCCCTGTATTCAGAGAATTAAAACTATAAGGAGGTACTCAGAGTTGGTCTGCCATGGTCTTGATTCTAGAGTTGTGCAGTCCAATATGGTAACCACTAGCCTCACATGACTACTGATACTTAAATTTAATTTAAATAAAATTTAAAATTCAGTTCCCAGTTGCTCTAGCCACATTTCAGGGGCTCAGTAGCTAAGTGTGGCTAATGGTTACTGTACTAGACAGTGCAGATAGAGGGCATTTCCATCATCTCAAAGTTCTAATGTACAGTGTTGCCCAAAGCAACACACAATGACTCACTACTTTGTCTTCCCTGTCTCTCTTACACAATGAATCATGTCATCTTGAGAGGTTCAGCATCCCATGTCTCAGATGGGCCCCTGCCATCAAAATGAAGAGAGCAGCATCAATTAGGTTATTTTCAGCACAATCATGTGGAATTAACTATGTTAGAACCCTGATGTCTTTGATATAAACATATCAAATTTTATGATTATGCTATTAATATACCATGGTATGTGTTTAATATGGCTAAGAAGTACAGTACAGTAAATCCTCTACATTCGAACAAGTTCCATTCCAAGAGCATGTTCGTAAGTCCAATCTGTTCATAAGTCCAACAAAGTTAGCCTAGGTACCAACTAACACAATTGGCTATATAGTACTGTACTTTAATAGGTTTATAATACTTTTCACACAAATAATACATAAAAGACAAACACAAAAAATAAACATTTTTAATCTTACAGTACAGTACCTTGAAAAGTACAGTAGTGCAGTACGACAGCTGGCACACAGGGGCTGGCATCGAGTGAACAGGCAAGAAGAGTTACTGACTGGAGGAGGGAGATGGTAGAGCTGAAGGGTCGTCAACAATAGGAGACGGAGGGCAAGCTGCAGTTTCCCTCACACCTGACATTGATGGCACAGGTTCTGGTTCTTGCTGGATCCAATTCTATCTACCCTCTTGAAAAAACGATCCAGTGATGTCTGGGTAGTTCTTTTTTTCTCGTCATAAATGACACAGTAGCACTGGATTGCATTCTGAATGGCTGCTGCAACCTTTGTGTACTGTTCTATGTTCGGGTCCTGTGCCTCAAAAACTAACAGTGCCTCCTCAAATAAAGAAAACCCCTTGCCGTTTCCTGCATCGTGAATCTCTTCAGTTCTTCAGTTACCGAACGAGTGACGTCTACCATCTTTTCGCCTCGCTCCACCATCTCAATTATTTTCACTTTTGTTTCCATGGTTATCACTTGGCACTTCTTAGCAGTACCAGCTACAGCACCACTGCTTTTACACTTGCTTCTGGACATCCTGGGCTTGAAATAAAGATACTGTACTACTGTATACAGTACCGTACAGGAAAGTACACAAAAGCACAACCACTTGTAGAGGATGCACGCACGTGACAATGTACACCAGACATGTGAACTAACTTATGATTGGATATTCGAATGCACGTTCACATCTTTGAAAGTTCGCAACTTGAAAGTTCATATGTAGGGGACTTACTGTAGGAAGAATAACAGCGACTCCCCTAAAATGCCCACACATTAATCTCCAGAACCTGTGAATATTATGTTACATGAAAAAGGGGAATTAAAGAAGCAGATAGAGTTAAAGTTCACTAATCAGCTGACGTTGAGATGAAGAGATTATTCTGGATTATCCAGGTCCTTACCAGAATCCTTAGAAATAGAAGAAGGAGAGATAAAAAGAGTCAGTGTCAGAGCTATGCAGAGGGAGAAGGATTTGATTGGCTATTGCTGGCCCTGAAGATGGAAGCAGGCCACAAGCTAAGGAATCCAGGCAACCTCCAGAAGTTGGAAAAGGCAAGCAAACAAATACCCCCATAGACCCTCTGAAAAGAAATGCAGCCCTGCCAACACTTTGATTTTAACCTGCTCAGAGTTACTTTGGACTTTTAACTTCTAAAATTATAGGATGATAAATTTGTGTTGTTTTTAGCCACTAAGTTTATTGCAATTTGTTACAGCAACATTAGGTGCCTCATACAAAAGTTTCCTAAAACTCAATATAATTGATATAACTTTTAGTTAATTATTTAATTTTATTTCTATTTCTCTTTTGGTAGTGTGGGAAAGCAGATTTTAAAAGAATCAGTGGTTCTTCAGCTCTCAGAAGTTTTTTTTCCTAAGACATTGAGGCTTCCTAATTGGCCACTTGACCCAGAACTCTGTAGGGGGGAGTGCAAGTGTGGGCAGAGGAAGAGAGCAGACTTTGAGCTAAGCCCCCTCACAGAGAGCTGCTAATGCAGAGTGGTTGTCTGCCTGAAAATGACACTGAAGTTCTCAACACAGAGGATAAAATTAGGTGATCTATTTTGCTTCATGAAAAGGGCAAGGAAATGATATAATCTTTAAGAACATTAGAAAAATATGTACAATTCTATTTATAATAGCAATAAGATAATTGTTCTATTGTGTTAAATTACTGGGATTAAATGTTATCAGGTGAGGTTTTATTTTCCATTTTGTCATCTTAAAAAGATTCAATGTGCTTCTCAAGACAAAAGGCCAATAAAACATTGCATGTTGGTATCAAAATAGAAAAGTAGGTCTAGTGCATTTGAGGTGGGAGGAAATTTGTTGGGATTTATGCTAAAATACAGCCTAGAGTTCTCATACAACCCATCAAAAAACTATGATTTAATGAGGCTTAAGAAACTACTTCAAAACTTTCCATTCCTAGTGTACTTGCCAAGAGCTCTGAACTTCCTGTGTTCACTCTCAGAGGCTCTGAGACCCTCTACATGCCATCTATTTAGACTCATGTATCTAGATACCTACCACACCTCAAACTTAACATGTCTCAAACTAAACTATTTAAATCCTTCTCCACCCTAAGCTTGCTTCTCACATTTTTCCTAGCCCATTCAAGCTTGAAAGCTCAGTTATCCAGAGACTGCCTATCTTCCATCCCCATCATTCCCAGCTCCTGACCAAATTCTTAAAATTCTTCTTCTTCTGTATCTCTCTGGTGAACACATTCCTTCCATATCCATTTCTAGAGCCTCCATTAATCTTGTCGGTTCTCATCTAAGCTCAAATCCGTTTCTCCTAACCAATCCAGTCAATGAAAAGGACTTATAACTGCAGAGCATCACCTTAATTCTTTTATTTAAAAATAGTTTTGCATACTTGTAATCTGAAAATCACCGTGGAAAGACATTGCCCTTGGTATCAAGGAGTTTAAAACTGAGTGGGAAAGGAAATAATAGTATGTAATATAACAATATAATCATATGTAATATAATGATATGTAACAATAATAAAACTAACTGCAGTTATCATTTATTCAGCATCTTGTATATTCTAGACATTGTTCCAGATTACTGCATATATTGTCCCTAATAATTATAACAGCTCTACAAGGTAGGAATTATGCTTATTTTATAGATGAAAAAACTAAGGCTGAGATATTACTAACTTGCCAAGATCTTGCAGTCCTAAGTGGAGTATAAATCTAAGATTCTTGAGAGCAGAATGTGTAATTCAATTTTTTATTTTCTATTAATTCCAGAATAAAAGAATTTCAGACCAAATAGCAGCTAGTTTTATAGGTAGTGATAAACAGTCTAAGTCAGAGAAAAACTTTAGACTTTAAAATGGTATTTATTTTCCTCAAACATCTTCTATATCAAGGCCTCAGGTTCTTCCTATTTATGTTTGTGGACTTTCTTTCTCCTTAATATGCCTTTGTCCTATAATTTCTAGTACCTCTTACAAAGAAAATATACGAAGTTAATAAGAATTACTCCACAGAAGTGTTGTGAGCATTTAATGAAGGAATGCCTGTTTATTGCCCACCACAGTGCCTGAGAAATAGTAGACCCTCTATAAGAAGCAGTCAATGGCTTCTTACAGCAAAATGGCTATGAGAATTGGCTCTGGAATCAACCCATCACTACTACTTACTAGACATGTGACTTTGGCTAAATTACTCAACCTCTCTGAACCTCACCCCCTTGCATGTAAAATGTGTCTAATAATATAATACTCACTTGGAGTTACAGTGGAATCTAATTGGACAATGCATGTAAAGTACTTAGCATAATTTAGCTGGGACTCAATAAATATTAACTTTCGGCATTTAGCTTTTCTCCAGAAAAGCAGAGTTGCAGTAAAAGTTTTACAGTAAAAAAAGAAATCAACGCCTGCTTTTAATCCACACCATTCTATTTTGCCAGAAGCTCAATTGGTTTATCATCTGAATAGAAAGATATCGAATCATAGGATTTGGGAATGCAGAGAGAACCTTAGCTGAAATCCAGCTCAACCTGGCCATGTTTAGAGATGAAACAGAGTTCATAAAAGGAAAATTGACTTCCCAAGGTTGCAAAGCTTGTTTAAGGCAGATCCAAGAATAGAATTTAGATCTCTATTTTATAATCTGATGCTCTTTCAACTACCAAGAAATGTACACGTTTTTAGAAGTCAGTTAAGCACCGTTTCATATGTTAGAAATTCTAAAATAAATCACTAGTCATATTATTCCCAAGTGTTTAACTGACTATAGTAAGTAGACTATCTATAGCTAAGTTTAAAATTCAAGTAAAATCAAATTTATATGCTATTGAATATATGTCTATATTGCTTAAAAAGAGTTGACTACTCTTTACATGAGTACTCTTGTTGAATTAAAGTTTTTAAGGCTAAATGAGTTTTATAAAAATGGCCATTAAATTCAGAAAGCAATGGACATTGATTAAAGGAAGGATTGTCAACAAAACTTGGAAAAATAAAATAAGGATTTTAAAACCCTGAATCAGGCATGTTTTCTGCCCTCAGGGAAATGCCATTTCCTAATGGAACAGATCACAGAGGAGCTCACTACACACACACTTCAACTGTATCACCTTGGAGTTAATAGTTTTAACTGTGACACAGGCTTATCTTGAATAACACAATGACTATTCTCATTCTTCGGATAACTACTGATTGAGCACTTCCTTTTCCAGGAATAGTGGTAGTAGCTAGAGCTGTAACAGTGAAATAAGATATGGTTCTTGTCCATAAGAATCTTAGGAGATAAAAGAAGGAGACAAGTGATTAAGAAACTACAGTCCAGGATAATGGACATCAACAGCTAATGTTTAGAATAATTAATATCAATAATTTATTATAATTTATTTATAGCTAATATTTATTCAACACATATTATGTGCCAGGCAATCTGCCAAGCACTTCCAGATTGTTTCACAAAACCCTATGTGATGGCTGCTATTATTGGCCTCATTTTCTGAATGAGAAATCTGAGGCCAGGAGCTTACTAGAAAGCAGGGGAGGTAGGACTCAAATCCCAGTCAGCTAAGTCCGAGCCCCATCTGTTAACAATGACACCACTGCATAAGTGATGTATGGAAAGCACATAATGTGCAACACGGTCCACAGGTGAGGATCCTAACCCAGTCTCGGTGGGTCAAGGACCATTTGAGAATGGTCCTTGACCCACCAAGGAGAACACAACATGTACACTTAGCCAGGGATTGTGTCAGAGAAGGATAAGAAAGACCTTGCAGGTGGATAAATCAGTATAAGAGGACCTGCTTTCCCACTGCCCTAAAAATTGTACATGGCCAAGTCTCCTCATGATATGATCCAGCCCCATCTCTCACCACTCTCCACTCGCATGCTTCAACTAAAATTTGACGTTTTTCATTTGTCAAAGAACCATGTTCACCTTCCCTTCTGGGTCTCTGGGCACACCATTCTTCTGCCTAGATTAGAACTTTGCTTCTAGGTAATGCTTAGTCATTCTGCAGGTTTCAGCTTGGACACTGTTTTCTCCAGGGAGCTTCCAAAGAGCACCATCCAGATCTTCTCAAATTGTATTTAGGGTCCCTACCATGCATGCCTACAGCTCTCTGCATTTCTGTTACCACAGCACTAAGTGGACTGTGAAATTCACATTCAAACATTTACTCTCAGGAGACTGTAAACTCCATTGAGCAAGGTCTGTTTTTATTTATCACAGTAATCCCAGAGCCTGGCACAATGCCAAGCACTTAGTAGGTACTCAATAATTATTTGCAGAATGAATGAAAAGATCTAAGTTTGTGGAGTAACATCCCCATCTTGTGGCCTTTTAGAAGACTCCGGTAAAGTCATAATACCCTGCTGTGTTTTCAATACCAAAAGGACAGGTGGGCACTCATAATCCTTGTTCCAGCACTGGAAGAAATGAAAGTAAAAGTGAGATCCCACCTGCCACGTCAATGTTTACTACCTTTAGTTGACACAAAGCAGAAGAAATAACTGGGAAAGGAATAATCCTGAGAGTACCGTTGTAAATAAAAGTGAAAGAACACTCAAACCAAACAAACCAGTTGCCTTGTCTACTTTCATTTCTGAAGCAAAGGATTTTACTCAGGTTTACCATCTGGAAGGACATTTTCCAAGCACATATTTTCTCACAGACCAAGTCATTCTCAGTTAGATTCACAACCTTTTTAGAACAATTGCACCTTAGATGGAAGGAGAGAGCAGATATTTCAGAGGAAAAGCACCCAGCTAGCAAATGGCACTGCCAGGCTAGAACCCAAACCAGCTGGCTGCTGGTCCATGGTCACACTGCCTTTGCTAAACCTCAGTTGTATTTGTTAATAATTAAACAATGATTAGTTAGTGTACTGTGGGATGAGTGATGATGTATTTTTATTTTAGTATCAATTCATCATAATTAGTATATAACTTTCCTATGAATGGTCCAGGAGAGGGTGGTGGCACATAAATTAAAGCAGTATCCCAAATGGGATCCTTTGAAAGTGTTGCAGAAAAAGAGTAATAACATTAAAGTTCTACAGAGAAATTAGAATTAAAGTGGAAAATTTTATATACAAAAGCATTAAATTTTGACAGACAAGGGTATTCATCCTGAAAACAGTAATCTAAAACTTCAGAATCGCGCACCAAAGAGGAATGAGGCTTAAAGGAAGACTAGCGCCTATTAAAATGAATAAAAAATTGAACATGTCTTTGACTTCCCGCAAATAATTAGAGTTAGCACTGTTGAAGCACCTCCAGGGCACCATAAACTGGATATGCAAGAATTCTTCTATTTTACCCTGACAACCACCATCACCCTGTGAGTAGGTGTTGTCCCTCACTTCAACTTACAGATGAGGAGACGGAGCAAAGGAGGGCTAAGGGTCTTGTTCAAAGTCCCACAGTAAGCAAATGGATGGATGCGAGATTCAAAACGCCTCAGTCTAGAGCTACTGCTTTTACAGCCCTTTGCAAAACCAGAAGTTCAAACCTTGCTTTCTGTCATTTGTCACCCTTCAACCTCCTTTTGAAGATGTGTTAGATTTATGACCTCACTTTTTTGCAGACATTCTATCAATGTTTCCTCAGTCTTTTCCCTAATAGAAATTTCTAATAGAATAAGCCAGAATGAAGTCAAAACAGCACTGGAGTTGGAGTTGAAACAAAAGGGCTTTGGAATACTTGGATCTTCCATCCTATCAGGTCACTTAACCTCTTTCAAGGTTTTTCTAATCTGTAAAATGGGAGCAACACCTACTGTACAAAGTTGTTGAGTTTACTGAAACAATATATTTCAATGTGGGTGATCACACATTTGTTGGCTCTGACTCCACAACTGTCCTTGGGGTCCACAGTACCCTCTGAAATTGTCGATGGCCCCTCCCATGTAAGAAACCTGTATGTAAGGAGTGACACTGAGACAATGGGTGGATAGAAGGACCTTCTTTGCGACTATTTTTAAACACTGTTGAAGGTCCAGCAAAATATTTTCCCTCAATTTTGTTTCCTAAGCAAACCAAATCTGGCACTTTTCTGACCACAGGCCTATGTGTGTTTAGCTCAAATTTAAAAGTCAAAGGACTCTTTTAAGTCATCTCTGAATGTAGAGGAAGCAAACAAGCCCAAATGAAAACATCCTTCATTTATTTTTCAAGCAAATGCAATCACCCAATGATAAGATTCACTCATTCAACACACCACAAACATTTATTGAGCACCTACTATATTTGGCTTAATAAAACATAATACCAAGTGTTCAGACTATTTGGAGATTGTGTGGTTCATACAAATTGTAAATATTTTTACTCTCTTTCCTATCATTCCCCAGGAAAGAAAGAAGAGTGACAACCTTAATCCGTCTGCAAATAGCGCAGAAATGACTGAACTCTCCAAGGTGACGACTTTCCCTCCCTAATGAGACCTCATCCTCTTCCATGTCTCCCTCACTCCATTGCTTTTGGTAACAGGCACCTCTCTGTTTGGATTCAGCCATTTATATATATTTAGGATTATGAATATGTGTTCTTTAACCACACACTCTGCCCAAGGACATGAAGTCACACAGATATTAAGTAAATGTTCTCTTATCTCTTGCCATATTGATAAAAAGAAAGAAAGCATGACTAAAGGAACAAATGAAGCCACCTGCTTTGAGTGTTAACAAAAAATTAGAAACCTAAGAACTTTGAATACTGTTGTAAGCACTGAGTGCTGTTAAATATTATTTGGTACAAGCAAGTATGCCTTAAGAACCAATCTCTAATTGAAAAAAGCTCTTAACTGTCCCCTCTTTTACCAATGTGAAAAATAGTGATATTGCCCCTTCCACTCATCCAGGGGTCAGGGAAACTGACACGGAGGCAAAAGTGCTGTGTCAAGTGAACAGAACCACCCCCAGTGCTCCATGAGCTTTACCACACAGTTTTGGTCCTGGAAATCTCTTCTGCCTTCTATGTTGTTTGGTTTCAGAGGACTGGAGAGCAGATAACAAAAGGTAGAGTGGAGTGGTAGGCAAAATAATGCTCCCCAAAGATGTCCACAGCCTAATCTCTGAAACCTGTGAACATGATACCTTATATGGTAAAATGGATTTTGCAGATGTGATTAAGTATTTGGAGATGAGAGATTATCCTGGATTATCTGGCTGGGATTGATGTAATCACAAGTGTCCTTATAAGAGGGAGCAAGAAAATCAGAGTCAGCAGTAGATGATGGGATAATAAAAGCAAAAAGTTGGAGTGATGCGAGGAAGGGGCCACAAGTCAAGAAATGCAGGAGGTCTCTAGAAGCTAGAAAGGCACAGAAATCGATTTTCCCTCAGAGCCTCCAGAAGCACTTTGCTGACACCTTGACTTTAGCCCAGTGAGACTGATTTTGGACTTCTGACCTTCATATCAGCAAGATAATAAATGTGTGCTGTTTTAAGCCATTAAGTTTGTGGTAATTTGTTACAGCAGACATGTGAAAATAATACAATGGAAAGCTATGTTCTCTACTGAAGAGAGCAAAGGACTGAGGGTCAGAAGACTTTGGTTGTGGTTTTACGTTTGCCACTTGTAGCTGTGGGACCTTAAACAAGTCACACTACTTCTCAGGACTTTAATTTACCCTGCACCACAGGACTTCACTCTGGTTAACTCTTCAGAACTATCTAGCTCTGAGAGTCTATGATGGACATAATGCTAAGCATGCAGAGCCACTTAAATTAACATCCTCCTCATCCTCAGATGATATCTAAAATTCAGTTTACATTCTCCCTGCCATAACATACCTCGAGTGACTGTATAGCCAGATCATAAAGCCCAGACATTGGCACTGAAGACACAGCAGCATATAAATTGTATTTCTAAATCGTGGAATGTATTTGCCTGGTACCCAAGATTTTTTTTAAAAGATGGTGCCTGCCTTAGGTAGGTTTATTTTGGAGAAGGAGACTTTTAGTTCTGGCCAAACATATGGTCCAGCGGTTCTACTACACCCACTGAGTGTTTATCATCTCTGCTCCTGTGTGGTAATTTTAATAAAAGCCCTGTACCAGCCCTCACCCCAGGTAGTGAGACAGCCCCACCTGTCTCTTCCTGACAGACTGTTGAACATGGATGCCTTCCAGCAACTAAAAGTCATTATTTGGCCTTCAAAACCTTTCTGCTTTTGCTCCAGGTAGCTGTTGCACAACATTTTAAATTTAGAAACATGATGTCTTTCTTATTTTGCCATCTTTGAGATGTTGTGTGACTTGGATTTTCCAACAAAATAGATCACTCTTTGCACCACTCCCCGTTCTCAATACACAAAAGATCAAATGGATTAAATGAATCTCACTGTTTTATATGTGTTTCATCTTCTTCAGAATACATAAGCCCACCCAGGCACCTGGTGCTTGAAGTGGACTGAGAACAGCCAGGCAATGTTTTAACCTTCACTAGCCCTGGGCAAAGGAATTTTTGTCTGAAATTGAGCTGTTAATTGCTTTCAGCCTGCCAGATTCTGTGAGGACATTTTCACCAAAATAAAAATAGAAGTCAAAATATTCTGAGTATACATTTAAGAACCAGATTCCAGGTACTTAGCAATTCTGACATGAGAGTGTTCACTGTATTCTGTCAACTTGACAAAGGATTACTCCTTCCCTTTGTGAAGCTAGCAAACATAAGAATAAGAAAGAGGTATAGGGCTTCCCTGGTGGCGCAGTGGTTGAGAATCTGCCTGCCAATGCAGGGGACACAGGTTTGAGCCCTGGTCTGGGAAGATCCCACATGCCGCGGAGCAACTAGGCCCGTGAGCCACAACTACTGAGCCTGCACGTCTGGAGCCTTTGCTCCGCAACAAGAGAGGCCGCCATAGTGAGAGGCCCGTGCATCTCGATGAAGAGTGGCCCCCCACTTGCCGCAACTAGAGAAAGCCCTCACACAGAAACGAAGATCCAACACAGCCAAAAATAAATAATAAATCAATTTAAAAAAAAAAAAGAAAAGAAAAGAAAGATGTATACTCTTTTCTCTCAGACTTATAAAGGGTGAGATTTTTATACTGACCATTTTGAGAAATCTGGAGACTCTGAAAGTGTGAATAATAAAATGGAAGCCTTCTAAAATGCGACATTAAAAAGGTGACAGCAATTATTTTGGCATATTAAGATATAAGAGATATGCTAGGAGACGATGAACCTTCACAGTGTGGAAAGGTCTGATCTGTACAATACTGCTCCTGAAGGCCAGACAATAAGGAAGTCCTTTTCTCTCTCCCCACTTTACCTGCAGGATCGAAGCACTCACTTCACCTTCTCCTGCACCTGCAGGTCAGTTCCATCCAGCAGTGGAACTAGATGAAGAAAAGGGCAACTAACCCACACTGGAGGCACAAAGGCAGAATTGTGCTGGCCCTAAACACAAATGAAATTCAACAATATTCTTCTTTATAGATGAGAATTTATCTCCCTGAAAACGGTTTAATTTTCCATTAGTGGAAGTTATTCTACATTTTTTCTACTTTTTACTTTGTTACATGAAAAAGTAGGTGAGTAAAGAAAACAACAATCATATAAAAAAATTAAGATCTGCAGTGTTTTTCACGTAACCCTTAATATTTTGTGCTCACTGTCCCTAGATAGAAATCAAATGTTATGCATGAATCAGTCTTGTAAAGGTCAAGGCTTTTGGTTGCAAGCAAGAGAGACCAAACTTCATGAAGCAGAAGGGCATTTATTGAAGGGATATAGTATTGCTAACCCAATCAACAGGAAGGCTAGAGAGGCCAGGCTGAGAAAATGGACAGGATCAGAGTAGAATGAACTGCACGGCGCCAGGAGGCCACCACTGCTTACCACCACCTATAACAACTCAGTGTTGCCACCACCAAACACTTCATGTCGTTGCCCTTAGAATTCTGACACTAACTACTGCCCTTGCTGAGCTACCCATCATTACCAAACTAGCACCAAGTTGTGTTTTTCATTGGCTCTGTAATATTTCTCATTCTCCCAGGAACACTGGAATGCTCGAGCCCAGATGAAGTCATACCCCAGCACCAGGGGCCAGGGAGCAATGCCTGGCCATTTCAGATTCTATAACAGGTGAGGCCTTACTTCCACCAAGATTCACACTCTAGAGGATTTCCCACAAATGGAAGTGTGTTTGGACACTGGGTAGCCAAACAACAGCAGATGTCTAGCACAACCCAGTACTCTTCCTATCTGATATCTGCATATACTCTTCACTGGAAAATACTCCTGCCTCATATACTAATGCAGTGTTCCTCAAATAATCAAGATATCTTCAGCCCCTCCCAACAAAGGAAGGCAACCCTCACCCTTGCCAATTACTGCCTTTAGTTCCAAATCTAAGATCTCTGAGTCATGTTCTTTTTTTCCTCCATTTCTGTTAAATGCCTGCTTAATGTTCTGCAGTCATATGATCTGAAATGTAGAATTAAGCAACAAAACTTATTTAAAAATGGTTTGGTAAAAAGGTAAGAAAGAAAAAGAAAATTAGTTAGAATATACAAATTTATATATGACATGGCAAGAAAGGAACTACTAGTCATGGAATGTAGTTGACAGTTACTTGTTCTCCCCTCTGTTGCACAGTTTGTTTTCCCTTCTTCTTCAGCCAGCATTGTAACTAGTATGGGGTCTTTAGCCACAGGGACAACACAAACCTTCTGTCCCACCTGGGGGATCTCAGCCCTTGTGAGTTAGCCCAGAAGGGTCTGCTGCACTTTTATATTAACTTACTGCTCAATGCAGAGATAATAGGTGCTGCCCAAGGAATTATCAAAACTCGTCTCTTTCTCTTTTGAGTAAATGAAACCTCATTTCTTCTGGATAGTCAGAATCCATCATCCCATTTACCAACATAACCCTCCTTTTCCCCTGTTCTCCCAGAAGTATGAGTCATCTAAAATGGTCAAGCTTAGCTTCCAATTCAACTATTGTACGCCCTCTGGAAGAAGCATTTGTCCCTGGGGCACTAACATAACTAAACAAACAGAATCCAGAGTCACTGGGACAGAAAGCAAGTTTTATAAGTGGTTATTAGCTATACCAGGTACAGGATCCACCCCACCTCCAGCTCATTATCCCTCGACATGCAGATTCTGGCTGTAAGAGAAAGAACACTGTATTTCAGTTAACAGTTCAGAGTGCATTCTGAATTTTGTAAGACAGGATCCAACTTCACAAGGTATTGGCAGTAAAATTGAGTATTGCATAGTCCACTGTACCATTCCATAAAGCTAACCGCTTCTAATGATAAAGATATAAATCCAGTTAATTCCATGGGTACCAACCATTGTTTTGTTTCTTTTACTGTAGCTTAACTTCCAGTTGGCCTTTCCTACCATAATCGTCCTTACTTCAGTTCACGAGTCAGGAAACTAATGAAGATTAGTTATCTTGCCAGTTATTCAGGATACCTATTCTAACCGTATATAATACATGTATTTATCTTTACATACATTTATATACATACATATATACATCTAAACTTACAGGAACTAGGTAAATAACCATGTTCAGAAACCTACTGTACCTACTGTGAGGTAGACCTGGGTCAAAACTCTAAATATTATCTGGCTTTTAAAAATCCCCATTATTCCTGGTACACCTCAGTAGAACTTGGGTCACCTGAGTTAGAACCATTGTGAAATCTTCCCTGGAATATCTGGGCCCGTTTACTATGGTAAATAGCTATAAACCCTTAAAGGACAACTAGTATGTAAAGTACTGGTTGTAAAGAGCACACACTTGTAACTCTTTGGCATGTTCTTTCTGAGGGGCCCCAGAGCTGCCTTCACGCAAGGGGCTCCATCCAGGTCTGTGATGTGGCTCAGGGCTGGGAATTGGGAGAGGAGCTACAGCTCTCTATGGTAAAAGCTCAAGTCAGGCCCCCTTCACCACACCTAGAGATATTTTTGTTTTTTATTTAAATACATCAAGAAGGACCAAAGAGAGCTTCCAATTAGGAATCCCACGATCTATTATTCATCTCCAAAATCTGTATGGGTCACACTCTTCCAACTGACTATTATCCCATCTGACCATGAAGATTATGACATCACTTTGCTTCTGCTGGTTAAATGCCATTACTTGGCTTGGGCATCTAGGTGCTTCCCATCCCCACTGAGTTTATGAGACCATAACCCCTGTAGAGCTTCCCATTGTCATCTCAGCCTACAGAAAAGAACCCCTGAACCACTTCTCAAAGGTATTCACCTTGTCGATGTATTTATTACTCAAGGCCTCGGTGAAGACAGTTTCTTCTGAGACCTCTTGGAGGGCAGAGTTACAGGAGTCACACTTATTTAATCCACTCAAACACTTCTGTCTTTGGTAGACGTAGGCTACATTAGATCGAGTATTTTCTCATAGATCAAGTTTATCTACTCTAGACCTCTATGAAACCATTTTCATTCAACCAGCCAAGTTAACATTTAGAACTATTTCCAGCCATTTGGTCCAGCACACAGGATACAGAATCTCTGAAGTGTGGGCTTGCATTGATAAATTCAATCTGATCTGTAATTATGCTCTTCTGTCCTGGATAGAGCTTCCTCAGAATTTATTTCCCTGCAGATTTTGCTGATATGAACTAGCAAAGACTTGTAATTCTTTTCTTACAACACCTTCTCCTCCTAGGTTTGCCTTTGTAATTTCCCAAGTCCCCTCTCCTCCACCATCCACACTCACAGCACATACTCTGGTTCTAGGCCTAGAGACATCCCAAGAGTGGGTGAGTGCAAAGGAAGAACTGCTTCCTAAAGGCAACTCCCTCGAGGAAAGGTAGTATGAAATAAGTTTCCATTACTTCCTGAAGTTAGCGATACCTATAGAAATAGTTTTGCATATTTTTACAGAATTTTCAGGTGTTCTGAATTGAGAGGATTACTCTGGACAGTAAAACCACCATATTCCTGGAAAATTCTCCTGTAACATTTGATGCCACTAATCACTCTCTTTTTTGGAAATCCTCCTCCTTCTACGTTTCTATGTCATTTCATTCTCCTAATTTTGCTTCTCTTCCTCAGTTTCTGACCATTTTTTACCATTCCAAGATGACCTTTTATCTTTCTATCTCTTTCTCTCTTCTCTTTCCACAGTTTCAACTCTAATCAATTTTTGATGTTTTTGTTTCCATCTATAGCCACATGCCTAGGTTTTATCTCTCTTCTGAACTCCAATCCCACATTTCCAACTACATGCCAGACATCTCAAAGTTGCCACTGAAAAAGAATAGCTCAAAGACTGAACTCCCATTTCTTCCTACAAAAAAAGCTCACATCACCTAGTCTGGGCTCTTGGAATCATATCTGAGTTGTTCCCCCACATTCACATATCCCGTCTATGCCAGTTCCTTCCACATTTCTCTATTAATTCTCTAGAATCTATCCCATTTCTTTGATTAAATCATTTTCTGCTTCTCAAAGGCTTCCCATTGCCTTGAGAAAAAAAATGAAGTTTTAAACTTCAGGCTATCAGTGATCCACTGTCTTTTCGCAGCTCCATCACTCTCTAAGCAGATCTCTAGTTGACCCCTTGACCCCTACCCACATTCTCAAGGCTAATCTCAAGTGCCTGCTATTTCTCATATTCACCCTTCTCGAATTCACTTCATCGTCTCTGGTTATGTTATTCCCTCCACCTTGTAACTACCAATCCTCCCCTTTCAGCTGGACTAAGTAAAGAACCCAAGAACTAAAGGATATATTAATGAAAAAAAAAAAAAAAAAACCAGAGGGAGAGAACTCAACAATTAGATGCTTATGAGGTCCTGGAGAGGGTAACAAGGGCTTAGACAGCTACAGGGATGAGGAGGGGAGAAAATTACAAAAACCTTGACATATATGTTTGGAAAACATAGAGCAAAGGAAATCTGTGCCCTGTGCCCAGTAGAACCCTGATAATTGGCAAGATCCCAGTGTTTCCAACCTCAGAATACATGGGAGAACACAAAAGACATAGCAGTGGAGTGGGAAATCTAAAACAAGAACATTAGCTGGTCTCACAGAGGGCCTGGGTGCACATTCAGTGTCAAACAAAAGAATTATTTCATTGCACCAAAGCAGTAAACAGCATGGAAGAGGGGACTCAGCACTGACAGCTCCTCCGTGACTGAGATAGCTCTCATGGTTGGAACAAGGAAGACACAGTAACTGCCTGGGTGAAATGACCCAAGACCAACAGGAATGAGAGTGTCTCAGCTGATGCCAGAGTGGTTCACACAGCATACAGCCCTTCTCAGTGCCTGAATATCACAAAGCCTCTCTGCCTTCTCCCAACCCCCTCTCTCTTCCCACAAACATAGCCTGGGTTGGGAAGGAAACGGGTGCTAAATTGATGGAAGATAAAACACCTACTACCTAGAAGAGTAGGAACTCTGAACAGAAACTAAACTCAGTTACAAAAATATATAGTTATTTTTAACCACCTGATTTTTTGTTTGAGATTCAGATCTGCGTATGTCTGTTATATGTATATGTACACATAAAATTTTTTCAGTCGTAGAACATCAATGTATGTCTTAGTCCTTTTGGATAGTATAACAAAATGCCATAGCTTATGTGGCTTGTGAAGAACAGAAATTTATTTCTCACATTCTGAAGGCTGGGAAGTCCCAGATCAAGGCACCAACAGACTCAATATCTGGTGATGTACTTGCTTCCTCATTCATAGATGACAGTCTTCTTGCTGTGTCTTCACATTCAAGAAGGGACAAGGGAGCTCTATGAGGTCTCTTTTAAAAGGACACTAATCCCATTCCTCAGTGCTCTACCCTCATGATCAATCACCTTCCAAAGGACCCACCTCCAAAATACTATCACACAGGGGATTAGATTTCAACATATGAATTTGGGTGCGGGAGGACACAAACATTCAGCCCATAGCAATGTGGTTATAAATACTATGACAAAAAATAATCTATCAGTAAAAAGGAGTTTGTGATTGGAAGGAACGTCATTCTAAATATTCCTAGATACAAAATCAAAACCAACTAACTGACAAAACAAACCAAAGTTCTCTGTGGGAAACACTATCCTTAAGGACCTCTAGGAAGTCATTTTTGCAAGCTTTCCTGAAAAATTCATGTAAGAATTTATTATAAACAATAGAATCTGACAGCATTGGGAAGCAATTTGTAAATTCCATTCTATGATGAAATTGTACAGCTGGAAATCTGAGGAATGAACTAAATAAGATGACCTTAGAGGTGACTTCAAAACAGCAACCCTCATTATATTTTTGGAACCTGATTTTCCTACTCCCTATCTAATTTCAGGACATTAAATTGCCAGTTGCAAGAAGAGATCTGATCAAACTACTCAGAAATTTAAGACACAACTATAGAAAATATGTATCAAAATATGTACATCAAGATAGATATACATCGGGCGGAGCTTCAAGATGGTGGAAGTGTAAGACGTGGAGATCACCTTCCCCCCCACAAATACATCAGAAATACATCTACATGTGGAACAACTCCTACAGAACACCTACTGAACGCTGGCAGAAGACCTGAGACCTCCCAAATGCAAGAAACTCCCCACGTACCTGGGTAGGGCAAAAGAAAAAAGAAAAAACAGAGACAAAAGAATAGGGATGGTACCTGCACCAGTGGGAGAGAGCTGTGAAGGAGGAAAGGTTTCCACACACTAGGAAGCCCTTCATGGGCGGAGACTGTGGGTGGTGGAGGGGGGAAGCTTCGGAGCCACGGAGGAAAGTGCAGCAACAGGGGTGCGGAGGGCAAAGTGGGGAGATTCCTGAGCAGAGGATCAGTGCCGTCCAGCACTCACCAGCCCTAGAGGCTTGTCTGTTCGCCTGCCAGGGCGGGCGGGGGCTGGGAGCAGAGGCTTGGGCTTCAGAGGTCAGATCCCAGGAAGAGGACTGGGGTTGGCTGAGTGGACACAGCCTGAAGGGGGCTAGTGCGCCCCAGCTAGCCGGGAAGGAGTCCGGGAAAAAGTCTGGAGCTGCCGAAGAGGCCAGAGACTTTTTCTTGCCTCTTTGTTTCCTGGTGCGCAAGGAGAGGGTATTCAGAGCGCCGCTTAAAGGAGCTCCAGAGATGGGCGCGAGCCGTGGCTATCAGCGCAGACACCAGAGACAGGCATGAGACACGAAGGCTGCTGCTGCTGCAGCCACCAAGAAGCCTGTGTGCAAGCACAGGTCACTCTCCACACACCCTCTCCCAGGAGCCTGTGCAGCCCGCCACTGCCAGGGTCCCGTGACCCAGGGACAACTTCCCCGGGAGAAAGGACGCAACGCCTCAAGCTGGTGCAACGTCATGCTGGCCTCTGCCACCGCAGGCTTGGCCCACACCAGTACCCTTCCCTCCCCCCGGCCTGAGTAAGCCAGAGCCCCCGAATCAGCTGCTCCTTTAACCCCGTCCTGTCTGAGCAAAGAACAGACGCCCTCAGGCGACCTACACGCAGAGGCCGGGCATCCAAAGCTGAATCCCAGGAACTGTGCAAACAAAGAACAGAAAGGGAAATCTCTCCCAGAAGCCTCAGGAGCAGCAGATTAAATCTCCACAATCAACTTGATGTACCCTGCATCTGTGGAACACCTGAATAGACGAAGAATCACCCCAAATTGAAGAGGTGGACTTTGGGAGCAACGATATATATATATTTTTTTCCCTTTTTCTCTTTTTATGAGTGTGTATGTGTATGCTTCTGTGTGTGATTTTGTCTGTATAGCTTTACTTTTACCTTTTGTCCTAGGGTTCTGTCTGTCCGTTTTGTTTTGTTTTTTTTTTAAGTATAGTTTTTAACACATGTTATCATTGGTGGATTTGTTTTTTGGTTTGGTTGCTCTCTTTTTTTCTTTATTTTTTTAATTACTTTAAAAAATTTTAAAAATAATTTTTTATTTTAATAACTTTATTTTATTTTATTTTACTTTATTTTATTTTCTTCCTTCTTTCTTTCTTTTTTTCCTCCCTTTTATTCTGAGCTGTGTGGATGAAATTCTTTTTTTCTTTATTTTCTTTCTTCTTTCTTTCTTTTTTTCCTCCCTTTTATTCTGAGCTGTGTGGATGAAATGCTCTTGGTGCTCCAGCCAGGTGTCAGGGCTGTCCCTCTGAGGTGGGAGAGCCAAGTTCAGGACACTGGTCCACAACAGACCTCCCAGCTCCATGTAATATCAAACAGCGAAAATCTCCCAGAGATCTGCATCTCAACACCAACACCCAGCTTCACTCAACGACAAGTAAGCTATAGTGCTGGACACCCTATGCCAAACAACTAGCAAGACAGGAACACAACCCCATCCATTAGCAGAGAGGCTGCCTAAAATCATAATAAGGCCACAGACACCCCAAAACACACCACCAGACGTGGACCTGCCCAC
>NC_041226.1:10711587-10712488 GCF_002837175.3 Physeter macrocephalus | reverse complement strand
AATAAATGAAATTAAAAATTCTCTAGAAGAGATCAATAGAAGAATAACTGAGGCAGAAGAACAAATAAGTGACCTGGAAGACAAAATAGCAGAAATAACTACTGCAGAACAGAATAAAGAAAAAAAGAAAGAAAAGAATTGAGGACAGTCTCAGAGACCTCTGGGACAACATTAAACACACCAACATTCAAATTATAGGGGTCCCAGAAGGAGAAGTGAAAAAGAAAGGGACTGAGAAAATATTTGAAGAGATTATAGTTGAAAACTTCACTAATATGGGAAAGGAAATAGTCAATAAAGTACAGGAAGCACAGAGAGTCCCATACATGATAAATCCAAGGAGAAACAAGCCAAGACATATATTAATCAAACTCACAAAAATTAAATACAAAGAAAACATATTAAAAGCAGAAAGGGAAAATCAACAAATAACACACAAGGGAATCCCCATAAGGCTAACAGCTGATCTTTCAGCAGAAACTCTGCAAACCAGAAGGGAGTGGAAGGACATATTTAAAGTGATGAAGGAGAAAAACCTACAACCAAGATTACTCTACCCAGCAAAGATCTCATTCAGATTTGATGGAGAAATTAAAACCTTTACAGACAAGCAAAAGCTAAGAGAAGCCAGCACCACCAAACCAGCTTTACAAACAATGCTAAAGGAACTTCTCTAGGCAGGAAACACAAGAGGAGGTAAAGACCTACAATAACAAACCGCAAACAATTAAGAAAATGGTAATAGGAACATACAAATCGATAATTACCTTAAATGTAAATAGATTAAATGCTCCAACCAAAAGACATAGACTGGCTGAATGGATACAAAAACAAGGCCTGTATATATGCTGCCTACAAGAGACCCACCTCAGACCTAGGGACACATACAGACTGAAAGTGA
>NC_041226.1:10709646-10710247 GCF_002837175.3 Physeter macrocephalus | reverse complement strand
AAACTCTTCCAAAATATAGCAGACGGAGGAACACTCCCAAACTCATTCTACAAGGCCACCATCACCCTGATACCAAAACAAGACAAAGATGTCACACACAAAAAAAAACTACAGGCCAACATCACTGATGAACATAGATGCAAAAATCCTCAACAAAATATTAGCAAACAGAATCCAACACCACGTTAAAATGATCACATACCATGATCAAGCGAGGTTTATCCCAGGAATGCAAGGATTCCTCAGTATACGCAAATCAGTCAATGTGATACACCATATTAGCAAACTGAAGTATAAAAACCATATGATCATCTCAATAGATGCAGAAAAAGCTTTTGACAACATTGAACACTCATTTATGATAAAAACCCTCCGGAAAGTAGGCATAGAGGGAACTTTACTCAACATAATAAAGGCCATATATCACAAACCCACAACCAACGTCGTCCTCAATGGTGAAAAACTGAAACCATTTCCACTAAGATCAGGAACAAGACAAGGTTGCCCACTCTCACCACTCTTATTCAACATAGTTTTGGAAGTTCTAGCCACAGCAATCAGAGAAGAAAAAGAAATAAAAGGAATACAAATCGGAAAAGAA
>NC_041226.1:10708736-10709290 GCF_002837175.3 Physeter macrocephalus | reverse complement strand
ATACATAGAGAATCCTAAAGATGTTACCAGAAAACTACTAGAGTTAATCAATGAATCTGATAAAGTAGCAGGATACAAAATTAATGCACAGAAATCTCTTGCATTCCTATACACTAATGATGAAAAACCTGAAAGTGAAATGAAGAAAACACTCCCATTTACCATTGCAACAAAAAGAATAAAATATCTAGGAATAAACATACCTAAGGAGACAAAAGACCTGTATGCAGAAAATTATAAGACACTGATGAAAGAAATTAAAGCCAATACAAATAGATGGACAGATATACCATGTTCTTGGATTTGGAAGAACCAACATTGTGAAAATGACTATACTACCCAAAGCAATCTACAGATTCAATGCAATACCTATCAAACTACCACTGGCATTTTTCACAGAACTAGAACAAAAAATTTCACAATTTGTATGGAAACACAAAAGACCCTGAATAACGAAAGCTATCTTGAGAAAGAAAAATGGAGCTGGAGGAATCAGGCTCCCTGACTTCAGACTATACTACAAAGCTACAGTAATCAAGACAGTATGGTACTGG
>NC_041226.1:10707061-10708176 GCF_002837175.3 Physeter macrocephalus | reverse complement strand
ATCATCTCACACCAGTCAGAATGGCCATCATCAAAAAATCTACAAACAATAAACACTGGAGAGGGTGTGGAGAAAAAGGAACCCTCTTGCACTGTTGGTGGGAATGTACATTGATACAGCCACTATGGAGAACAGTATGCAGGTTCCTTAAAAAAGTAAAAGTAGAACTACCATACGACCCAGCAATCCCACTACTGGACATACACCCTGAGAAAACCATAATTCAAAAAAGAGTCATGTACCACAATGTTCATTGTAGCTCTATTGACAATAACCAGGACACAGAAACAACCTAAATGTCCATCAACAGATGAACTGATAAAAAAGATGTGGCACATATATAGAATGGAATATAACTCAGCCATAAAAACAAATGAAACTGAGTTATTTGTAGTGAGGTGGCTGGACCTAGAGTCTGTCATACAGAGTGAAGTAAGTCAGAAAGAGAAAAACAAATACCCTATGCTAACACATATATATGGAATCTTAAAAAAAAAAAAGTTCATGAAGAACCTAGGGGCAGGACGGGAATAAAGACACAGACCTACTAGAGAATGGACTTGAGGATATGGGGAGGGGGAAGGGTATGGTGGGACAAAGTGAGAGAGTGGCATGGACATATATAGACTACGAAACGTAAAATAGATAGCTAGTGGGAATCAGCCACATAGCACAGGGAGATCAGCTCGGTGCTTTGTGACCACCTAGAGGGGTGAGATAGGGAGGGTAAGAGGGAGGGAGGCACAAGAGGGAAGAGATATGAGGACATGTGTATATGTATAACTGATTCACTTTGTTATAAAGCAGAAGCTAACACACCATTGTAAAGCAATTATACTCCAATAAAGATGTTAAAAAACAACAACAACAACAAAAAATAATACCTGGACTTGAACTATACTTACTTCTATTTTATCTAAAATTCTTCCTTATCAGAAGTTTTGGCTGCTTTTTGTCCATTTCTCAGGTAGCATCCAGGGTCCTCACTGCTTCTCACAAATTTGTAAGTTTCGAATATTTTTGTCCTCTGGAAAAACTCTCTGAATGTTTTAGGGATGATGACAAAACAAGGATCGGAAATACTATGATTTCCTTGCAGATGAGAGAATCAGGTC
>NC_041226.1:10695657-10701863 GCF_002837175.3 Physeter macrocephalus | reverse complement strand
ACATGAAAGAATGCTCAACATCATTAATCATTAGAGAAATGCAAATCAAAACTACAATGAGATATCATCTCACACCAGTCAGAATGGCCATCATCAAAAAATCTACAAACAATAAACACTGGAGAGGGTGTGGAGAAAAAGGAACCCTCTTGCACTGTTGGTGGGAATGTACATTGATACAGCCACTATGGAGAACAGTATGCAGGTTCCTTAAAAAAGTAAAAGTAGAACTACCATACGACCCAGCAATCCCACTACTGGACATACACCCTGAGAAAACCATAATTCAAAAAAGAGTCATGTACCACAATGTTCATTGTAGCTCTATTGACAATAACCAGGACACAGAAACAACCTAAATGTCCATCAACAGATGAACTGATAAAAAAGATGTGGCACATATATAGAATGGAATATAACTCAGCCATAAAAACAAATGAAACTGAGTTATTTGTAGTGAGGTGGCTGGACCTAGAGTCTGTCATACAGAGTGAAGTAAGTCAGAAAGAGAAAAACAAATACCCTATGCTAACACATATATATGGAATCTTAAAAAAAAAAAAGTTCATGAAGAACCTAGGGGCAGGACGGGAATAAAGACACAGACCTACTAGAGAATGGACTTGAGGATATGGGGAGGGGGAAGGGTATGGTGGGACAAAGTGAGAGAGTGGCATGGACATATATAGACTACGAAACGTAAAATAGATAGCTAGTGGGAATCAGCCACATAGCACAGGGAGATCAGCTCGGTGCTTTGTGACCACCTAGAGGGGTGAGATAGGGAGGGTAAGAGGGAGGGAGGCACAAGAGGGAAGAGATATGAGGACATGTGTATATGTATAACTGATTCACTTTGTTATAAAGCAGAAGCTAACACACCATTGTAAAGCAATTATACTCCAATAAAGATGTTAAAAAAAAAGGTTGCAATAAACAAAAACAAAATAGATATATATCAAGATATAGAATGTTAAAAAAATATAAATATATAATGCATAGCTATAAGTATTATATATTATATATTTATATGTTCATTTTTAACCTTTTTATACTTGTGTCTCATTTTTAAAATATTTTGATATATGTGTATGTGTATATATCAATCAGTGGGAGACACACTGATTTACACAAAATCATTGACAAAAGCAGCTTACTGATGTAGAAAGCCAGCAGAAAATATATGAACACGTCTAATTATAAAGGATGGGAGCTACAAATGAAAAACTTTGCATAAAGACATTGAAGCTACAAAAATAACTGTTCAGTATATTTCACTGCAATTATACTTCACAACATATTAATTCTCTGTCCCTAAGGGATTCCATTTTGCATAGAACCTAAATAAACTGCCTGAAAAAATTTTGCTGAGATTGAGATTGGATTTAATTACCAGACCTAATTCTTCAGTAATGGAAATCACCCAAAGAACTGGGGGAAAATGCTGACTGAATAGAGACCTGAGTGACCTAGCTAACTGGAAGGGAACAACATTTTTGATTAATTGAAAGGACAAGCACTTCATCTTAAAATGTCCAAAGGTTAGATGTGTAGAACTAAGTAAATCAATAACACTTTTTGATAGCACTTTTCCAGTAAACCTGTGGAGTACCTTTTCATATTATAACATATAAAATAGCAAGAGGCATATTCTTGCAGGCACTTTTCTACACCTAAAGTAAAAGTTAGTGTTTTATAGAGCCTCCAGAATAGGCATCTCTACTACTCATAAAAACAATTTCTTACCTTTTCAGGGTTACTTTTACTGTAAAGGTCACCAACTGTAACTGGTTGCAGTACTTTTGTGTGGCACAGTTGGAGCTGGCAAGAGACTGTTAAGTGAAAAATCATTTTTGGAGCTTCGAAGGGGAGTTGTGTTTGTCCTTACAAAATGAATTGCCTCCATAGCAAAGAACTGTAGTGATTCTACATGTTATTTCAAACATGAAATGTCATAATTCTTCCCTTTGTAAAGCCATCCTGCAATCAGCAACAATTAGTATACTGGTTAAAAAAGAGACCACTTTGCTGATATTATTAATACAATGCCACAATAAAATTAAGCTTATTATCACTACTCAAACAAATCTTGAATTTAACAGACAGCCTTTAACTGCTATATTTCACTTATGTGGCAACATGTTATTTTTTCTAACTTTTTATTTTTTATACAGCAGGTTCTTATTAGTTATCTATTTTATATATATATTAGTGTATATATGTCAATCCCAATCTCCCAATTCATCCCACCACCACCCCCTCCAACCCCCCCACTTCCCACCCCCTTGGTGTCCATACGTTTGTTCTCTACATCTGTGTCTCTATTTCTGCCTTGCATACTGGTTCATCTGTACCATTTTTCTAGATTCCACATACATGCATTAATATACGATATTTGTTTTCCTCTTTCTGACTTACTTCACTCTGTAGTGACAGTTGCTAGGTCCATCCACATCTCTACAAATGACCCAATTTCATTCCTTTTTATGGCTGAGTAATATTCTATTGTATATATGTACCACATCTTCTTTATCCATTCATCTGTCGATGGGCATTTAGGTTGCTTCCATGACCTGGTTATTGCAAATAGTGCCGCAGTGAACACTGGGGGTGCATGTGTCTTTTTTGAATTATGGTTTTCTCTGGGTATATGCCCAGTAGTGGGATTGCTGCATCATATGGTAATTCTACTTTTAGTTTTTTAAGGAACCTCCATACTGTTTTCCATAGTGGCTGTATCAATTTACATTCCCACCAACAGTGCAAAAGAATTCCCTTTTCTCCACACCCTCTCCAGCATTTATTGTTTGTAGATTTTTTGATGATGCCCATTCTAACCTGTGTGAGATGATACCTCATTGTACTTTTCATTCGCATTTCTCTAATAATTAGTGATGTTAAGCAGCTTTTCATGTGCCTCATGGCCATCTGTATGTCTTCTTTGGAGAAATGTCTATTTAGGTCTTCTGCCCATTTTTGGATTGGGTTGTTTGTTTTTTTGATATTGAGCTACATGAGCTGTTTATATATTTTGGAGATTAATCCTTTGTCAGTTGATTTGTTTGCAAATATTTTCTCCCATTCTGAGGGTTGTCTTTTCATCTTGTTTATGGTTTCCTTTGCTGTGCAGAAGCTTTGAAGTTTCATTATACATTTAGGTCTCTAATCCATTTTGAGTTTATTTTTGTGTATGGTGTTAGGGAGTGTTCTAATTTCATTCTTTTACATGTAGCTGTCCAATTTTCCCAGCACCACTTATTGAAGAGACTGTCTTTTCTCCATTGTATATCCTTGCCTCCTTTGTCATAAATTAGTTGACCATAGGTGTGTATTCTGGGCTTTCTATACTGCTCCATTGATCTATATTTCTGTTTTTGTGCCAGTACCATATTGTCTGGATTACTGTAGCTTTGTAGTATAGTCTGAAGTCAGAGAGTCTGATTCCTCCAGCTCCATTTTTTCCCCTCAAGATTGCTTTGGCTATTCGGGATCTTTTGTGTCTCCATACAAATTTTAAGATTTTTTTTGTTGTAGTTCCATAAAAAATGCCATTGGTAATTTGATAGGGATTGCATTGAATCTGTAGATTGCTTTGAGTAGTATAGTCATTTTCACAACGTTGATTCTTCCAATTCCAGAACATGGTATATCTCTCCATCTGTTTGTGTCATCTTTGATTTCTTTCATCAGTGTCTTATAGTTTTCTGAGTATAAGTCTTTTACCTCCTTAGTTAGGTTTACTCCTAGATATTTTATTCTTTTTGTTGCAGTGGTGAATGGGATTGTTTCCTTAATTTCTCTTTCTGATCTCTCGTTGTTAGTGTATAGGAATGCAAGAGATTTTTGTGCATTAGTTCAGTATCCTGCAACTTTACTGAATTCACTGATTAGATCTAGCAGTCTTCTGGTAGCATCCTTAGGATTCTCTATGTATAGTGTCATGTCATCTGCAAACAGTGACAGTTTTACTTCTTCTTTTCCAATTAGTATTCCTTGTATTTCTTTTTCTTCTCTGATTGCTGTGGTTAGGACTTCCAAAACTATGTTAAATAATAGTGGCGAGAGTGGACATCCTTGTCTTGCTCTTGATCTTAGAGGAAATGCTTTCAGTTTTTCACCATTGAGAATGATGTTTGCTGTGGGTTTTCATAAATGGCCTTTATTATGTTGAGGTAGGTCCCCTCTGTGCCCACTTTCTGGAGAGTTTTTTTATCATAAATAGGTGTTGAATTTTGTCAAAAGCTTTCCCTGCAACTACTGAGATGATCATATGGTTTTTATTCTTCAGTTTGTTAATATGGTGTATCACATTTATTGATTTGCATGTATTGAAGAATCCTTGCATCCCTGGGATAAGTCCCACTTGATCATGGTGTATGATCCCTTTAATGTGTTGTTGGATTCTTTTTGCTAGTATTTTGTTGAGGATTTTTGCATCCATAGTCTTCAGTGATATTGATCTGTAATTTTCTTTTCTTTGTAGTACCTCTGTCTGGTTTTGGTATCAGGGTGATGGTGGCCTCGTAGAATGAGTTTGGGAGTGTTCCTTCCTCTGCAACTTTTTGGAGGAAGTTGAGGAGTTTTTCTTGTTTCTTGAGGTAGGATTGTATTGCTATAAACTTCCCTCTTAGAACTGCTTTTGCTGTATCCCATAGGTTTCAGATCGTCGTCTTTTCATTGTCATTTGTCTCTAGGTATCTTTTTCTTTCCTCTTTTATTTCTTCAGTGATCTCTTGGTTATTTAGTAAAGTATTGCTTAGCCTCCATGTGTTTGTGTTTTTTACGTTTTTTCCCTGTAATTAATTTCTAATCTCATAGCTTTGTGGTCAGAAAAGATACTTGATATGATTTCAATTTTCTTAAATTTACTGAGGCTTGATTTGTGACCCAAGATGTGATCTATCCTGGAGAATGTTCTGTGTGTACTTGAGAAAAAAGTGTAATCTGCTGTTTTCGGATGGAGTGTCCTATAAATATCAATTAAATCTATCTGGTTTACTGTGTCATTTAAAACTTGTGTTTCCTTATTAATTTTCTGTCTGGATGATCTGTCCATTGGTGTGAGGTGTTAAAGTCCCCCACTATTATTGTGTTACTATCGATTTCCTCTTTTAAAACTGTTAGAATTTGCCTTAGTATACAGGTGCTCCTATGGTGGGTGCATATATATTTATAATTGTTATATCTTTTTCTTGGATTGACCCCTTGACCCCTGATCCTTATGTAGTGTCCTTCCTTGTCTCTTCTAACATTCTTTATTTCAAAGTCTATTTTATCTGATATGAGTATTGCTACTACAGGTTTCTTTTGATTTCCATTTGCATGGAATATATTTTTCCATCCCCTCACTTTCAGTCTGTATGTGACCCTAGGTCTGAAATGGGTCCTTTATAGACAACATATATAAGGGTCTTGTTTTTGTATCCATTCAGCCAGCCTGTGTCTTTTGGTTGCAGCATTTAATCCATTCACATTTAAGGCAATTATCAATATGTATGCTCCTATTACCATTTGCTTAATCGTTTTGGGTTTCTTTTTGTAGGTCCTTTTCTTCTCCTGTGTTTCCCACTTGATGATGTTCCTTTAACATTTGTTGTAGAGCTGGTTTTGTGTGACTTAATTCTTTTAGCTTTTGCTTGTCTGTAATTCTTTTGATTTCTCTGGCAAATCTGAATGAGATCCTTGCCAGGTAGAGTAATCTTGGTTGTAGGTTCTTCCCTTTCATCACTTTAAATATATGGTGCAACTCCCTTCTGGCTTGTAGAGTTTCTGCTGAGAAATCAGCTGTTAACCTTATGGGAGTTCCCTTATATATTGTCTTTTTTCCCCTGTTGCTTTTAATAATTTTTCTTTGTCTTTAATTTTTGTCAATTTGATTACTATGTATCTCAGAGTGTCTCTCCTTGGATTTATCCTGCCTGGGATTCTCTGTGCTTCCTGGACTTCAGTGGCTATTTCCTTTCCCATGTTAGGGAAGTTTTCGACTATAATCTCTTGAAATATTTTCTCAGGTCCTTTCTCTCTCTTTTCCTTCTGGGACCCCTATAATGTGAATGTTGGTGCATTTAATGTTGTTCCAGAGGTCTCTTAGGCTGTCCTCATTTCTTTTCATTTTTTCTTTATTCTGTTCTGCAGCAGTGATTTCCACCATTCTGTCTTCCAGGTCACTTATCTGTTCTTTTGCCTCAGTTATTCTGCTGTTGATT
>NC_041226.1:10621598-10695453 GCF_002837175.3 Physeter macrocephalus | reverse complement strand
TTTTACCTTGTTCCTTCATCTGGTACACAGTCCTCTGCCTTTTCATTTTGTCTGTCTTTCTGTGAATGTGGTTTTCATTCCACCGGCTGCAAAACTGTAGTTCTTCTTGCTTCTGCTGTCTGCCCTCTGGTAGATGAAGCTATCTAAGGGGCTTGTGTAAGCTTCCTGATGGGAGGGACTGGTGGTGGGTAGAGCTGGCTGTTGCTCTGGTGGGCAGAGCTCAGTAAAACTAATCTGCTTGTCTCCTGATGGGTGGGGCTGAGTTCCCTCCCTGTTGGTTGTTTGGCCTGAGGTGACCCAGCACTGGATCCTATAGGCTCTTTGGTGGGGGCTAATGGCAGACTCTGGGAGGGCTCATGCCAAGGAGTACTGCCCAGAACTTCTGCTGCCAGGGTCCCTGTCCCTGTGGTGAGCCACAGCCACCCCCCACTTCTGCAGGAGACCCTCCAGCACTAGCAGGTAGGTCTGCTTCAGTCTCCTATGGGGTCACTGCTCCTTCCCCCTGAGTCCTGATATGCACACTACTTTGTGTGTGCCCTCCAAGGTTGGAGTCTCTGTTTCCCCCAGTCCTGTCAAAGTCCTGCAATCAAATCCTGCTAGCCTTCAAAGTCTGATTCTCTGGGAATTCCTCCTCCCGTTGCTGGCCCCCCAGGTTAGGAAGCCTGACGTGGGGCTCAGAACCTTCACTCCAGTGGGTGGACTTCTGTTGTATAATTGTTCTCCAGTTTGTGAGTCACCCACCCAGTTGTTATGGGATTTGATTTTACTGTGATTGCGCCCCTCCTTCTGTCTCATTGCAGCTTCTCCTTTGTCTTTGGATGTGGGGTTTCTTTTTTGGTGAGTTCCAGTGTCTCCCTTTCGATGACTGTTCAGCAGTTAGTTGTGATTCCAGTGCTCTCGCAAGAGGGAGTGAGCACACGTCCTTCTACTCCGCCATCTTGAACCAATCTCGGCAACATGTTTTAAAATATTATAAGATTTGTTTGAATATGTTTCTTAAATAATGAGAGAGAAAAGAAAAGTTTTGGCTACTTTAAGAAGTCACTGCAGGGCTTGCTTATTTTATGAAAATGAAATATCACTAAGCAGGAGGAGGTTGTTTTTTTTTTAATTTTTATTTTTAAAATTTATTTATGTATTTATTTCTGGCTGCACTGGGTCTTCGTTGTTGCCCGCAGGCTTTCCCTAGTTACAGCGAGAGGGGGCTACTCCTCATTGTGGTGCACGGGCTTCTCATTGTGGTGGCTTCTCTTCTTGCAGAGCATGGGCTCTAGGCACACGGGCTCAGTAGTTGTGGCTCGTGGGCTCTAGTGTGCAGGCTCAGTAGTTGTGGCGTACAGGCTTAGTTGCTCTGCGGCACACGGGCTCTTCCCAGACCAGGGCTCGAACCTGTGTCCCCTGCATTGGCAGGCAGATTCTTAACCACTGCACCACCAGGGATATCCCAAGGAGGAGGTTATTTAAAGGCCCATAAAATTGTTGTTGCCAAAGTAACCTCCCCCTGATTTTAGGAAAATCTTGACGGGGAATCATGTCACAGACAGAAACATAACACATCTCATTTTTCTTTCTTCTCTCCTTGCTTTAGCCTAGAGGGAAAGAACAAGGAGTTTCTCTATCCTCAGAGCTGCCTGGACCACATATGGAGTCAAGTGTCACTTTAAGAAGCTGAGGGGGGCTTCCCTGGTGGCGCAGTGGTTGCGCGTCCGCCTGCCGATGCAGGGGAACCGGGTTCGCGCCCCGGTCTGGGAAGATCCCACATGCCGCAGAGCGGCTGGGCCCGTGAGCCATGGCCGCTGGGCCTGCGCGTCCGGAGCCTGTGCCCCGCAACGGGAAAGGCCACAGTGTCACTTTAAGAAGCTGAGGGATAAGGAGACGCACATCCAGAGACAAGCAACCAGCGGAACAAGGACTCTGAAGCCCAAGTCACAGGATGAAAATGTGCAGCACCTGGAAATGTCTAGTTTGGAGAGGGGTACAGTTAAGGAGAAATACAATAGCTAATTCAAATATTTAGAGGTCTATAATGTAGAATACATCTTAAAATGTGTTTGTGTAGTAGCAGACAGCAAAATCTGTCTGCATCTGAGCAAGTGTCTGATGGCAGCCCCCACCCCAACTGCAAGCAGTCATGGACTTCCATCCTCCTCCTCCACATTGTTGTTCCCTTGATTTTCTTGTGGGGAACCTGGCTACTTCAGCTTTCCCCCCTGGCTCTTCTCCCTCATCCAAAAAATATATGTACAGATAGAGTACAAAAATATATCTAAAGATAGATATAGTCTTATTTAGCCATCATTATATACGGGATGCTGCTTGCCTGGCCTGTCTATAGGAAATTTTATTATTTATGTCAAACTGTAAATACATACATGTATATGCATATATATAATATATAATATTGTGATTATAAACATAATTCACATTCCTTAGAGGGAAATATTAGAAAATGTAAAAAATAGGAATTATGCATAGTCCTACTACCCAAAATTATGCTAAAATTATGCTTCTTTTCCTCATGACTATGCTCTCCGAGTATTTTTATAACGTTGTGATCTTTGTATACACTTTTATATACCCATCTCTTCACTTGTTAAAATATAAAGATTTTTGTGTTATTAAAAATACTTCTAAATATTCAATGATTTTATAGTTTTCCATTATAACATTATTTCACTATTCTATTATTTTGGAGCATTAGAGTGATTATCAATTTTCCTTATTATATATTGGGTTAATTTTTTATTAACCCATCTACTTTTTTTCCTCAAAATTCTTATTTTGCTCCATGACCCTCTCTTTTAGGCGTGTAGGCTTTGTCTCAGGGAAAGCATGAGAGGGCAGATGAAAATAGTTCATCCTCAGCTTCCGAGTTTTAAAGCAGACTTTTGAAACTTGCAGCAAAGACAAAGCAAAAAGTTATTTAAAGTTATTTTTGAGTCTCAAAAGTCTGACTTCTGAGTATCAAAATCATGATGTATTTTTGGCATTTCATTTATGTCATGAACAATAAACTTGAAAGCATGTGAAATTGCCAAAGTGGTTTAGAAGGGATTACAATTTATAAGGAAGAGAGAAGTGTGAGATATGAGAGGAAAGCCATAGAGTTAGATGGTGTAGGTCTCTGAAAAGAGAGTCTGCCCTCTAACCATCATCACCAGGGCCAAAACTCTTGGGAGGGGGTGAGAGGCAAAGAATCCCAGATAGATTTGGGGATCTGAGCATAGAGGAGACCAGTGCCCCACTTCCACTAGAGACTATGCAAGAGGTAAGCCTTAAAGGGGTCCCTGTATCACCATGGCAAGGTGACAGTGGGTGGAGATGGTGGCATGAGGAGTCTATACCAAGGCACCTGAGAAAGCTCCACAGAGCACAGTTTTGCCTGTGCCTCCCTGAGAGACAAGGGCGGGGAGGCGGTGTCACTAAAAGAGAGTTTGTACACTCATCACATCCCAGTGGCTGAAGGGAGCACAGTAACTGGAGACCAATGGGAAGCCCAATGCCTCAGCAGACACCACACTGGGACAGTCACAGACCCCAGGAAACAGGTAGAATGATACATTTGCCAGGTGCCAGCCTAGGCAGAGAACGTCCCAAGTGTAGTCTCTTCTCCATGCCTTGAGGTAATGGAACTTCCCCACAATTGAGAGGCAGTCTCAGAGGAGGAATCCTGAACTGACTGGGGGGAAAAATAAGCCTCTGAATTGACTAAGAAAGCCATAATTTGACCGAGTCTACCATGAATTGGCTGAGATTAAATCTCCATGGGGAATGAGGAGCTCAACGTTAATGTTAATTTGAGTTGGAGAAAAATGATTACATTTTTGCACATCCAAATTTGTCACCACTGCATAATTAATACCATACTAAATAGTTTCATAGCAATGATAACTTTCAATGATAATACCCTTTCAATTGGGTTCAGTCATTTAATTTTTGCCCATTTATCCCTTCAACAAATATATTGAGCACCTATATTTTCTAGGCATTGTACTAGACAGCTAGAGCAGAGAACAAAACAGATGTAGCTGCTCACTGTCTTCACTGACTTCCAACTAGGAAGACTGAAAATGAAGAAGTTATTACAACAAATTACTATGGCCAGTATGACAAGGGAGGAGTCCTAACCTACCCTTCTAGGCAAAACAACAGTGACACAGAACCCCCACAGAATTAGCAGACGTAAGGAAGGAAAAAGTATCCCAGAGAAAGAAAACAGCCTACCCAAAGTGCCAGGAGTCACATAGAGAAGGATGACATGGCCACCCATTGCTGAGCATGCATTCAGCACTTGAGGATACATATCGTGTGTGTTATAAATGGAGTTTCAAATTCAGGGGGTTACGATGCCATAGTTTAAAGAAAAAGGTAGGACTAAGAACTAGAATCAGAAAAATAAATTCTGTGAGCAATACTTTCTCAATATTTGATAGCTTACCATTTCTATTTCCACTTAAATAGGTAAAGAGATACCTCATTTTTCTATGACTGGAACAGAGACAGCTAATTGCTTACCCTAATAGTCATTTTCCACTATTTCTCTGATTTAAAAAAAAGAAGGATTTTACTCAGTGCCATCATATGCCTAGCTTTTCTCCAACTTCAGAGGTGACCAACAGAAATAAATCCCAGACATTGAGAAGTAAAAGTGTAGAAGGTACCTCTAGGAAATCTTCTTTAAAGTTTCCTTTGTCCTGTTGCCATCCTAGAATATGACCGTGATGTCTGCATCTCCAGCTGTCACCTTGAAATATACGGACAAAGTTCGTACTCCAGGGTTTGTAGAATGAAGAGTGGGAAGTATATCCTGATTACCAATAATTTTGTAAAGCCACAAGACTAGCCCACCAAATTGCTTTTACATGAGAGAAATAAACTGTCATGTTTAACCCACTATTATTTTCTTTTCTGTTATATGCAGCCAAACCTAATCCTAATACAATGTTGTAAGCAGTTGATTTAGGATAGCTGAGAAGTAAATGTTCTAAATCTACAGCAAGGCCCAAGACACAAATCAGATAACTGTAAAGCTAAAAAGAAATCTAGAAGTCATTTGGTTTGTTTTGTAAACTTGACCATATCACTCTCTGGGGTACGGCTGTTCAAACACTCCTCCTCATTGACAAGATAATGTCGAAGTTTAAGCTTCTTGAATGGTCATGAACCAGTCCTTTCTACCTCTCCATCCTGATTTCCTATCAAAGAAATTATGTTCAGGAATTATCAACTATTTTTAGTATCCTGATACAACATGTACTTCATAAGCCCACGTGTTTATCATGTCCTGTTCTTGCTGTTAAAAAATACTTCTCCTGCTTGGCCATTTTGCTCAAAAATGTACTTCTCCATGAAAGATGCCTACCTCCAAACCACCAGACAGACTGATTGCTTCTTCCTTTGTGTGATCTTTACGATATACGTATTTTTTCTAATATTATACTTAGGCGTGTAAATAAGTAGTCACCATCTAATGTGATATTGTGTATTTCTGTATTCCTAGTGCCCAGCACAGTAATATATAGTAGGTGCTGAATATTTGTTGAATTGACTTGCATTTCAGATTAGGAAATTAAGGACTCTGAAAGAGTAATCAACCTAGGTATTAACAGAGCACCAAAGTTTACATCAGGAGTCAAAAGAGAAAAGATGAAGCCAAAATATTTTTATATCTGACAGAGGTCAAGTTGGAAGACCTGGCTTATATTGATATCTTGGGACTCACTAATAATGAAGTCCAGAATTGGGCAGACTTACCCAACTAGGCACAGAAGCACTGGACCAGGGCAGGACTCCCCATGTGGAATAATGGAAGAGAATTCATGGTCACTTCCAAGAGGAGAAAGATGGGAGCTGAGCTGAGCTGAGCTGAGCATGCCCTGTTTTTCCTCCAAAATGGACTCACAGGCTAAGAATCTCCTCAGAGGCAGGGTGATTGATGGGCCAGAGGGAAGCCCAGCCCTACAACTAATTGAGCTCCTTTCACATGACCAAACCATCAGAAGTGGGAAGGAGGACCATTCCCCACATTTTGATTCTCTTAACTCATTGGGCTTAAGCATGAAGCTGTGGATGCAAATAATCAATTAAAACATCTATAATAAGAATAGAAGAGAGCTTTATTCAAGCCAAACTGAGGACTACAGCCCAGGAAACAACCTCTCAAGGGACTGCTCTGAAGAGGTAGGGGAAGAGTCAGTATATATATGAATTTTTTGGCTGGGAAATACGTGTAGTCTAGCATATATCTTGGTAAAAAATTACTGCTTATCACAAAAAACAGATACCTCAAGTTAATGATTTTAGTGTTTTTCTATGTATAGGACGATGCAAGAATCTGGGGTCACTGAAATTCTTCCTTAGATATGCACCTTAACTATCTAGGACCCCCGATATATCTGAAGGACAGAATGCTTCGTCCTGTTTTGTTTTTTTTTTTTTGCATCCTGAATTCCCCTTAGGGCACACTGTCAGTGGGGCAACTGTAGTGGGTTGTGATTTAACTCTTTGCATAACTGGATGATGAGTGACACTCTTTTCTTTAATGGTTAAAGCAGATGTACAATGTATATTTGACAGGCCATAAGAAAGTTCAAGCCAAATCACGTTATAAGCCCAGAACGACTTCCCCATACCTCAGTATGTGAAAATTTCTTCCATCAAAGCCTATGGTCAGCAAGAGTTGTAGCTGTCTGCCTTGGGAGACCTTTCATGAGGCCACCTTCATAAGATCACAAGCTACACGTCTCCGCTCTTTTGAGTTTCCTCCTGGGTTTAGTGGCAGGCAGCTTGAAAGTCGTCCCCACAAGAATCTGCAATGCGTCAGATGAATACATTCAATATATCAACTTTGAATCCACTCCATACCAAAAGCTGAAAATGTATCCCCTATTCTATTTTCTGCCTCGAATTATATCCACATATGCTGTCCAATACAGCATGACAAAGGTTCTGCAGAGATTAAACAAACACTATCTTGAAGATACTTTGATAATAAAACACCTATAAAGAGATGTTTCAACTTTGAACATGATTTCCTTTCTATTATTAAATTCCAAGAAAGAAATTAAAGTCCAAAGACTAGATTCTTTTACAAGTTGAAATTCAAAGACACTGAAATCCAAGGGAACTAAAGTCTGAAATCAAATTCTTGTGTGTTAAAGTTCAAAGTGCAAAGTTCAATTACAAAACAAAAACCATTCACTGATTTGTTATTCCACTGAGGCTCAGCAAGAGGGATTTTTTTCTGCCTCGGTAGAGTGGGGTCTCTTCAGCAACTACAACAGTTCCTCTCTGGAATGGATTTGGAGTTTCCGAAGCCCCAGAAGTCATAGTAATTCAATACTTAGTCCCTCAGTAGCCTCACTTCTAAAGAACCCTAAGAGTTAACAGGACACAGAGAATTATCACAGGGTTTTTCCAGATCCATCTAGTTTAGAAAGCCATTCTCCTGCCCTTAGATCAATTACAAAATTACATTCCCAGAACCAGGCTACCAAGACCCTAAGAGAAATCTGATGATGTCTGGGAAAAAAGGAAAATATTCTTGGATTCAACCTAGTAGGAAGTCTGTCATTCAAGACCAATTGTCTGGATTGCTTACTTAAGCCAAACGAGGAAAATTCTCCGAACGAGAAGTTATTTTGAGACTACACTTGCATTTAGTACTTTCATTTACATTTCTTTACATTTACATTTTTGTGAGAAAAAAAAATCTATCTATGCATCCTGCATCCTCACAGAGTGTCATTTGAGGCATTTCTGCCTCCTTGCACATTTAGATAACTGTAATGGGGTCAGCTCCAATCACAGGAACTCAAGTACCTTTCTTCCCCATCAAGCATACCCAGGACCTCTTAATTCCATTTTCCTATTAAACCTTGGGCCCCCAATGCCGTGTAGTGACATAAGTGACCACCTCTCAGAAAGAGGCTTTTTCGGTCCTGTGCCACAGTGGCTGCCTCACTGCCTCTGGCTCCGGGATTGCTTGGGCAGTGAAACTGACCCCCTAGAGAAGTTTCCCTTCATTCCCAATTTGTTTTGGCTGAAGATCCACCCTGAACAGATTCCTGCACTAAGTGATTTTGATGCTTCTGAAGCTTGTGTCCCTGGGGAAAACAGTTTTAAATGTCCCAGCATCTGAGTAGATTTTTGTTCAACTACAACTTTTTTCTGAAGTAGTGAAACATACCACTGGTACTGAATTTCCCTCTGTTATTTCCCCACTCCTTTCAGGAAGGCTATTTGAGCTTAACAATTTAATCTACTTCTTAAAGTAGCCACTTTCCTTCTCTAATCCGTGTGGGAGCTAATGCTACTTGCTGAAACTTAGCGCCTCCCTTCCCTTTATTTCATCTTTGCTTTCTGGTTCAGTTATTTTTATAACTTCTCTGGATTCTTCATCATCATCATCATCATAGAGAATAAATCAACAAGTTCTGGATTCATTGTTCAAATTTTGTCTACCTTACTCTTGATGAGATGAATAATCCCCGCCTAGAGATATTCTTCCATCAGACATTTAATCAAAACCTGGACTTATTCTCTGATTCCCACATCTAGATTTCATCACATCTTCTCTCAACTTTCTTTTAGGATCTATTGACCAAGGTCAGTAAGTTCCCTCAGGGCAAAGGTAATGTCTGTTTCAACTGCAATGATGTGTCACATGGAAACTCAGCTGAAAAATGCTTTGAATATTTCACATGGATTTCCTTCCTCAATTCTGCCCCAATTTTTTATAACCACTTGGTACAGCTGTCCCACTCTTTAAGGAGTGGTTCTCCAACTGCTCTGACTGGGGACCTATGGCTTTCAGAAGTCATCATCCCTCGGTGACTTGGCCTTTCTTGAAGGAATCAGATCTGCTATCTGCTAGATTTGTTTGGATCCCAGTCATCATTTCTGATCTTATAACAAAAATGTCTTTTCTTCTTTTAGAGCAGTTGGAATCTGGGTACTGCTTTTTCCCCCTTTTATATTGGTCTAACGTCATCTTTAAGATGCTCTTTTCTTCTTTACTCTTCCTTAACATAAATGAATAAATTTTTTAAATCTCTTCCTCCAGCTTAATTGGCCTGTGTTCCTTTATTTTTTTAATATTTCACTGCTTCTGAGTTTGACAATAAAACTGAAGTACACCTTTCAAACCACTAGTTTCTTCTTGTTTTCCTAAGCAAATGAATTTATTACTAGAGGCAAACAGTTCCAGGCACTGAGCATTTTTGCTTCCTTTTACCTTTGGGTTTGTAATAATGTCATTTAGTTGAATTTCTACCTTAAGGGGATGGCACTATTTAATAAGGGCTCACATCTCTTGTTTGCTTATTAAGTCTAACACAAGAACAAGGATAAAGCCACAATTTGGGTGTCAGATATCAAGCCAGAGTTATAAGTTATGATATTAACATAGAGCCGATCTGAGATTCTATGATAGGACAGTGAGTCTTGAAAGTCAGAGGAAATGCCACATGAAATCAAGGTTAGTCAGTCCCTCCAGAGTGCCCTCCTTGATCCTGAAAGAGGAATAGAACCTAGTATTTCCAATCTAGATTACCTAGGCTTGGTACTAACCATATAAAGCTAGAGCATCTCTAGTGCTCTGTTCACATGCAGAATTCAGCTGCCTTGCAGTTGAAAAGTGGCAAATATTCTTCTGACAACCAATGGGTAAAACAGTTGTAAAACTCTTCTCCGCAATGGAATCTTTGTCTCAACAAGGAAAAGCAAGGCCTGTGCAGTAAACTAAAGCAATCTACCTGAAGCCCCCAACACAGCCAGAGGGTTGTGTCTTATTTTCTCAAATTAATTGCGTTAAGTCATAAGTTACAGTCACCTGCTAAGCTCAAAACACCTCCTGGCAGCTAAAATTTCTTTCTCAGGCGACAGAAGTTCAAACTCAAGTACAAAAGTGTAAAAACACATTTGGCCTAAAATAAGCCTCTATAAACCAGCAAGGTTTCTCCCCCAAACTAAAGTCCAAGACCCACGGTGTGGGCCCCGGATGCACAAAAAGCTTCTGCCCAAATTGTCCCCCTCGAATTTTCCGTTTATTTTTCTTTCTCACTGTTGCTGGTGAATAAACAAAACTTGGGAATCTCTGAGAGCCCCTCCCCAATAAACAGCACCTTTAATATACACTCGGCTTATAAACAAGTTGAGAAGTACAACAAAACAGAAAAGTAGGAGGTCAAAATAATGCCTGTGACTGATAGAGGGCAGGCTGCAGGATATGGTTTGTTGGGGGGCAGGGGCGGGGGTACAGTGCTAGAGGTGGATAGGCCTTCCTGTAGGTAGGAAGTCTGACTAGTTAAGATTTATAACTTAGAACACACATGCTCATTCCAAACAGGAAGAAAGTTGGAGCTAAGGCAAGCAGGTTCATTTATTCTTCCCAAAGTTGACAATCAAAAAAGACTCGATCTCTCTAGGAGCTGGATGAATAAAGGATGGAGAGAGACCTACAATGACATTAAGAGATCTCACTCTACAGGAAGGAAACATCAGAAATGGGAATTATTCCCAGCTAACAATGCTTGCAAACAAGGTTAAATTATTTGCTTACTGGTTTTTATACCGAGAACAACTTTTCTCAATATATTTGTGCAATTCTGATAGGATAATATTCTCATATTTAGTTTTCAGCACCACTCGGCATTCCAATTTAATAAATCCCATTCGTGGAATATCAATGTTTCACAATATCGATATTAATTCATTTTCATCAAATTTGATATCAGAAAGTCAATTTTAGAATTTAGTTTTCAACTTCACAATTTGGGGAATGTATTCATAGTTATGTCTGCTATTTAATGTCTGGAAATTGATTTCCCATAAGATTATAGGCCAGATGATTCACTGACAACTAATTTCCCAAAGACTTCAGTAGGAGCATATGTGTAATGGTTTAAGAATGACCTTACACAAAAGTATTCACCATTTAGATGCACTGTATTATCAACTAAAGAATCCAATCTTTGCAAAACAGGAGACAGGGGGTGGGGAAAAATTAAGAGTAGATTTTCCCTTAGAGGACATGAGCAAAGTTGACTTCTTTCAACAATTCAAAAATCATTTTCATCTAACCTTTGTGTAAAGACAGCCTACGCCTATATTATTTTATGCACTCAACTTATCCAAGATATAACATTACATTTATATACACGTTCTTTACCTTCTTTTAACAATGATTTATTTTCAATGTACAGGTCTTAAGCATTGTTTTTTAAACTTATTACTAATTATTTTAGCATTTTTGATGTATTTGTAAATTATTTAAACTTTATTTTCCAATAATTTACTTGTTTATATAAAAATACGATTAATTTGTGTATATTAACTTTATATCTTGCCAGCCTGCTAAATTCACTAATTTGTTAAAAGAATTTTTGTTTAGGATTTTTCAGGTAAATAATTTCACCTGCTAAAAAAAAAATTTTCCTCCATCCTTTGGTTTCCTTATGCCTGTTATGCATTTTTCTTGCCTTATTAAACTGGCTAGTTAATGATATACATGCTAACCGGCTGGGAGAAAACGTACTTACTTTGAAATGCAGCAAAAACATAAGATGACTAAAGAATGGAGTGATGGATAGACGTGTGATAAAGCAAATACAGTTAAATGTTCACTGTAAAATACCAGTATGAATGTTCATTGTCACTTTTTTTTCAGTTTTCTGTATGTTGGAAACTTTAATAAGATGACGTTAGGAAAATAAAAACCAAAGCAACAATCCAATTTTGAGAGAGGGACTGAGGACCAAAGAGACAAGGACAAAGGACATCATAGGTTTTGAGAGACAGGCTAAAATTGGTGAAATCCAAGGCACAGGATTAAAAACAGATGAGCAGCTTCTCTGTCTCATCAAGAGAAAATATGAATGCACACAGAGTAAATCGGATACATACAAATGAACACATAGTAATATAGGATGCATACATATTTGGTTTTGGTAGCTGGCTGGTAAGGGGATAAGGTTATCTGCTCTAAATGAAGTTCTGGAAAAGGCATTGTGGAGATTTGATCTGAGAAATGTGAGTTTGCTGGGTAGTATTGAGGGCTTATTTCTTGGTTGGTGGCTATGAATGTAGTTGAGGGCAGTCTGCGCTCAACTGCCTGGATCCAGTTTCTTCACCTGCAAAACAGGATAATAATGGCCAACTTCAAGATCATTAAGAGAATTAAGTGAGAGAATGCCTGTAAAGAATCTAACACAGTGTCCCACATAAAGACCAAGAAGGTTTTTCCATGCCTACTGCTAGTGATTATTTTGTACAGCCGCACTTCAGGAAGTTGCTAAAGTTTCTCATGCTGCTATCTACAGAGAAGGTAATTTCAGTAGGCAATCAGCTCATCAAAAGAGCTGAAACAGGCACAGAGAGTACCAAGCCACAAAGGTACCATGCAGTGTTTGTAACCAGCATTAGGTTGTAATTTAAATGAAAGTTAAGGTTTGTAGGGACCACTTTCCTTTACTGAGAGGAAAGAAATTTATTATAAGTCTTACATACCACAATCAAACTGATAAAGAGCATCTCATGATAACATTCCAAATTTCCATAGGAATTGTAACCAGGAAAGAAACCAAGGGGCAAATAGCTAATAAAATTTAGTTCATCAATTTGAAAAATATGAAATGATTATGTCTTTCTTGAGAACTAGATAGAAAATGGCTGCTAAGGGTTGATTTCGTAATTTTTAAGAAATGTGTTTCATGATTTGGAGGGCTATAATTTGGAAATAACATTTAAATTCCTATTACTCAGTTCTATAACTCAAAGTATAACACAGTACTTAAGGAAAAACCACAGCAAGAGGTTTTTTGTGTGTGTGATGCATATTACACAACTTCAAATCTTAGGAACAAAACTTAATTTATATTATAAAAACATAAAATCAAAGGGGAGTGACGTCAGTATCATGGCAGCTTAAGATGTACCTCATCTTTGTCTCCCCACCAACAATAAAATTTGGCATCCACCCATGGACAGAAATCCCTTTTAGGAAGCTGTGGAATCCAGCACCATAAGCCAAGGAACCCGGGAGGAGTCTCGTCCAGCCATCCATCAGGTAACAGGGAGACAGGACCTCAGTCCAAGATGTGGACCCTGTCGTGGCCTATAAACTGGCCCCAGCCTCTTTCAACCGCCATCTAGGAGCCCCTGAGAACACCAACTTAGACATTCACTCAAGGACAAGAGAGACTTTGCAAAAGTTCAGGTTTCCAGAGAAGTCCCAGAATTCCATTGGAGGAAAAAAAAAAGTTTGGATGTATTGGAGGAGGTAAGAGGAACAGTTTGACTTTACCCACATCACCCCTCCACCCAGGGATGGCACAGCTTAGGGCCAAGAGAGATCTTCCTCACAGTGATTTATCCCACAGAAGAAAGGGAGAGCATGTGAGTGAACACCCAGCGGCCCCAGCTGTAGAACACCCAGCGGCCCCAGCTGTACACGACACTGCCAAAGGGGCTCCTTTCTCTCTTGCTCCATCCAGAGTATAGAATCATGAGCTACATGACTGGGGGCAGGAAGAAGTGGGGAGAGTGGCAGATACAACTACTGAAGGACAGTAAGGGGCACAGATCTTAACTGTGTCGTGAATTCCACCAAGAACCTGCCCAACAGCTGCTGGGAATGCATTACCAGTGGATCACAACTGGGTCACAGGAACCTCAAGCACTCTGTGTGCCTCACCTACAAACTCCCCATCTTGTGGTCAGCTCCCTGTGTGTGTTCCCAATGGTGGCAGCAAGAATAAGCTTTGGAAGACAGTTAGTGAGCATGCACATAAGCTGGCCAAATCTGCAGGCCAGGGAGAGGTCACAAACTTGACCCTAAGCACCACCTGTGGGAAACAAAAGAGAGGCTGTCAGCACTCACTCAGCCTGGTGTATTGAAGGATCCAGAGAAGGCATAAAGCCTAAGAATTCTGCCACAAGAGGGAGCAAGAAGCATGGAGGAAGTATACCCCAGAAAGGGTCTAAGATAGCCTCAGAATCTCTAATAAGGCTGATGGGAGGTATCTTTCTCCCAGAAGCAGTTAGTGAAGCCTGGAAGGGGTGACTGCTACTTCAGAAGTAAAGGAATAATGCAAAAGTTCAAAGAACATGAAAAATCAAGATAACATGACACCACCAAAGGATCACAGTAATCTTCCGGTAACCAAACCCAAAGACATGGAGATCTGTGATTTACCCAATAAAGAATTCAAGTTTTAAGGAAGCTTGATGAGGTACAAGAAAACACAGAAGGACAACTGAACCAAATCAGGAAAACAATAAATGAACAAAATAAGAAGTTTAGCAAATGCTCATAGCAGCACTATTTACAATAGCCAAGACACGGAAACAACCCAAATACCCATCAACAGATGATTGGCTTAAGAAGATGTGGCATATATATATGATATATATATCATATATATATCATAAATATATATCATATATATGATATATATATCATATATATCATAAATATATATGATATATATATATCATATATATATATCATATATATGATGGAATATTACTCAGCCATAAAAAAGAATGAAATATTGCCATTTGCAGCAACATGGATAGACCTAGAGAATATCATACTAAGTGAAGTAAGTCACACAAAGACAAGTATATGATGTCACTTGCATGTAGAATCTAAAAAATAGTACAGATGAACCTATATACAAAACAGACTCACAGACACAGAAAACAAACTTATGGTTACCAAAGGGGAAAGGGAAGGGAGAGGGATAAATTAGGAGTTTGGGATTACAAACTACTACACATAAAATAGATAAGGAACAAGGATATACTGTATAACACAGGGAACTATATTCAATAACTTGTAATAACCTATAATGGAAAATAATCTAAAAAAATACGTATGTAACTGAATCACTTTGCTGTACACTTAAAACTAACACAATACTGTAAATCAACTATGCTTCAATTAAAAAAAGAAGAAGAAAAGTTTAGCAGAGAGACAGAAGTCATAAAAAGGAACCAAATGGAAATTCTGGGGCTGAAGGATACAATGAATGAAATGAAAAATGAAATAGAGGACATCAATGGCAGAATGAATCAAGCAGAAGAAAAAAATCTGTGAGATTGAAGAAAGAACTCAGAAATTATGCAATCAGAGAAGAAAAAAGATGTAAAAGAGTAAAGAAAGTTACATAATCTATGACATATCATCTAAAGGACCAGTTTGTAAATTACTGAAGTTCCAGATTTAGAAAAGAGGGAGAAGGGGGCAGATAGCTTTTTTTTTTTTTTTTTTTGTGGTATGCGGGCCTCCCTCTGTTGTGGCCTCTCCCGTTGCGGAGCACAAGCTCCGGACGCGCAAGCTCAGCAGGCCTGGCTCACGGGCCCAGCCGCTCCGCGGCATGTGGGATCCTCCCAGACCAGGGCGCGAACCCGGTTCCCCTGCATCGGCAGGCGGACGCGCAACCACTGCGCCACCAGGGAAGCCCCAGATAGCTTATTTAAAGAAATAATTACTAAGAACTTCCCAAGTCCATGGAGAGACTTGGAAATCCAAGTTCGTGAAGCTCATAGGTCATCAAACTAAGAGGTTCTCTCCAAGGCACATTATAATAAAACTGTCAAATATCAAAGACAAATTAAGAATCTTAAAAGGATTAACAGAAAAAAGCTTGTATTTACAAGGCAACCCCCATAATGCTATCAGCAATTTTCTAAGAAGAAATCTTAGAGGTCAAGACAGAGTGGGATAATATATTCAAAACACTGAAGGAAAAAAACTGCCAACCAAAAATATTTTATGTGGCAAAGCTGTCTTTCAGAAATGAAGATGAGATAGACTATTCCAAACAAAGCTGAGGGAATTCATCACCACTAACCTGATTATAAGAAATGCTGAAAGGAGTTCTTCAAGTTGAAATGAAGAGACACTAATTAGTAAAATGAAAATATATGAAAATGTACTAAACACTGGTAAAAGTAAGTACACAGTCAAATTCAGAATACCCTAATACTGTAATACGGTTACGTGTTAACCACTTAACTTTTGTACAAAGGTTACAGGACAAGAGTATAAGAATTACTACAGCTACAATGATTTGTTAATGAATAAACAGTATAAAAAGAGGTAAATTGTGACATCAAAAACATAAGAGGAAGGGGGAGTAAAAGGATAGAGTTATTGTGTGCAACTGAAATTAAGTTGTTAATAAAATAGACTGTTATATCTATAAAACGTTTTATGTAAGACTCATGGTAATAACAAAGCAAAAATCTATAGTAGAGTCACAAAAGATAAAGAAAAGGCAATCAAAACATACCCCTACAGAAAACCATCAATTCACAAAGAAGCAGCAGCAGAAGAAAAAAGCAAGGGACTTACAAAACAGCCAAAAAAAACCATTAATAAGATATCATTAATAAGTCCTTACCTGTCAATAATCACTCTAAATGTAAATGGAGATTCTTCAAATAATTAAAAATAGAATTACCATATGATCCAGTAACACCACTTCTGGGTATTTATCCAAAGTAAATGAAAACAAGATATGAAGGCTGTATCTGTACTTTCATGTTCATTGCAGCTTTATTCACAAAAGTCAAGATATGGAAACAACCTAAGTGTTCATCTATGGACAAATAAAGATGTGATATACATACACACACAAACACACACACATAATTATTATTCAGCCATGAAAAAGATGAAAACAGTGCCATCTGTGACAACATGGATGGACCTTGAGGGCATTATGCTAAGTGAACTAATTAACACTGAGAAAGAAACATACTGCATGATATCACCTATATGTGGAATCTAAAAAAGCCGAACTCATAGAAACAGATAATAGAATGGTGGTTAACAGGGGCTGGTCAATGGGGAAATGGGGATACACTGGTCAAAGAGTACAAGCTACCAATTTTAGGATGAATAAGTTCTGGGGATCTAATGTACAGCATGGTGATTATAATTAATAATACTGTATTACATACCAGAAAGTAGTTAAAAGAGTAGATCTTAAGTGCTCTCACCACAAAAATAAAATTGTAATGATGTGATGTGATGGGAGGTATTGCTAATGCTATGGTGGTAATCATTTTGCAATATGTAAGTGTATCTATCAACACATTGTACACCTTAAACTTACAAAAGGTTATATATCAATTATATCTCAATAAAGCTGGCGGGAAAAATGTAAATCATACATTTTTAAAGAACTACGTAAGATAGTGATTCACACCCAGGAATCAGGGCCTTCAGTTAAAATCCTGACATCAAGACTTTAAAAAAGAGTAACTGATACTAGACTTGCCCTCCATTGTAAACAACTAGAAAACTAGACAAAACATAAAAGGAATGCTACACCAGACACTGGAGCAGGCAGTGCAATGCAGTGATACGTTAAAGAAAAGAAACCAAGGAAGTAAACTCTAAAATCACCCCTGATTTCTGCCTAGAGGCACTTTCCAGTCTACAGGGTAGGAAGGGCAAACCCAGGCAGACAACTGTGACAACAATGAGTTGAGGAGAAAAGAGCAAAATTCAGAGACTGGGGTGGCTGAACATGCATGCAGAGATCTGGAAAGAGGAGAATTATACAGAAAAAGTGCAACAGAAATCTGCATAAGGGTTGCCTTGCATCCTTGGCTGATTACTAAGCTGCATATACATTGAGTATGACTCCACAAAGCCAAGCAGAGAGAAAAAAAACAAGCAAACAACAACAAAAAACTACTGGGGAAAGACCTGCTAGAAACTCAGCTGAATAATTACCAGAGCTCACACAGGGCTGGAAGACAGTGAGTTCTGGTGACCTAGGACGTAGCTCCTCAATGATCTCTGGGGCATTCGATCAAAACTAGAAAGATCAAACCACAGTTGTAAAGCTCAACTAGGGATAAAGACTACTCTAGGCACACCGTAAAAAAAGGTTAAAAACAAGCATGAAAAGGATCAAGCTGCTAACCAAATAACTGCCTGTGAAAACAAAGTTCAACGCTGTTTAAAGAAAGAGGGTTTCACTGGATGGTTTTTAAAGCAAGTTAGACTGTGCAAAAGATTAGTGAACTTAAAGGCAACAGAAACTATTCAAACTGAAGGACGGTGAGAAAAAGTCTGGAAAAAAGAAAGAAACCCTGTCATTTATGGGCACTATCATGAAGTCAGAGATGTAACTAGAGTCTCAGAGGAGAGGGCAGAAAAATAATTGAAGAAAATGGCTAAATTTTCCTAAATTTGATAAAAAACACAAATCCACAAATCCAAGAACTGAAACAAATGTAAAGCTAGTATAAAGCAGTATGAACACAAAGAAAAATCATGCCAAGACACATCTTAAACTGCTGGAATTGGTCATAAAGAGAAGTTGTAAATCTTACAAGGAGCCATAGGAAGTAAAATAAAACAAAAAACGCATAGGAAAAAAATTAGAATGCAGATGTCTCCTCAGAAACAATGCAAACTGAAACACAAAACTGTATTTTTAAGATACAGAAAGAAAAACAACTGTCAAACTACAATTTTACACCCACTAAAAATGCTTTTCAAAAAAGAATGCAAAATAAAGACATTTTAGGCCAAACCCCCTGCCCCCAAAAAAACAAAAACAAAAACCTGGGAGAATTCACCAGCAGATCTGCCCCACAAGAAAAGCTAAACCTGTTTCAGAGTAAAGGAAAATTACATCAGATTGAAATTTCCATATACAAAAAAGGCAATGAAGAAATGAGTCAGTGGAGGGCTACTTCTACAAATTGAAACAGGAGGAGATTAATTTCCCTCTGCAGAAAAGTATAAAACAGACAAAACTGTCAAAAAATAACCAATCATGACACTGAAAATTGATCAAAATCAGACAACAAATTTAAAAAATGTTTATTGTTGGAAAACTAGATTTGGACAAAAATGGTAGCAACTCCATGACTTTCTATACTTGGTATTATTACCTTGTGCCTACCACTTCTCCAGTAAAAACTGTACCTTTATAAGTTTAAGGCTAGTTGCAGCCAGAGTATTAGACTGAATTAACAGTTGGGAACAAGGAAAACCCATAGCTTTGCTAAACCAAGGTTGCAGGTCCAGTTCATGGCCACTGAGAAATCAATCACATAGTGAACTGAGAGATCCTGGAAGTGAAAGAGCCACACAGTGGCTAAGACAAGCTCTTAATTCACACATACCTGACCGATTGTTTAAGTGGAAAAATGAAAACCAAGGGATACTGAGAACTGGTTGCAATCTTGAATGTGTTCCTCAACCCACATACAGCTCAGCAGACTTAAAGTCTCAACTTTAAGATGTCTGAGCTCACACTCCACCCAAATCACTGGGTTGACCACTAAGCTATGCAGACAGAAAGACGAAGCCAGGCTAAAATAAAAACAACTGAGCAGAAACATCAGTGGCAGCACAATGCAAGGAAGATAAATTACAGAGTTTAAGCATAGGTAAGCTAGGAAACAAACAAAAAACATCAAAAAAAAAAATCAGAAACCCAAAAGAGAATCCAAAGTTACTAGAATATATTATCTAAAAGTAAAGGTTTCAGCCACAAAATTACCAGACATTGGTGTAGGGGTAGGGGGAAGAAGTATAATGATACACAAGGGAAAAAGCAGTCAATAGAAACTGACTGAGTGGGACCAGATGCTGGGTTCAGGAAAGACTTCAAAGCAACTATTACAAACATGTTCAAAGAATTAAAGGAAAACATGCTAACAAGGAGACAGAAAATAGGAAATCGTAATAGAAACATTGAAACTATATAGAATAAAATGGAAATTCTAGAGTTAAAATGTACGAATACTAAAGTGAAAAATAAATTAGATGAGATACCAGATATGAAAAGGCAGAAGGATTCAGCGAATTTGAAGATTTATCAATAAAATTATCCAAGCCAAAGAACTCAGAGAAAAAAGACTGAAGAAAAATGAACAGAGAATCAGCCACCTGTGGGCCAATGTCAAGTATTCCAGGATATAAGTAAAAGGAGTCTCAAAGTAAATGAGAAAAAAAGGTCAGAAAAAAGGTTTGAATAAATAATGACCAAAAAACTCCCTAAATTGATACTATAATACTAATACTACTCATAATAATCTGATCCAAGGAACTAAACAAAGCCCAAGTAAGGTAAACACAAAGAACTACAACTAGTTACATCATAGTCACCTTGCTAAAAGCCAAAGAAAAAAAATACTGAAAACATCAAGAAGAAAGTATCATGTAAAAGGGAACAATCATATGTTACTGGCTAACTTCTCATCAGAAATAATAGAGAGCAGAAGGTAGCAGAATGAAATATTCGAAGTGCTAGGGGAAAAATAATAAAATTTTTAAATGAACCTAGAATTCTGTAAGTGAAGACAAAATAGGTACTTCCCAGATAATCGAAACTGAGAGAATGCTAGCAGACCTTAGCTATAAGAAATATGTCTACCATACAAACTCTAATCAAAAGAAAGCTGGAGTGGTAATATTAATATAAGATAAAATAGATTCAGAGTAAGGAATACTACCAGAAATCAGGAGGAGCATTCATAAAGGGGTCAATTCATCAGGAAGACATAACAATCCTAAAATTTTATGTACCTAATGAGCTTCTAAATGTATGAAAACCCGAAAGAACTAAATTAGACAAATCCATAAATACAGTTAGCTATTTCAATATTCCTCTTAGTAAATGACAGAAAATTAACAAGGGTAGAGAAGCCTTTAAACTATATCTGAAAATTTTCAATCATTTGGAAATTAAACAACACACTTCCAAGTAATCATTTGGTCAAAGAAAAACATCTCAAGTGAAACTGAAAAATAGTTTGAACTAAATGGAAATGAAAACACACGATATCAAAATCTGTAAGAGGAAGTTAGATCAGTATTCAGGGTAAAATTTGTAATTTTAAATGATAGAAGAGAATGGTCTAAAATCAATTACCTAAATTTCCATTTTAACTCTGGAAAAATAAAAGCAAACTACATCAAAAGGAGAAGGATGGGATTAATAAAGATAGAAAAGGTAATAAATGAAATATAAAACAGACAATATAGAAAATCAATTAAATCAATTTTATAGAGACAACTAGAATGCCCATACAATGTTGGTAGGAATATAAAATGGTACAATCACTTTGAGAATCTGGTGACTTCTTAAAAGTTAAACTGACACCTATCTTAGGTCTAATTATTCCATTCCTATGTATTTACTCAAGAGAAGTGAAAACATATGTCCACAAAATGACTTACAGAAATATTCAGAACAACTTTATTCATACTAAACAAATCCTGGAAACCCAAAGGTCCATAAACAAGTCAATGGGTTGTAAAAGTGTATACAAACATACACTGATCAATGAACATTAAAGAAATTAGTGAAATATGCAACAATATAGATGAATCTCAGTTATAATTCTGAGAGAATGAAGCCTTAACCAAAGACCATACAGTATTTGACTCTAAATTCCTGAACAGGCAAAACTAATCTATAATGACAGGAAGCAGATCAATGGTCACTTGAGCTGGGGTAGGGGTGGGCTGACAGCAAAAGGGATATGTAAGAAACTTTTCAGGGTGATGGAATCTGTATCTTGATTGGGATGATGGTTACATTGAATACCTTCGTCAAAAATCAAACTGCAGACTTAAAATGGATATGTTTTATTGTATGAATTATACTTCATTTCTCTACATCTCAAGTTTCTTATTCATAGCTCAGAGGTAATACTTACTTCACAGAGTGGTAAGGTTATAATGAAATAGTACACATACCCAGTGCAAGGCCTACCATGTAGTAAGCAGTTCGTTATTCATCAGTTCTCCACCTGAACACCTGCTGTTTCTAAGGAGCTTTCAAGATTCCCATACCATTATTAAGATAGCTGCAGTTAAAAAATTTTTCTTCATAGGGAACTAAAATGCCTCTCTCTAACCTACATCCACTGATCCTAAGTCTACCCTCCCTCTCTAGAGCAGCGGTTCCCCAACTGAGGCGTGCATCAGAATCACTTGGAGGGGTGGTACAACACAAAGACTGCTGAGGCTTATCCCGATCGTTTGATTCAGTAGACCTGGAATGAGACCTGAGAGTTTGCATTTCTGAGTTCCCAGGTGATGCTGGTGATGCCAGGGGTTCCACTCTGAGAAGCACTGCTTTAGAGAAACATAAATTATAAGACCACTCATACTTCCAAGTGCGTCATTTTAAACACTGGAAGAGAGTTAACATATTTTTTAACTTCCCTTTTTTCCAAATTAAAGCAGTCTTAGCTCTTCCAAACCTCACTTTCCTAGTTCTGTTAGAATGTCAATATCCCTCCTAACATGTAGCCTCCAGGACTGAGACTACCAGTTGGGACCTGACTAGTACCACCCCGCCCCCCGCCACCAGATAAAAAAGGCAACAATCATTTATCTTAACCTGAACAGTTTCCCAGGTTTAGGTTTTTCAGTGTGTGTGTGTAGTTGTGTCTTTGTCAATCAAACACTTCCTGATTGTTTATCACCAACTGCTATAAGAGCAGGTCTTCCTAATATTCTTATACAGAGCCTGTCATAAACTTCCGTCAAGCAAACCCTTTGTTCCATGAACCAAATTTCTGAATTAAAAAATGCTCCAAAGGACAGGACCAATAATACAACAGTATACTTGTTCAAAGAGTAATTTCAACAGTAATATACCTTTGCTTCAGAACTACACGATGCATAATCTTCAGGAGTCTTCAAGTACTTAATGAAAACATGCTTATCTGAATCACTGAAAATAAAAGCTGGAATTCTCGGGGCTTCCCTGGTGGCGCAGTGGTTGGGGGTCCGCCTGCCGATGCAGGGGACACGGGTTCGTGCCCCGGTCCGGGGGGATCCCACATGCCGCGGAGCGACTGGGCCCGTGGGCCATGGCCGCTGGGCCTGCGCGTCCGGAGCCTGTGCTCCGCAACGGGAGAGGCCACAGCAGTGAGAGGCCCTCGTGCCGCAAAAAAAAAAAAAAAAAAAAAAAGCTGGAATTCTACAGTTTCAATAGAAATGGTATGTGCAATTTTCTCCACACCCATGCTATTACGTTTCAAAATTAATTCCTGTATTTCCTGCAAAAATATAATTCTTGGTTGAGAGAAAAAATGATTAAACATAATGACTTGCCAAGCAAAAATCTATGTACCTGTGGCCAAAAATGGTCATCTGAAGGATAGAAAACAATCCCTGCTTTCTTATGTGTACATTTCCTCCAGCAGGTGAGAGAGTATATAGAAATGGGAGGATCAATACCGCATACTTGGAAAACAAATTTTTAAAGTAAATTAAAATCATGTTCCTATATTCTAAAGTTTCTAGTTGTATCCTTTCAATACACTTCAATAGTACAGGAGCAATTATTTAACCTAGAGAATAATGATGAATAATTCAGAGGAATTATTACAAAAACCACAAATAAGACATAATTAAGTAAAGTTAGTTTATTTTACCTGTAGCTCTTCCAATATAAATTTAATGTAAATGCTGATACTGAGAAATATTAGGAAGAATTACTGATAGATGTCAGAATATCATGCCTTCCAATCCATCCTCCATGAACTTCTTATAAAGTGCCATAAATTTGGCCACAAATGCTTCCAAGTGATAAATGGCTTTGCTACCCAGCTGTAGACGATGTTCATAGTAAGCTGCCATCTGGGCCACTTCCCCTTTCAGTTGTCCATCACAATTATGTAAAAGTTCTGAGAGAAGGCCCTAAAGAAAGATATCTAGTAATTAAAAAAGTAATCATTTAAAAAAAATATTAGCTGAAAATGCTTTATTTCTCTCATTCATAAAGAAAGTAAAACTTAAGTTAAATATGTTCTTTTTTTATTTCTGATGGACCAGCAGACTTCATCCAAAAGTACATACCATTCTATAATGTAAAAATGTGATAGTTATCTTTCATATTCCAACTCTAAATATTTAAATGTACAAGGGTGCAAAGATATAAGTACAAAGATGCTTACCGCAGCATTATTCATTATAATAATCTGTAGACAACCTAAAGTTCCACCAACAGGGGTCATATCCAAAAAACTGTGGTATAGTCATACAATGAAATCCCACCCATCCACTAAAAAGAATAAGGTAAATCTGTACTGTCATGAAACAGCAACCATACTACACTGCTGAATTTTTAAAAAGAAGGGAAAAAAAAGCCAAAAAAGTGCAGGACACTGAAGTTTTGTGAACACACACATATATGGGCTTATTTCTATGTGACTAGAAATGAGGTCTTACAGAAACAGAGTGTGGAGCTTCACTTTTTTCTTTGTATATTTGGTATCATTTGAATTTTTTCATGTTAAGGATTACCAGGTAATTTTAATAAATACAAACAAACAAAAAAACAGTGTGTTCCCTAAAATCTAACAGTCAGCCTATCTATCCAGCTGGGGAGTTGATTAGGTTTAGACCAGCCCTAAAACCGTGTCTTAGAATATCCCTCTGCCTCCTTCTTTAACCTCATTCCTCAAGTGCACCGGGCCCTGCTGTCTGAAATACTTGTTCCCCAGCTACTTACATGGTTCCCTTCTTTTAATCCTTCAGGTCTCAGTTTAAACATACCTTTCTCACAGAAGCCATCACTGACCTTCCATAACCCTGCCCTCCATTGTTACCATTTCACCTGGTTACTTCCTTTGCGGCACTTGGAACATTCTGAAATCCTCTTGCTTCATTTCCCATTTCACCCCACAAAAATGTAACTTCTCTGAAGGCAGGCCCACCCATCCCCTTCAACACACGCCTAAAGGTTCCTGGCGCACTGGAAGCTCAAAAACTATCTGTTGAACTAATGAGCTGGGCAGAAAGAGGTGACAATGTATCTTAGTGCAGCAAAAGCCCTCAGATCACACAAAGTCCAAGTTTTATGCTTATAAACAGTTCGAGATTTGAAATCAGGATACCTTCATTATAATTTCAGGAGGAATACAATGAGTTAGAAGCTCATAGAGTCTCCCACGAACTTCAAGGAGCCTATACAAAACAAAACAATATTTTGTGATAAAAATAGGAGGTAATTTTTCCTCTGCACTGTCTTACTTTACAAATTAAACATCCCAATACAGACATTTTCTTAAATGGCTTATCATACTTAAGATACACCTATGGAAGCTTATCCTAATTTCAGTTCATTTTTCTAAAATGATATAATAATTGCTCACTAAATATTAGCTGCTATTCAAATTAGAAAATTATGAATTTTCTAAGATACGTCAAACAAGAATCAAGACTAAGGGGTCAAAAATCAGAAGGAGTCATTTGGTACTGTGTGGACCAATGTTCAGAATGACACCAGCCATCCCAGTATTTCTGCACAGCTCCAAGGTTTTCTGAAATTAAGAGAAATTTCTTTTTATACAGCATAATGGCATCAACTCCCAAAACTGTTAGTCTAAACAGGCAACAGCAGCACTCGAACAAGTTCATTTAGGAGCTGTCAAAACCTGTTTGGAAATTGGAGGAAAGGGCCGCAGCAGCTAGAATAATTAAGTAAACTAATAATCAACTAAAGTCTTAAAAATACATCTAATAATAGTCAAATAGTCAAATACTGCAACATCTGTACCTAAATCTCTTAAGAGCAGGAAAAGTTCAACTATTACCACCAATTTTTCTTCATTAAAATCAGAACAAAAACAAGAAAGTCACCTTTAGCGTGGAAATATTTTATGAAAGTAAAAGGCTCCCAAGACACACTTTGTTTGAATTTTATTTCTTTAAAGCCTGAAATTTCTTCACTGCTTGACAATATTTTACAGAATGGAATGCACACTTTTTCATAAAGTCGAGGTTTCTTTTCTGAAGAACCTACTTAAAACGTTTGGCACTTTTCGAAAACTATTAATTTCTTCAACTAAAATAAATGAATTAATAGGAATTCAACGCAAATACCACACACCCATTATCTATGACTATTCACCTCCTCTAATCTATATGGTAGCCCAAGAGTACATATTATCATTTCCTTTGAAGAATTTCTTATAAAAATAAGAATTCATCAGATATACCATACAAGAAGAGAAACATGGTATAATCCTCTCATGATTATTTTCACGTAAACCAGGGAAGCTTACAGTTCAGTGGTTGCATTCAGTCTAGTCTGTTTCCTAAAAGAATCAACCCTCTCTAAAGTCCAAAGATGGTTTCTCAGTTCTGACAGGCAAAAAAAAGTAACAAATTGTGTCTCAGTGAGCCTAAGGGACCTTCACCAGACGTTCCAAAGGTAATGAGTGCGCCTTAAGACTGTCACTCTTGATTTGGAGAAGAGCAGACTGCCCTTCTCAATCAATGCTGTCACGATAAATCAAACAAGCAGCGGCTGAAGTACTTTCAGTATGGTCTACTACTGAATAAGAGACCTAGGAAGTAAACAGAAACAACTGTACCGCAAATATGCACAGAACACTTCCTAAATACTGATGGCATATACACAACATTATTCTTAACAAAGCCTATCATCACGCATGAGCACCGGGTCTTCTAGTTCTCAATCCATTATCACACAATCTCTTCTGCTCTTATAACAAAGGTGCAAGTATCCTTGGCAGAGTAAAAATAATAGTATCTTCATTACACAAATGAAAAAGCTGAAGCTCTAAGATGAAGTTACCTGCTCAAGGACACTTAGCTAAAAATCAGTAGAAGAACTAGAAGTCTGACCCACAGTCTAGGGTCTTTCTATGACACATCAATACAAAGTTATATATTGTGATTTTCAATATTAGAAAGCTAGACACATCATGCTATGTATTAATATTAAATCATCCAAGATTCTGGGAGAAAACCTAAAACTTCCAAAATTTGTTTTAATTTATGTAGAAGTTCTACATTTACATGCCAATAGCCATGATATGATACACTAACTATTCTGAACCACTACATTTCTAAAATTAAATCCTACCTTTTCTTTATAAGTATAGTATTATAGATTTAATTATAATTCTAAATGGCATGGTATTAGCATAAAACAGCTAACCTAAAACTTAGAATATCTGTACTATCTCAATGACCAAACTTTCATGGTGATCTTTTATAGGAGTTACCTCTGTGGAGTCTGCTGACTGACAATAGCATTGGCAGTCTCCCTCAGATACACCTCCCAATCTGTTTCAGGGATTTCTTGATCTGCAGTAAAAGGATATCTACATGACAAAAAGAGAACACAATAAATTAAATGAAAGTGGGCTTATGTCCCAAAATGTTTCCCATGGTAACTTCCCCCTTTCACTCACTGTTGCACTCTGCAGGCTTCACACATAAGCAGGGCTTTCCTGAGATTTCTGCAGGACTTCTCTGCAAGTCTATGAGCCAGTTGTGAAGGAAGATTTAGACCTTCCTTCTTGCACACAGTAGATAACACATGGCAAATCTACAAACAAAATAATTAACAAAAATGGGCAATCTGTCAAACAGCATGCTGAGACAATTTCTGTTAATATCTTTATAGACCCTCCCCCCAACCTTTTTTTTGGTCACTACCCTACCCTAACCCACTGCTCCTTCAGCAGGAAGCTAGGGGTCTAGCCTAGTTGTCAGGAAGAGGCAGCAGCTAGATGGGCAACTGGAGGAAGATCTGGTCCCAGCTCCAAGCCTGACAGCCTCCTCAAGGCAGCAGGGAGTTGGAGACAAAGGGTCTCATGTTGGGGGCAAAGATACTGCTCACAAGGCTGCCAAGTAGAGCCGTACAAGCTGAAGTGCACATGACTCAGGCACTAAGACCTGAATGGTGCCCATGGGAGTGGTGTAACCTGGCAGTGCTGCTGCTTTATAGACACTTTTAACTCTATCACCCCCAAAATTTTTACAAGTGAAACTTATAATAAAGTTACTTTAACTACTTTGAAACTAATACAATGTCACATATTATCCCCACTTTGCATAAAATTGTCCCAAATCTATTAAACAGCAGAAAACTGCCTGTGAGAAACTGGTATTTCTACTGATGGCTATTAAGAATGATAAAGAAAATAAAAAAATGTATTATGTTTCAGACTAACTTTGGTCCCCTAACAGGGGACTAGGTATTCCCAAATCATCTTCTTGCAAAATCTATTTCCTGAATACTCACGCCTCCTCCCTAAGCCAGTTAAATCAGGTTAAGGTAGAAGCCATTAAATAACTAGCCCTTACCTACTTTAGTAAAATCCACAATAATTACTTGTTTAAAGTAAAAGATGATTTAATGGAAAGAACATTTTCTATATATTGGTATCTGGTATTTACTACATATATATATATATATATATATATATATATATATATAGGTTTATACGTATACTAATAGTTAGCATCCAGGCCATAGCTATTCCTAAATTACTGATATAGCTCACTATGTTTTCACAAAAACAAACATGACACACAGTACGCATGGAATCTGAAGTGAAATTTTCTTCTGAAAAGTTTAACTTGACTTACATCTTCAATGCTGGGAGCAGGCACACGAACTGCAAGGCACCTACTACGAATAGGTGGTATCACTTTTGATGTAGAATTGCAACACAAGATCAACCTGCAGGTGGACATATACTTTTCCATGGTTCTGCGCAAGGCATGCTGAGCATCTTTAGTGAGTTTGTCAACTTCTGTCAATAACACGACTGAGTCAAGGAAAAACAAAACAAACTTTAACTTAAGTATTTCTCTTCCTCTTCCTCCTCATTATTCAGAGTGAAATCCTAAACAATAAGCCCAATATACTACTTTCCCCTTTGGAGAAGACATGCAAAACTTATAGGTATGGCAAGAATAATTTCTTTTATTTTTATTTTAAAACATTCTACGATCAAACAAGCCTAAGAAACACTAGGCTAAACAAAGTTAAAGAGGTTATTTTGTTGTAGAATTTACTGCAGCCTTTATTATATTTATACACAGTAGAAATCACCACGACAAGGATATACTGTGCTGCATTTACCCAAAATAATTTATCTCAGGAGCACATTTCTGTAGAACATCTTAGCATTAAGGAACATACTTTGGAAAACACTGGCACAAAAGAAGTAGCAAATAAGGCATAAAGATATCTGGTTACTTGTATAATAAGATCCATCTGGTCATAATCAAGGATTGGCCTTAAAGTACTTCAGGAATAGTATGTAGGGACTGAATCCAACTGTTGTATTTTTCATTGTATTAAATTATTTCTAGAAGATGACAGTGGTAGCATTTGTAGCATTTGAATCTCTCCCATAAAAACAGACAGAACAAGTAAAGATTCCAAGACCCAAGACAACATTTATATCAAAACTAGGTGACAAGTTGTCCCTAAGAACCCTAAATATGAGCAAGTGAGAACAAGAAACTATGTGTGGGAGGAAGTGGCTGGGATCCACCAGGTTTTTGACAGCCTTTAGGACAGGAGAACCCCAAATCACCCACAAAAGCACACTGGAAATATCATGGGCCAATTTAAGAACAGCACTCATAGGGCTCAATTCATCGATAAGAGCTAAGGAACCTTGATGCAATAGGTTTGAGAGAACATTGGACTGAAAATCATAAAACGAATATTCCTTCCAAGACAACACTTCACAATATGGAGACATTCTGGAAATAGAACCGAAATTCAACAGAACAGGAAAAATAAAGACAAGGAGATTGATCCCAGTATCTGACAAGGATAGCACCAAATAAAATGATAAAAAAATAAGTCATTGCTAGGTGAGAAAACAGCAGCATATTTTAAAAATTAACACATCCTAACCAAGTGACATTTACTCCAGAAATGCAAAGTAGTTTCATGAAAAGATCCAGTAATATAATACTAAACACTAAGAAGAAAAATCATAAAAAACTACATTAATGGATACAGGAGAGCATTTGAAAAAAAATTTTTAAATTTATTTTGAAGTATAGACTGAGGAGGAAAGATAAGAAATACAATGGAATATGCACAGGCGATTTACAAAACAGTAAAATAAGCAATGAACAAAAGATAAAATCATCATTCACTAAAAAAAAAAACAAAGTACAATTTATTTTCTCCACTCAAACTGACAAGGATTAAAAATAATTATCCAGTGTTGATAAATGTTAGAGAGCAATGGGCATTCCTAAACACTGCTGGTGGTAGCACAGAGCTATACCCTCTTTCAGATAAAGAATTTGGCAAAATATATCAAAAGCATTAAATATTGGCATATTTATCAAAAAATCTCCTGTAAAAATATATGTATATGCACATAAATAATACTGCAAATGTTAACAGTAACTGTTACAAGGATTATAGCCGATATGAATATTCTTTTGTTTAGCTAAATATTTGATAATGAACATATCACTTTGGTTCTAAGAACCATTATTTTTAAATCATGCAATTTTTTTTTAAATTAAGTATTTTTTCATTACTTATCTAGTTCTAAAGTAACAAATGGGTGGCACAAATAGTTCTCTTTCTGCCAAAATCCAATTCCATTAGACTATAAACTCCCAGGAGCAGAGATCATGTCTCTCTTGTTCACTTTTACATATTTAAAGAAAAAAAAAAAAAAAAAAGGTACCATAGTGCTTGGCACAGAACAAGAGGTTAATAAATATTTGCTAAATGGATGGAATTTACATTCCCCACTACATTTTTCTCTTATACCCACTGCTTGTAATTTAAATGTCTGCCTCATAAAAAGAAATCTTTTTATCACATACCTTTAAAATCTTTTTGAGAGTTTGTTTCAAGTTGCTGTGATTGTGCCACTGTTTTCAACATCTCCTGAATTACTACCCGGTCACTATTTCCAGCATCACTATACAAAACAAAAATAGTGGTAAATATGTGTGTAAATATTTAGAAAGTATTATGCCCTTATTCTTAATCTGTTCTTGTAAGAAAAATGTTGAAGATCTTAAGTTATCAAAATTTTAATCAAACTGAGTAACACCTATTACATTCACAAAACTTTAAAAGTGAAGTGTTTTAGGGTCATTAAATACTAAAAATATTCCAATACTCAACTACAATTTGGTTAATATCACTGAAAACACCAAGCATGTTCTTATATTAAGTTTACTGAGAATATAAACAAAATTGATAAACCATTAGCCAGACTCATCAAGAAAAAAAGGGAAAAGACTCAAAAAAAAAAAAAGAGAAATAGCTATTAACAGCTTATCAAATACTTTGACACTTCTGTACCCACTATAATTCATACCTAGTCAGAGCTAATTTTAAAAAATATAAAAATAACTCCTTGGAACAGAAATTTAATCTGTTCCTCTTCCCCACCCCCAAAATAGTAAAGGTCCGAGAGAGAACAAGCCTAGACAAGTCCCTCTCAGCACCAGTAGAGTTGATTCAGGGTCTTAGCAAGGGGATGGGATAAGCAAATTAAGTTTAGCACACAAATCAGTACTCTGTAAGCTGCTGACTTACAGGGATTACCTGTCATTTATACCAATATCATTGCTTTAGCACTTAAGTCCTGCACCTCACAAACCAACATAAGTCACCTGGTTAATTCAGGCTGAATGTCAATTTAAAACACCTGAAAAACAAACAGCTTACCCTCCAACTGACTATTCTTGCTACAGAGGAACTCTCAAAGAGAAAAAGAGGGCAAAGAAGTCAGCTTTAGTTTATTTTCCCAAACAGCCGATGTCTGTCTCAATTCAATATTATTAGATCAATATACGTAGTGTTTCTTTTATAATCATTTCCTTGTCCAGAATCTGAAATATTTCACTTTTGTCTATGGAATTACCACTCTCTACTTTTACGATCAGACCCTTTCCCACCAACCTTAATTTTTTCTTTGACATACCTAGGAAAAATAATATCAGTCTGTTAGGGTTGTTCTGAGGACTAAATAATCCATGTAAAGCTTCCCACACAGTGCCTGCTACTGAATACACATTAACTTAAAACTCTCTTCCTCTTATTCCATTCAGTCTAGAAAGGGATGCTCGATCTCATTGCTGTGCCACTGCCCATAAAGTTGCCTTTGCCTGAAGATGTCCTTGATTCTGTTCTCCTTCAAGAACATATCAGACCCCGTAGAACCCTGAAGGCTTAGCCAACTTTACGCCCAATACAATCATTTCTACATCATTTACTTAAGCAGAACGTAACTGCTGTGGCATGAGTTTTCAATGTGCCTCCCAACAAGATCCTAGTCATTATCTCATGATAGAGAATACAGACAGTGGCTGATGGACTATAATACCCTCTAATCAAAAAACTGAAACAAAGAAAATGGAACCCAAATTCACTTTCTGAAATATTTTTTCAGGCATTTACAAACTTTTTAGACGCTCTGTGCTCACCAGTTCTGAATGAGTCAATATAATTCAACAAAAACTTACTGACTATGCAAAATACTTTGTGTAAAGCACAGAGCTCTGTAGAGCAAGAAAACTTAATTAAAATTATTTGCCTTTGGGGTATCAAAGAGAAGGGAAAGTAGGAAGGTTCTAGGCTCCCCGTCTCACACAGGGCAGCTTCACTTTTATCTATGTTATATATTGTTTCCATACATAATTTTATTTCAAAATAACATTCTACTCTTTAAAAAAAAGTCTGAACATTGCTATTCTAAAATTGCTTATTTCTATGTAGTAGCAACTTACCTGGGATTAACTTCAAGGTGGTAATTGCTTGCAATAGTGCTAATTTCAATTTTCTTTTTAGATGGAGTCTGTGGACAAAGAAAATCGTTTTTTTTTAATGTTTATTCATGACTATTTCTCCTCTTTTCTGTATTTCACATTTTAATTATGTAAACAATTTATGTTTACTAAAGAAGGAAAGTTTAGATGACCACCACTAATGCTTCATTAACCCCATTCCTTTCTTAAGGTGCATGTAAACATATGTTTTTATGTACATTGGGTCATATCACACATTCTGTTTTTAGTGTGATCACTTTTCTCTATTACCTCCAGAAATCTCCAAACCATTCCCAGTTATCAGATCATCGTTGTAAACAATCTGCCTATGTCCTTTCACAGCCTTTTCCACGATAACACACAAAAATAAACACATACTAATACACTACTACATAGTGTCAGCGCACTTGCAAAAATTGTTTTAAAAAGAGGCAATCATATATATTTCTCTGTTTTGCTTTTCCTTAACAACACGTCTAGACAACCTTCTCAGACAAGTGGTATAGGCTGTTATAGTTGCATATCAACTATAACATGGATGTCCCAAAGCCAGTCATACAGATGGGCATTTTGTTTCTTGCTTTTTACAATCTCAAATAATTCCGTAATTAACATCCTTGTGCATATGTCTCATGCACTGCTTTCACGTCTATGTAACAGATTCCCGATAAACGATCCGCTGGATTGAAGATGATGTCTTTTCTAAACTTTATGCGTATGTGTTTATGTATAACCAGCCACTTTCCAAAAAAATCTAACAATTCACCTTTCCACTGGCAACAAATACTCCTCGTTATTCCTCATCTGCAGTAGGTTTCATCATGCCTTCAATTTTTGCCTATTTGATGACTGTGTAATAGACTCTCACTGCTTTTCCTCAACTACCACAAAGGTCAAACATCTTCACATAGGTTTATTGACTGTTTATCTTTCTCTCCTGTGACCATTTATTTATTTATTTATTTATGGCTGTGTTGGGTCTTCGTTTCTGTGCGAGGGCTTTCTCTAGTTGTGGCAAGCGGGGGCCACTCTTCATCGCAGTGCGCGGGCCTCTCACTATCGATCCTCCCAGACCAGGGCGCGAACCCGCGTCCCCTGCATTGGCAGGCAGACTCCCAACCACTGCGCCAGCAGGGAAGCCCCTGTGACCATTTTTTACTCAGTTTTCTACCAGGTTGTTTTTCCATTGTCACTTTGTAAAATCTTTTATCTAATACATTCCTTTCAAATATTTTTTATAATCCTTTATTTTTCTATTCATCTTATGTATATTATCTTCTGTCATACAAACTTTTAAAATTCATATATACCCAAGTGTATATTTTCTTCTACAGCTCCCGTTTTTTATTAAAAGGTGTACCGGACTCATACACTGTTCATACAATCTAAGAAATTCTATTCTAAGAAATTTAGTTTCATTTTACCATTTCAGTCTTTAATTGATTTGGATTTATAAATTATGTGTCATAGGGATTCAACTTTATTTTCTTCTGGGTTGGTAACTAGTTATGCTAGCACATTTTGCTGACCAATCCTTTTCCTACTGATGTGAAACAGATCTTAGGCTGTCATATTTCTGGGCTCTCTATTCAGTTCCACTGATGTAATTCTCTATCCCCATGCCATAACAAAATGTTTTGATTATAGCAGCCTTACAGTATGGTTTAATAAACACATGTCCCACTTCACAAATCTTCTTTTACATAATTATTTTAGCTAGTCTCAGAAATGTACTTTAAGATCACTTCATACAATTAAAAAAATAAATTGCATTTTAATTGGAATTTCACTAAAATTTATACTGAACATGGGGAGAACAGATACTTTTAAATACTACTGAGAACATGATGCATCTTTCCATTTGATCAGCTCTTGTTTTCTGTCCTTTTATAAGATTACGTATAAGGTTTTCTTACTACCTTTCTTATTAAATTTGTCCCTGCATATTTTAAAGAATTTCCACCAGGATGTACTATCAACATCTCAAATTCAATGTGTCTAAACACAAGCTAATCCACATTAGCCTACAGTCCATTTATCCTCCTAAAGATTCTATTAATAGCACAACCTACTGTCCAGTCACTCAGTTTACTTTTGTTTTTTGTTTTTTTTTTCTGCTTTTTTTGCGGTACGCAGGCCTCTCACTGCCGTGGCCTCTCCCGTTGCGGAGCACAGGCTCCGGACACGCAGGCTCAGAGGCCATGGCTCACGGGCCCAGCCGCTCCGGGCATGTGGGATCTTCCCGGACCGGGGCACGAACCCACGTCCCCTGCATTGGCAGGCGGACTCTCAACCACTGCGCCACCAGGGAAGCCGAGTTTACATTTTTTCATTGCCTAATATGTGCAAGACACTATACCAGAGGCTATGAAGAACATGAAAATGATGGCAACTGGACTTACTGTGGTGATTATTTATTTCATAATGCATAAAAATATCAAATCACTATGCAGTATACCTGAAACTAATATAATGCCACACGTCAAGTATAACTTACAAAAATATAAAATTTACCCTATATAACTTCAAAACGAATACAATCTTGTCAGAGTCAAGATGTATAAATAACTATGATCAAGGCAAAACAAAGTAAATGCTCTAAAAAGTATAAACTATGGGTTGTAGGAGGAAACATTAATTTTAACAGGGTTGGGGGGGCACTTCCAAGAGGATACATTTCAGCTAGATCTTAAACAGTCAGTAAGGAAAGAGTATGAAAATGCATTGCATAGCATGAGGCTACAAAACACAGCCAGGGCAAGATCATGGGAACTCTGAACATCCCAGAGCCTCATGCCTCCTCTCCCAGTCAGTCAGCTGCCCAATCTTTACCGAGTCACCAAATTCCACGTTTAAAATTTTTCTCCAAATCATTCCCTTTCCATACCCACTACTGCTCTCAGAACAATGAACTTTAGAAACTTGAGTTCTAGTTCCAGCTAACACTAATTCGAATCTGAAATGAATCCCACCACCTACATCTTACCCAAAGTCTCCTGTTGTTCATATTTCTTCTCTAACGTAATGTAACTTTTGTCTGGTTATAATAGTTAGGTCTATAAATCAGCAACTCTCAATCCTGTACACCAGGATTACCTGTGAAGTTCTTACTTAAATCACACATTGGGCAGCAAAGGGTCCTATATGACGAGGACTGAAAATCCCTGCTCTAAATATTTGGAGGGCCTCAAAGTGAAATGCTTACTGTGATGGTCTGATGTTCAATTCTCAATTTTTCCACTCCCACACCATAAAGTTCACGTAGAATACACATAATTCTTGTCTTTTTTCCAGCACCTGATGGTCCATAGACTAACAGATGAGGAAAGTCACCACACTGCACCTGGAAAAAAAAGAACAAGGCATTTTCCCCAAACTACTGCCCAATGCGTGGAAGTAAACTACTTTTGAAGTATCAAATATTTTGTGTCTCTACCTATGAAACTTCAAAAATGTGTGTGTGTGTGTGAATGTATATATAGAGAGACAGATCTTTAACTCTGAAATGTTGATTATCCCCCTGGGATTAATGTTCTATAACTTATATATCTAGCACAGTACATGTAAGATACAACACTATATGCTAGAAAGCAAGAAATCCCAAACCTGGCTGACTGTCAGAATCTTTCAGAGAACTTTTAATAAAAAGACTGATTAATTACTGGACCCCATCCATAAGATTATGATTCAGTAACTGAGACTGATGCCTGTCGTAGTTTGGGCTTCTACAAATAGTCCCTTTGATAAGAAACGAGTGCATCTGGTTTTATTTGGAAGGTAAAGGAAAACTTTGTAGGGGAGCAGGAAAGCAAGGAAGGAAGGCAGCCAACAACAGTGTTGTTAACTTAAAAACCACTCTGGGCATCTGGGGCGTGATCCTGCTGTGGATACTCTTGAAGCTAGTGAAAAATACACCACACTATTAAACCACCCAAGGGTGGAGAAGCTGGAGTATGATACACTACCTCTCATCAATCCTTTGCTGGCTTGGGAAAGTGAATGGAGAGAAAGGGCATTAATTCCCTGACATTTCAAGTCTGCTTAGAGGTGTCAGCAAGAGAAAGCCTTCAGGAAATGCAGATGCAGGGAGTTGGAAGTTGGTCTGTGTAATTTTATAAATTAAGAGCAAGGGAATGGAGTAGGACGCTGACAGTGCTGCATTTCAAAACAAGATTGTTTGTTTTTTAAAAACGTTCCCAGGTGATTGTGATGTTCAGTCAGGTCTGGGGATCAGTGTTATGAAGGCTATAAAGATGACAAGAACACAGACCTTAGCTTCAGGTGCATAAAATCTTGTGGAGCAAAAGTTTTATAAATAACCGTTTTAGAAAAAATGAAAATAAGTATCTTAACAGAAGTGCTTGTTACAGTGAATTTTAATACTTTGTAAACTCATCTGTCTCTGGCACTGAAAGAAAAAAGTGTCAAGGAAAGGAACTATTTATCTAAGACAACGCATGGAAAATAGTAGGTACTCCCCAAATATAGCCTTCATTTTTTTAAACTTCTATCTCACCAAAAAGAAGTTATGCTGCAAATGTTTCACACTTTTATTAGGTTGTAGATGCCAAATCTATTAACACAAGACTAATATACTAAATTTTTGTGCAAATATTTATTCCAAATTCTATATAATAGAAAATAAAATATATCCCATGGTTAAGAAAACCAACGTCGAAGCTACTGTAAGAAAATGCAATTTGTCTATAAATGAAGCTGTATTCATTTATAAATTGCATTTTCTTAGAATAGCTTTGACTCTGATTTTCTTAACCATGGGATATATTTAAACAGTATTTTAAATACTAAAAATAAATAAAATAGTAAATTAATAGATTTACTTAAAATTAGTATAGTATTAGTATTGGAATACCAATAATTTTAAAAGAGAGTTTAAAAAAAACACTTCACTCTCACAACACCACCAACTTTTCTAATGCCTTTCATATGTAAGGATGGAGTTCTTTTATTATAATTTCTCATTTAAAAAAAACTTTACAGGGCTTCCCTGGTGGCGCAGTGGCTGAGAGTCCGCCTGCCGATGCGGGGGACACGGGTTCGTGCCCCGGTTCGGGAAGATCCCACATGCCGCGGAGCGGCTAGGCCCGTGAGCCATGGCCGCTGGGCCTGCGCGCCCGGGGCCTGTGGTCCGCAACGGGGGAGGCCACAGCAGTGAGAGGCCCGCGTACCGCAAAAAAAAAAAAAAAAAAAAAAAAAAAAAATTTACAAATAGTACCTGTAATTCTGAAAAAGATGGGTACTGGAAGACCAGAGGGCTGAGCAAAAACATTTCCATCAGGAAGTGGTACTTTAGGCCCTTAAAAAGAGTAGATAAGTGGCTTTTCTACTCAAGACCCTTCTTCCATCTCCACTCTCTACAAACTTCAGTTTGCTTTTCACAAACCACTGCCATTAGATACTTTTATCAACTACAACATACGAATAGGCATCGCGACAGGAAAAGAAAAATCTTCCATTAAGGAATTAAACTCAAGGACAACCTAATACCACATATTTTAGAATTTAAAATGACCTTAGGAATGAATAAACCTAATATCTTCCTTTTTGTAAATGCGGGCAATGACACCAAGACATTTTAAGTAAGCCTATTAAAAAGTCAGATGATGTCACTTCTCTGTTCAAAACGTTCCAAAGGCTTCCCATCTCACTCTATTAAAATTTACTGTATCTGCACTTCCTCCCACCCCCAACCTCCTCCATTTCCTACTCCTCTTCCCGCTGGCCCACGGTTAGCCAGCCGCACTGGCCTCCCGAGTGACGGGCTGTGCACACTCCTACCTCAGGGATTCTGCACCTGCTGTGCCCTCTACCCGCTCCACTCCTCCCCACAGAGCTCCCTACTGTGGGCTCTCCCACTTCCTTCAAGCTTCGGCTCAGATGACAATCCTCAGGGAGACTTTCTTTGTTTACAAGCACAGGCACCGCCCCCACACCGTGTCCCCGTCCCAGTTTTACTTTTCTTCACAGCATTCATCACCTTCTGAAGCGGGAGGGCGAAGGCCTCCCCTCCTCCGGCTCTCCCCGCCCCGTCCCGCTGACTCACCAGGTTGCGCAGCTGGGCCGCCTGCTCCTTGTGATAGTCCAGCTGTCCCAAGGAGCAGGGCCGGTATTTGTCCACCCAGAGGCTCATGCCAGCCGGAGCTCCCGGGGTCCGACACTCGAACTTCCCGCGCGCTCGCCCTCCGCTCCGGTCGCACAAACAAGTTTTCCCGCGAGCTCCAAATCTCGCGACATCACTACTTGCGCGGCGGCGTAAACGAGCTAAGGGCGGAAAGACTACGGAAGCCTAGTACGGACAGAATTGGCGCAAAGTCGTTTACCACCTACTCGTTAAGGCTCATTGTTTTATTTAATCATTCTTTGTTCTCACCCTCTATCATAGTACAGGAATTATTAAGCAAAATTGGAGATTTGGCTCTGATACTCTAGGCGTCAAATCCGGGAACTTAAGAGAGACCACCCTCCTAAATTCATTTCATTCGTTCATTCATTCACTCATTCGTTCTGCAGAAACTTAAAAATATTTACTGTGTGGAGCTCTGTTCTTGGCACCAGAATATATCCGGCTTTTCTCACTTGGCAGGCACCAAAAGAAGCTTTATTGAATAAACCGCTAAAACTAATATCTAATCTTCACTACCTTTCCTTACCTCCATTCCTCGAGATTCTTACTGAATTTAAAGCAAAGGAATCTAAAGGTCGTGAAAAGCTACAGAAATGTGGCCACTCAAACTGCACCTCTTAAATGCACTTCTCTAGGTGTATGTAATTTTAATTACTTATTTCACTTATGCTTTTATTTTACATATTGTTCAAAATCCTAAATACTGCCACAGGACAGGAATTGATTTCCAAATATGTTTAATAACCTTCTGTTAAGGTGCCCCCTCTCATTCACTTATGACACAAGAATTTATTGTATTCTTTGAATCATCAAATTTACTGAATTATTCCTGTGGGCAAGAAATTATTGGGCACAATTAATAATACCACCAAGTATAAGACACAATCTCTGTTCTCAAAAAACTTTTGAAACACCCTGGGAGACTTCTACCTCAAGGCCTTTGCGCTTATGATTTCCTCTTCCTGAACCACTTCTGTCCAAGTGTCAACGGAGCTGGGTCCCTCTTCAGGGTGTTTGCTCAGAGTCATCTCCTCAGTGAGGCCTCCCTAACCATCGTATTTAATACTGCAAAACGCTCCACAATCCCTATGCTCCTACCCTGTTGAATTGGGATGTTTGAAATTAGAAGGTAAAAGAAATCAAAAGCAATGGTATTGAAGTGTCATTTATGTGGATATTGGAATCATAAAAAATAATGAAATTATTACCGTGAGAAAGAAAGTGAATCAGGTGCTAAAACAATCAATGAATTGATGTGACTGACAACAAGCATGGCAGACAACTTCAACAAGGAGGTGTTCATGTAGAAAGTGGAGTCTGAAGACCTGTGTTTCAAAGTTGCAAGTTCTAAGGAAGCAGAAATGGTGTGGAGGGGACAACAGTGCATAAGAAAAACACTTAGCTCACCTTGACTTGCCAGATTTCACAAATAAAAATACAGGAGGCCCAGTTAAATTTGAATTTCAGATAACTTTTTAGTATAACTATGACCATGCAATATTTGCAGTAATATTGCATGGGCATACTTATACCAAAAAAATTCATTGTTTTTCTAAAATTAAAACCTAACTGGTGTTCTGTATTTTATCTGGCAATCTCACTCCAGACCCTTGAATATATGGGATGTGAGAGATGGTTGCTCAGAAGAGAGACAGAACATGAAAGAAGTATTCAGAGAAGAAGGTATGAGTATACAGCAGCAGCCAGCAAACTACAGCTCCAATCACTTAATGACTCAGCTTCCTCAGCTCAAAATGGGGTTAATGAAACTTGCTTTATGGCTCATTTGAAGATTAAGGGAGGTAATGTAAACACCTGTCACACAGAAGGCATGCAATAATTAATGGTTACATTTTATTGAGAAAAGACATATTCACAGTGATGTCTGCCATCTTGTACCTATAACCAAGGACTAAAAAGAACCAACCAAACCTTCTAAAGACCCTCAAGATGAAGGATTGTGTTACCTGGGCTCTTCTGCTCCTAGCCCTTGACAGTTCATCCCACTGCACCTCTCTGGGGCAAACCTGTAATTGGTTCTTGCCAGAATCAGGAGTAAGGTTCTTCTCCAGGCTGGATCTAATTTTGGTTCTTTAAAGAGAAGTAATGAGGAAGAAATTTCAGGGTCTCAAGAGGCTGAGAGACTAGTTAAGGGTATAAAATATATATGTAACTTTGGCTTAGCCCCTATGCTTGTGAGTTTTCTTCTTTTTTCATATGCCCACACTTTCTCTGTTCATTGGCCAGTTAGATGCAGAAAATCCAGAGGAGGGCTTTGAAGCTCTAGGGGACAGTTGAGGCCCTTGCTAGAAGGAAACTGGGTCCCTGCATCTTAGCCCAGGGTGATCCACCCTCTCCCCAAAAACAAAGCAGGTAAATTATTGGGGAGATGATGATCAAATGGATCAGCAGTGAGAGACTGAGGAAAGCAAAACTGGGGAGGAAGTAAAGCCAAAGCAAGGTGTGTTATCAAGGTCACTTCCATGGGCAACTGGGGCTTGATCCCTCTGGGGACTTTCTAAGGAATGAACAGAGTATTTCTTTGAATCATCTATTGAGGAAAGATGGGAAGAAGCATTCATCCACCAGCTCCCATACTCTATTGGTTGAGGGTTTCTCCCTTGAGGATGGTAATTCCCAACACACACACAGTTCTGTACTGGGCCTCTGTGCCCATGGGCAGCTGTGCCCATGCTGTCAAAGGACAACAATCCTACCATTTTTTCCTATCCATTCTGTTTTCTTATCCATTTATTCTCTTATGCTCCAAGAAAACAGGTAATAATGGGTTTGTGTTTTCCATATTAAATTTACACACAGTGTTAAAATATCCCAGGATATTAAAGATGGAATTTTTTTTTTCTTTTTTGGCTGCACTTCACGGCATGCAGGATCTAAGTTCCCCTGACCAGGGATCGAACCCACGCCCCCTGCAGTGGAAGCACAGAATCTTAACCACTGGACCACCAGGAAAGTCCCAAGACTGAATTTTTATAAAGATAATTATAATAGAAATAATAGCCATGATTTATCGGAGAGATTGATGCATAACAGAGAAGTATTTTTCTCATAAAAGGAAAACTGGCATCTCCTTAAAATGCCAGGGATTCTCAAACTGAGTGGGAAGGCAGACGGTTCTTTGGATAGTGTCCCTTTGCCCCTGTGTGGATGACACCATTCGTTGCTTCAAAAAGGAAATCTAAGAATTCAAACCCTATGGTCCACTCTATGTCAAGGGCTGCTTCAGCCAATTGTCACCAGTCAAGAGTATGTGCTAACTGAATGACCTCTATTACTAGAGTAAATTTCCTTCTAATGTTCTATTTTTATTTTGTTTTTAATATGAAAATTGTTTTCTTTCTAAGTGTGTATCTTTTTTACTTATGTTAAATCTATTGATTACATTGCAATGAAAAGAGGAGTGTCTCCGAAATAAGGTCTCATGAAAATGAAGGCAAAGTACAGCCGTGGTGTGCTACAATGTAGGGGTTTTTTTAGGTCATGTGAGGCACTTCTGCCCATAACCTAAGTATCCTAGATAGACTTCTGAGTGTGTTGGGTGTGAATTGGCATGGCTGGTGTCCCTGACTCTGAGGAGTATCTCAGGACGGCAGATGTTGATAGTGGACAATGGGAATGTGAGTGCCGTGAATCAGAGAGCACGTCAGCATGGAGGGTCTTCCTCCACTGCTCTCTGAGCCACACGTCCATGCAACACCACCCATCCAAACAGGAGCCAGAGCACAAGATTGAGATCTGTGCCTGGATGACAGGGATTGGAGGGTAGGAACAGCAGACACCACGAGTGCTTTCATATTCAATCAGACAAGTATTGTCATTTATGTTTTTATACATGTATGTATCTGTGTAACCATAATCCAGATCAAGATAGAGAACATTTTCACCACTCTAGAAGGCTCTCTCATGCCCCTTCCCATTCAATACATCCCTCTGGAGTAGCCACTATTCTAAATTCTACCATTGTATACTATTTTCCCAGTTCTTAATCTTCATAGAAATGAAACCGCATAGTATATTCTCTTTTGTGTCTGACTTCTTTTATTCACAATATATCGCGAAATTCATCTGCTTGTATGTAGCAATAGGTTGTACCTATTTTTATCGCCATGTAGTATTGCATTGTATTAATATCAGGCAGGTTTCCTGGGATGTCACCTGTGCAATGTCACATAGCCTTTTGCTTGGTGTAATGCTCTGCTGTTGCCATCTTGAAATTCTTAAAAATTTCTTAACAAAGCACCTGAATTTTTAAATATTTTGCGCTGGGCCCTGTATATTATGTAGCCAGCCCTGCTCAATATATCTTAATTTATTTATTCATTGTACTATTGATGGACATTTGGGTTGTTTCCATGTTTTGGTTAGTGAAAATAATATAGCTGAACATTCTTGTGCATGTAGTTGAGATATGTACTAATTTCTGTTGGACACATGCATCTAGGGATGAAATTCCTGAGTGATAAGGGTAGGCATATGTTCAGCTGCAATAGATACTAACAACAGTTTTCAAAAATATTTGGACCAATTTACACACCCGTAAGCAATGAATGAAAGTTACATATTTCATATCCTTCCTGACAAAAGCCTCTTTCTTTATCGTGGTAAAATATTTGTAACATAAAATTTACCATTTGAGATATTTTTAAGTGTACAGTTCAGTAGCATTAAGTACATTCATTCACACTGTTGTACGACCATCACCACCATCCATCTCCAGAACGTTTTCATCATCCCAAACTGGAACTCTGCACCTATTAAAAGTAACTCCCAGTGCTGGTAACCCCCAGGCTCTGGCAACCAGCATTCTGTTTTCTATAAATTTGACTAGTCTAGGTACCTTTATAAGTGGAACCATATAATATTTATCTTTTTGTGTCTGGTTTCTTTTACTTACTCTAATGCCTTTACATTTCATCAATGATGTAACATGTATCAGAATTTCATTTCTTTCAAGGCTGAATAATATTCTATTGTAGGTATATACCATAAATTGTTTATGCACTTAACCATCAATAGACATTTGGGTTCTTTTCATCTTTTGGCTTATGTGAATAATGCTGCTATGAACATTAGTGTGCAAATATCTGTTCAAGCTTCTGATTCCTATTCTTTAGGGCATATGCTCAGAAGTGGAATTTCTATAGTACTGCTTTTCATGGCAGTTGCACCATTTTATGTTCCGACCAGCAATGCACAAAGGTTACAGTGCCTTGCATCCTCATCAACCAGCAAGCTTTTTTCATTTTAGCCATTCTGGTGGGTTTATAGGGGAATAATTCATGCTGTTGAGCATTTTATCACGTGCCTATTGGATATCAGAATATTCTTTTGTAAAGTGGTTTTCAAGTTTTTTTGCTATTTTTTTACTAGATTGTCTCTTTCTTACTGACTTGTTTCTTTTCAAACGAATATATTGTAAATATCTTTTTTTCTATGCGTGACTTGGTTTTGAACTCTCTTAAAGGTTTCTTCTGATGAACAGAAGTTTTTAATTTCACTGTAGTTTAGTGCATATTGTTTTTAAAAGATGTTTGCCTACTCCAAAGTCATGAAGATGTTATCCTGTGGGCTTTTTAAAACTTCATTGCTTTATTCGCATATTTAGATTTTAAATCCACTGGAATTGATTTTTTTCTGTGATCTACAACGTAAGAGTCAAGGTCCTTTTTTTTCCCCATGTGAATATCCAATTATGCCAACACTATTTATTGAAAAGAACTTTCTCCATTACACTGAAGGATAACCTTGTCATAAGCCAGGTGACATATATGTGTGGATTTGTTTCTGAACCCCTGTTCTGTTCCATTGGTCTATTTGTCTATACAGGCACAGATACCACACTATCCTGATTACTGTAGCTTTATGACAGGTCTTGATTTCTGGTAGCTTGACTTTCTTTCTTCTTATTCCAGGCTGCCTTTGCCAGTCTTTGTGCTCTGCATTTTCATATAAATGTTAGAATCAGCTTGTCAGTTTTGCAAAAGTCTTGGCTAAGATTGTTTGGGATTGCTAGTTACAAGTATTTAAGCCCATATTTGAATATTGTGGATTTCATCTCTTTGGTCTTAGAAATCATAAAATATAAATTGTTCCACTTGAGCACATTACAAATCTGTCACCCATTTTACTCAACCCTTTACATATGAAGCTGTAATTTCAAAAGGGAAAAAGCACTTTTTTCTGCATGATTTAACTGTGATATATATTTAACATGTCTTCAGTTGCCCTTGCTACCTTCTTGAAAGGCAATATATTAAAACTAAAAATAGTCACTAATAGATGTTGAAAGGGAGGATTTATTTTACATAAAATGGCATAAAAAACCAATTACAACTTTAACAACACAAAATGTGATTAAATATCCAGCGTAAAAAGAAGAATGCCTTTATTAGTTTGAGGTTCTGAGGCACTTGTCACTGATGTTAATTCACCTTGAGGTTTTAAAAATGACTAATCTGTGGCCTCTGGGAGAGAGATCTAGTAATGAGGAGATTCCACAGTGGAAGAGAGCAAGAGGGCATTGCAGGCAACAGTGCAGGAAAGTCCCAGGCAACAGTGATAGAGCAAGCTTGGCAAATGACCGACTCAGGCTGGAGTAGGAGGATAACTACCTCCAGAAGGTGAAATTACTATCTAATGTGCTCACACATCCTGAGATGAGATTTATACATATGCAAGAGAATATGGGGAAATTAGCAGGATATATTAATACATTAAAAACTAACCAATGAGAAAACAATTAGCAAGAGCAGTAAACATAAAAATTATATAAAAGGAATATGTAGTACCTAAGAAAGGAAACGTTGTAACGTTTTAGCATGTGGCTCAACTGTGCATAACAAATATTCAAAATAATATAAACACCACATACTTATCTAACTAGAAATTATGATATAAATGCACTGGGAAGATGACGGGAGGGGAAGTGTGTCTAGGCATGAGAAGGGAGTGATATAAAAGACATATGACCTCATTTTCCATAGTAGGCAATAAATAGCTAAATTTTCAAAATCAAGAAATAGCAGGATTATGTTATTAAGAAATATGGAGTTAACGCCAACACACACACACACAAACACACACACACTAAAAGAGTTAAAAGTGTCTTTTCTGGGAAGCAGAAATAAAGTGGTAAGGCAGAGACCAGGAACAGGGATGCTATTTTTCACAACAAGCACTGTGGAACCTTTAACATTTTTCATTACGTAATCTGATAAAAGTAAAATTTAAGTAAACAGTACAATGATTAATACAAAGTGAACCCAAAGAATATACTGGCCTCTAATGCCACACAAATTAAAGTTATTCATTTTGCTAATAGCTTTAAACAGGACTTCTAGGGAGACCCACCTAATCAGGTAGGTCAGGAAAGTTTCTTTGGAAAAGCAATACTTAGGACGAAGCTTGAGCAGTGGAATCAGCCAGAAAGGGAGCAGAAGAGTGTATTTTAGAATAAAGGACTAAAACTTGCACAGGCCCTGAATAGGGAAGCTTCTGGGATCATACTGAAACACTTGTTGGGCCTGAGAGAGGTAAACACGGAGGACAAAGGCATGAGAAGAGGCTGGACAGGCCAGTGAAGAAACTGCACTGAATGGTCCTCCTGGGTTTTAATAAGGATTTTTTGGTCTATATCCTGTTCCCTCCAGTTACCTCCTCACAGGTAATGTAACAGGATTAAACTGGTTCTTCCCAACTCCAACATCCTACATTCTAAAACCCTGAGCAGTTTCCCCAGGGATTTCCTCGGTGATGGAAAGCTCTCTGCTGAGTGTCAGGGCATAGCTCCACCCTGGCCCGGCTTCATTCTGGCTTCTTTTTTGACTTTGATTAAGTCACTTTCTCTAGGCCTGAATGGACTCAACCACAAAAATGAAAGGCTGGGCTACATAACTCCTAAGGGCCCTGCAAGCCCTAACACTCTTTTCACTTTTGCACTTGTCTCTGTACTTTTACCAAAAGGAAGAATTCCCAGTCTTCAAAGCATTCACATTTTTGTGTGATACTCCTTTTTGCCGTGATCTTTATCAGTTCCTCAACTTCTCGATTTTTGACATGTTTCTACAAAGTGGAATGGCAACACCAGTGAATGTTGGTTTTAGCAAATGGGACACAGAGACAATGGTCTAGGATGGGTGGCAGTCTATCATGACAGCTTTAAATCAGTTCATTGAAACATTGTTTTTGAAAATATAGTTTGCTTTTTTCTCTCAGAAATTATTATATTTTTATAAACTAGATAATACTTTCAGCATTATTATGCTTTTTCTATAATCACAGCAGCTCATTAACCCATACTGTTTGATTATTTTTTCTCATTTCCATATATCTTCTGCATTCCTCTTCACAGGAGTTACAAACAGAAATGCCAGCACGGGCTGGACAGGCAAATAAATGCATGATCTCAGCTTGGGAGAATAAAACAGTAAGAGAATGCAGTAAGTTTCTTCCCACCAAAAAGAGGTGGCAGCCCGTCAGCTTCACTTGATCACCCACAAGCAGGATCCTGGACCGCCGGTCACAGAATTTCATGTGTTTTGAAAGAAGCCACAGTCCAGACTTTTTTTGTACAATCTCCTGAGAAAAACAAGGACACTGTCAGGGCCAACAGAACTTATCTGCAGGACAGATTCAGCCTGCCTCCTTGGCTTGCAAACTCTGCTTAGACCTTGTAACATTCAAACCTCAGAAAGAGAAGCAACAAACTCAAAATTCAAATCATGCAGTATCTGGTCTATTCTCCCCTGCTTGATCCTGGAGGGAAAACTCTGGTGCAGACAGAAACGGAAACAATGGACTAAGAGAAGCGAGGAGCTCGTTTGATGGTCACTGATGCAAACATCCTCTGCCTTCTAGCATCAGGGATCCCAGCAGCTGGTAACTATTACCTGAAAGTCTATCACTCTGGTTTAACAGGTTAATGGAGTTTTGCCTGCTTGGTTTACAAAAATGTGTAATATAACACATTTATCTATATTTTTCACATTTGAAGACTAATCACGTTTTCTATAAATAATAACGTGTCCACAAATGTTACTCAGAGATGTAAAGCAAAGCACATCTGACCATTTAGTGATTTATTTCCACAATAATCTGTAATATGGAAATCAATTCTCTTTTTCATTTCTGAATGAAAAGGCTCAGAAATCCCTTCAGTTTCATTTATTCTGTGAGTTGGACGATATATATTACAGCCAATAATTACAAAAGGCTTTTATTATAAATAATATGATTATATAAGTAAAAGTGCAAGGATCAGTAACAACTTCTAACAGAACCCCATTGATTTTCCTTCTATTCCTTATACTTTTTTATGTCTCTGATATTTTTTATTCAAATACTCTGCTAAATTCCTCATCCTTCCTACCTCTGAAGTTGGAGGAATGATTACATTTTATAGGAACTATTTACCCGTAGAGGTAATTCTGAATCATCATGTCCTTTCCTATGGCGCTTTTGAATATTAGTCATTAGAAATATAGTTTCAAAAAGCAGTTCTGTTTATTCATGGGTTATGGGTTTGAAAACAACTGTATTTTAGATATTTCCCTAGGAACCATTAGTATTTCAAACTTACTCATAATTTTGCTACTAATTATTGTAAGAAAAACATTAGACATGCAATTTCTATGTTGCATTTCACTGGTAAAACTAGATACATTCTAAATAAAGTGGGTTTTAAAAAATTCTAAATAAAACAGCAACTATTCAAATCAGAACATGGTTTTTATGGTATACAATTAGCCTGGTTCAGCCACCTTTGAACATGGGTATATAAATAAAAAGAAAGCTAATTTAACAGGAATTTATATTTACAAACATCCCTCCATCCAAAATTGAAAACCATAACCAGTTCAAAAACCACATTGATCTGACACTAATATCATGGTATCATTCTGCCAAGTTACAAAATTCCAGCTGCTTTAAGTAGGATACGCAATCTACTGTAAAAACAGACCCCAAAATCTATAATGGTGCAAGAAAGATGGACTTTTATTTTTCACTTATGAAAGATCAAAAATGAGTGATCCTGAACAGCAAGTGGCTCTCTTCCAGTCAGAAATACAGGGTCACAGGCTCCTTCTCTCTTTTGTCTCTGCTATCTTCACCAGCTGGCATCCACAGCCTCCATACTTGTCTTCATCTAGCCCACTGAGAGGACAAGAATGTGCAGGACCACATGTGGAAAGTTCGTGTGGGCCAGGACCAGAAGCAGCATATGGCACATCCCATTTGCTAGACTCAGTGGCGTACACACACCTAACTCGGATGGAAGCTGGAAAAAACAGTCCCCCTTTTGCGACCTCCTGCTGCGGCCCCTTAGCACTATGTCTATGAAGCTCTTGTGATAAATTAACCTGTTAACTGTTGTTACAGTTGTAGACAGCCTGTGGAATGACTGCTAAGTGTCAGGTGCTGCACTAGACCCTGGAGGAGAGACCCAAGGAGGAAGGCGTCGTGGTCCTTGTCTTCAAGGACTTCACTCTCTTACATGGGCTTTCATAGAAGAAGCTGACAGGGAACCAAAAAGGAAATGGAAGAGGACCCACACTTATATTGAGAGAGAGAAGTGTTTACTTTAGACACTTAGCTTAAGGCTTCACTCTATCCTGGGTGTACCTGAATTAGAAACATCTGCAAAGGGTGGTACCTGAATTAGAAACATCTGCAACACCTAAGTCTGTGTTTATGAGAAACACAGACTCTCAGGCCCCACTCATCATCCTGGTCTGCATTTTAATAAGATCCCTAGATGATTTTTATACACATTAAAGTTTGAGAAACACTAGCCTATATCTCAATTAAGAGAGTTTTATGAATTATTCTTCTATCTACATAGAATTAAGACTTCTGTGTACACTCATAGACCAGTGGCAGATAAGAAAAGTTCTTCGTATCATGTTGAGGAATTTGAATTCACAACATTTGACTTGTTATAGAAAAAAATATAAGCCTAGAAACAGTGTGGATGGTGGATTGGAATAGACAATGAAGCTGGGAAAACTGTTAGAAACATACTGTGAACGTCCAGTCATGGGATGACATGAGCCTTTTCTAAGACAGTGCAACTAAGGACAGGTATTTAGAAGATACTTAGATGGGATTTGGGGGTACAGAGAAGAGTTGTCAAAAATATTTCTAAAATTTCTTGTTTAAATGACTGAGTAATAGTAGAGTTATTTACTGAGCTCTGAAAGTTCAAGTGCATTTTGTTTATTTATTTTTAAAATATTTATTTATTTATTTGGTTGCGCTGGGTCTTAGTTGTGGCAGGCAGGCTCCTTAGCTGCAGCACGTGCTCCTTAGTTGCGGCTGGTGGGCTCCTTAGTTGTGGCACATGGGCTACTTTAGTTGCAGCAGGCAGGCTCCTTACTTGAGGCTCGAGGGCTCCTTAGTTGAGGCTCGCCTGCTCCTTAGTTGCGGCATGAGAACTCTTAGTTGCCGCATGAGTGTGGGATCTAGTTCCCTGGACAGGGATTGAACCCGGGCCCCCTGCATTGGGATCACGTAGTCTTATCCACTGCGCCACCAGGGAAGTCCCTCAAGTGCATTTTAAATAAATAGAATTGCTCCTAAATTTTTATCTTGTCTATCATAAATTTAATATTATAGCCCAAGCCCTTAGTGAATGTTGTAAACACTGAAGAACGCAGACTTTCATCCTCGCCCCTCCTCTACTTTTACTTATTTTATTAGTAATTTGAAGTACATTTTTCATACGACACATTAAAATCAAAATATTATAGAACCACTGAACAAAGAACAGCTATGCCAAGTAAGCATTTCAAAGAAAATTTGCTTTTACCTCCTAGGGAAGTAGTTACTAAATGATTTTTGTCCCCCAAGAATGTTAAGTGTTATTAAATGAGAAAGTAGAGTTTTCAATTGGCCCCCAGGTGGCTGAGATTCTTTTTCCTGAGTCTTGAAGTTGTCACTGTTGTTCCCCAAAGTAAATTCTCAAATGTAGCAGAGCCTACAGAAGCTTTCAGTAAAGACCATTCAAAGGCTACTTCCCAGAGATATAGACTATAGTGCCCCACAGTGGTCTGCAAAGTAACCAGATGCCTTGCTCTGCAAACTTTCAGACTACAGCAAAAGAAAGATTGTTTAAAACATAACAGACAGGGCTTCTCTGGTGGCGCAGTGGTTGAGAGTCCGCCTGCCAATGCAGGGGACATGGGTTCGTGCCCCGGTCTGGGAGGATCCCACATGCCGCGGAGCGGCTGGGCCCGTGAGCCATGGCCGCTGAGCCTGCGCGTCCAGAGCCTGTGCTCCGCAAAGGGAGAGGCCACAACAGTGAGAGGCCCGCGTACCACAAAAATAAATAAATAAATAAAAACATTAAAAAAACATAACAGACATACATACCTTGGAGATCTTGCAGGTTGGGTTTCAATGAAATAAAGCCAATATAGCAATAAAGTGAGTCACGAATTTTGGGGTTTCCCAAAATAAAAAATTATGTTTACACTATACTGTAGTCTATTAAGTGTGCAATAGCATTATGTCTAAAAAAATGTACATACCTTAATTTTAAAATAATTTATTGCTAAAAAAATGCTAGCCAGCATCTGAACCTTCAGTGAGTCATAATCTTTTTGTTGGTGGAGGATTTGAAATATTATGAGAGTTACCAAAATGTAACACAGAGACATGAAGTGAGCAAATGCTGTTGGAAAAATGGCACGGACAGACTTGCTCGAGGTAGTGTTGCCACGAACCTTCAATTTGTAAAAAACACAGTTCCTGAAAAGTGCAATAAAACGAGGTATGCCGTATACAACTGTGTTTGTTTCCTGGGGCTGCCATAACAAATTACCACAAACTTGGTGGCCTAAAACAACAGAAATGTATGCTTTCACAGTTCTGGAGGCCAGAAATCTGAAATCAAGTTTCGGCAGGGTTGGTTCTTTCTGGAGGCTCAGAGGGAGAATTTACCACATACATGCCTCTCCCTAGCTTCTCTTCTTCTAGTTGCCGGCAGTCGTTAGCATTCCTTGGTTTTGGATGCAGCATTCTAATCTCTGCCTCTGTCTTTCCCTCTGTTTTTTTCTCCTCTGTCTGTATGTCTCCAATCTCCCTCTTCTTTTTCTCATAAGAACACTAACCACTGGACTTAGGGCTCACCCAAAATCCAGGATCTTCTCATCTGGAGATTTTTAACTTAATTTTATCTGTATAGACCCTATTTCCTTTGCCACTTGTAGCAACATAGATGGACCTGGAGGGCATTAAGCTAACTGAAATAGGTCACACATAGAAAGACAAACACTGTATGATATCGTGTATATGTGGAATCTTAAAAATATAACAAACTAGTGAATAAAACAAAAAAGAAGCAGACTCACAGATATGGAGAACAAACTAGTGATTACCAGTGGGGAGAGGGAAGGGGAGAGGGGCAATATAGGGGTTGGAGGGAAAAAGGGTTAATACGGGATTATATAAATCAAATGTGTGAAACTTTTGAAAATTGTAAAGCACTATGGAACTTAAAGAAACTTTTATTCAATAAATAGATAAATACTCTATTTCCAAATAAGGTCACAGGCACAGGTATTTTAGGGAGATGCAATTCAACCCACTACACAACCAATCCAAGTAGAAAAATGAGTTTTTGTGATGTCAAAGGGGCCAAAGACAATGAAACCCAAATTTAAGTTAATTTATCAAACCCATGGGCCTAAGAGGAGAAACAAAACTCTATTCAAAATAAATACTCCCAGGGTACTCTCTATTCAGACTTGGTTTTTTTCAGCTGATGGAGAGTCCTGTTTTTATATTTTTCTACGGGCCGCATTTTTCTACTATAATTTTTTTTCTTTAAATAGTTTAGAATGATAAAGGTTTCTGGAAGTGTTGAATCATCATTACTTTTTTCTTTTCCTTCAGCAATAAATCAAAGAAAAACAGAACGTTGCCTACTTTGCTTACACACCTTTTCCTCTCTTTATTGCAATTTTATTCACTAGGTGAATTTATGCTGAACATTTCCATATTTTCAGTTAACTTTTATTTACAGTTTTGAAATAGGAACCGCTGAACCATGAAAAGGGCAAAATATCAACTGAAGTTCTTTGATGCCTACATGAAGCAAATATGTATATCTGCTTAACAGCTAAATAATGTTAAATATGTCCACTGAGACCAAACCTTAGTTTTACTTTAAGAATTTAAAAGATCTTTTTAAAGGAATTAAAGTCTTTTTTAAAAAAGCAATTTGCATTTTGGCAACCCTTGTTTATAGATCTCTCATCAGTAGATGACAAATAACTTGGAACCTAATTTTATATTTTCAAACAATATTTACTGATGAAAAGTAAAAATAGAGATGTTTGAAAGAATTCCAATGTAGATTCCACATAACTGTTTTTTTTTAATTTCTTCCTTTATTGCATTGTTGAATTCATTCTAAACTATGCATCAAGTACTTGCTCTGAGCTGAGCACTGTTTTCAGGAAAGTGAACAGGCAAACTACATCCCCTTTTTCATGGGATATCATTCTAGCAGGAGGAGACAGACAATAAATAAGCACCAGGATAATTTCAGGTATTGATGAACACAGTGAAGACAATCATGGAGGGCAATGTGACTGAGTGTGACACGAGAGTGTGAGGTGAGAGATGTCTGCTTTAACTAAGGTAATCAGGGAAGCCCTCCCTAAGGAGATGATGTTAGAACTGACACTGAAGGATGAATAGGTACTTTTAATACTGCTGAAATGGCTAACACTGTTATTAGCAAGGCCAAATTCATTCACTCTCACACGGAGCACAAGAAGTCCAAAGGAAAAAGAAATGATGCCAAATGCTTCAAGACAAGATTTGAAACAGATCATGTATTTCCAAGTTGATGACTCATTATAGATCTAGTGTGTATGGCCAGAAAACACCTTATATGTATGGCCCGAAACCAGCTGGGAAGCATTCCAGACCCAGCCCTGTGGTCCTTGTGCCCAGATGCATTTTTATTCGATAGATTCTGGGCATGTCAGCAGCAGGACCTTAGCAGCAAACAGCATTAAGTAAGGGGTTGAACTGAAATCCTGGGGAACCCTTTCTCCAGTCTGCCTTTTCCTCATCCACAGTCAGCACTTAGTTGCACATGACCAAATCCCCGTGGTCCCTAGGGCTTGGAGGGGTTGACCTGAAAAAGCTTAAAGGGAGGATGAGGATTTAAAACAGAGCCTAATTTTTGGTAGAGAAGCAAAGAAAAGCTTTCCAGTGTATTACCTCAGTCTCTCAGTGCTGCACCTGCATAGAACCCAGCAGAATACCTATCTTGAAGTTATGGTCAGATTTTTAATTTGCATTGGAGGTCAATTTTGGATTCTATTCAAGACCAAATCAGTGGTCATTATTATTATTATTATTTTGGTTCTCATTCTTTTTCTTTTAAAAAATCAATTATATTGAGGCATAATTTACATACCATAAAATGTTTACAGGTTAATCAATGTTGACAAATGTAAATATCTGTGTAAACATCACACAATGAAGATACAAAGTACTGCCAAGGGTTCTCTTGTGATCCTTCTCATTCTATTCTTATTCCCCACCCTCAGTCCTAAGAACACTGACCTACTTTCAATCACTATAAATTTGTCTTTCCTGGAGGTTCATATAAATGGAATCAGACAGCATGTGACCTTTTGTGTCTGGCTTTTTCCATTTAGCATAAAACTTGAAGATTTATCTGTGTTGCTCCATGTTTCAGTAGTTCATTACTTTTAATAGCTGAGAAATATTTCATTGCATAGATATACCACAATTTATTCATTCACCTCTTGATGGACATTTGGGTTTCCTATTTTTAATAATATGAATAAAGATGTTATTAGCATTCAGGTATAGGCCTTTTGTGGATATATGTTGTCATTTTTCTTGAGTAAATATCTGAGTGGAATTGCTGGGTTAATACGGCTAAGGGTATATTCACCTTTATAAGAAATAGCCAAATAGTTTTCCAAAGTGGTTGTATCATTTTACATTTCCACCAGCAATGTATGAGTGCTCCCATCTTTGCCAACATCTGGCATCTTATTCATTTATTTATTTATTTGTTTGTTTTTAGTCATTTGATTGAGTGTATATTTGAACGAGTGGTATTTCATTGTGGTTTTAATTTTTATATGCCTGATGACTAATGATATTAAGCATTTTTTCATGTGCTTGTTGACCATTCATATATCTTCACTGTGGTCCATTCAAATATTTTGCCCATTTTTAATTGGACTGCTTTATGTTATTGAATTGTTAGAATTCTTTATATATGGTGGATATAGTCTTTTGTTAGGTATATATTGTGCATATTATCTCCCAATATGTGGCTTGCCTTTTCATTTTATTTATGGTAATTTTCAAAAAGCAAAATTGTTTTCTTTCTTTTTCCTATTATGTTGCTGATTTTTTGTGTATTTTTCCTCTTGTCATATCCCTAATTTATGAATGTTGAGAAACTAAGACTATAATCTGTAATATATATTGCTAAATATTAAATGGGTAAAAAATTGTACTATGGCATTGAAAGAATGTTCTACAATTATAACTGCCTGTATTAGTTTTTCATAGCTAACACAAATGGTGCAGCTTAAGACAACACCTGTTTATTATGCTATAGTTCTATAGGTCAGAAGTCTGGTCACAGCATAGTTCAGGTAGTTCTCTGCTCCTGGTTTCATAAGGCCAAGATCAAGGTGTTTGCTGGGTGGATTCCTTTTTGGAAGTTCTAGAGATGAATCCACTTTCAGGTTCATTCAGGTTGTTGGCATAATCTAGTTCCTTGCAGTTGTATGACTCAGGTCCCTGGTTCCTTGTTGACTGTCAGCTGAGGATTGTTCTCAAGGCTGCTCACTTTCCCTGGCACATGACACCCTTCAAAGCCAGCAATGGCAGCTGAGTTCTTGTCAAGGTCTCCATGTCCTTCTGCCTCATTTCTCCTGCCTTCCTCTTCTGCTGTATCTCTTTGACTAACTCTTGTGCCTTCCTCTTCTATTGATACTTATTAAGGGTTCACATGATTGGATGGGCACCACGAGATAATCTAGAATAATCTTCTATTGATTTGCAATCTTGGGAGCTTCCTGGGGGAAATCTAAACCTGCTCCCAAAACACATGAGATAAGAGACCGAAGAAAGAGGCAGAACACTCAGATTGGTAGGTTAGCAGGTTTAATAGCAAGGGAACTTACACACAAGGCTTGCCTTGGACAGCTGCAAGATGAGCAGATCTCCACACCCACTCACCAGAATCTTAAAAGTTTATAAAGAGACCTTAATTGGGTCTTGTCACATATACTGTCCAGATGGTCTCAGCAGCATCTTACTTTCCCAAGACTATGTCCCTGGAACAGCTCCCACTGTGAGAACAGTGGGTAGAAAGTACATTCCAAAACGGAGGAGGGGGTGAGGAGCCTCTGATTGCCCAGGTCCAGCTCTCAGTCAACTGGTGGTCACATCCTTTCAATTACTTCCTCCAACACCTCCCTGTTTTAGCTCACCTGATTATTAATCTTAATTATATCTACAAAAGTTCCTTTACAGAAGTACCTAGATTAGTGTTTATTGGGTAATGAGGGAATGGGAATCTTAAGGGAATGTCTTTAGAATTCTACCTAACACACTGCCTAACTAATATCTATATTACATATTTATGTGATGGGGGTGGGGGAGGGTTAAAATTAGATTCAGCAATAGCAATAGGTTGGAGTGGAATTCTAAGAGGATATTTTAATTTGATATAATCATTTTAATGTTAAATATTAGCTTATAAATTAAAACTAGTGAGTAAGGTAAAATTTACACACATTCTGCATAGGCATTTTATTCAAATTGTCACTTTTTATGTTTCTTTAATCATGATCACACTGAGTGTGAAAAAAGGAAACCTTAATTTTTTTAAATTTTGCTTTTTTCCTCTTTGATTAGCAATTGATTTGATGGACACCCTAAAAATGAATTAATAATCTGCACCTACAAATCAATAGTGAATCTAAATTTTTTGGAGAAATTGCTAATACTAGCAGAATTTAAAAAAGAAATGATGACTATAACACACTATTAAAATACTGCAAATTGTCCCTCTTCTTTTACCCTCTTTCCATGCTTTGTCCCCCTTCACCAGAAAACAAACATAGTGTTTTCAATGTTAAGTTGCTGTATTAGTCTGCTAGGGCTTCCATAACAAAACGCCACAAACTGGGTGGTTTAAACGACAGAAATTCATTTCCTCACACTCTGGAAGCTGCAAGTCCAAGATCAAGGTGCTGCCAGGACTGCTTCTGGTGAGTCCTCTCTTCCTGGCTTGTTTATGGCCACTTTCTCCCTGTGTCTTCACGTGGCCATTCCTCCACGAATGTATGAAGAGAGAGATGTCTCTCCTGTCTTTTCCTCTTCTTATAAGGATGCCAGTCCTATTGGCCTAAGGCTGTAACATATGACTTCAGTTAACCTTTGTTACTTCCTTAAAGGCGTTATATCCAAATATGGTCACACTGGGGGTTAGGTCTTCAGCGTACAAATTCTGGAGAGACACATTTCATTCTTTAACAGTTGCTATAATAACATTTTTGGCATTTAGAAATGACAGCGAATTTGTTATTGGTTGAATTGTGTCTCTCCAAAAAAGATATGTTGAAATCCTCACCCCCACTACCTCAGAATGTGACCTTATTTGGAAATAAGATTTTTGAAAGGTCATTCATGGGCTTTACTTGAATGATTTAATATAATAGGCCGTTAATAATCTACAAGAGTAGATACTTAATACAGAATTCATCCATGACTTCTTTTTAAAAAAATTATGGTAAAAGATACACAGCATGAGATCTACCCTCTTAACAAATTTTTAAGTGCACAACACAGTATTATCAACTATAGTTACAATGTTGTACAGCAGATCTCTGGAACTTTTTCATCTTACATCACTCAAACTTTATACCCATTGATCAACAGCCTCTCATTTTCCTACCCCCTCAGCCCCTGACAACCGCCATTCTACTCTCTGCTTCAATGACTTTTGGCTACTTTAGATACCTCGTATAAGTGGAATCGTGGAGTATTTGTCCTTCTGTGACTGGCTTATTCCACTTATCCTATCGCTATCAAGATTCATCCATGCCGCAGCATATGATAGACACGTGTAATGGTTCATTTTCCGTGTCAGCTTGACTGGGTGTGTCTGTAAGGGTGTTTGTGGATGAGATTAAAATTTGAATCAGCAGACTGAGTAAAGAAGGTTGTCCTCCCTAATGTGGTGAGTCTCATTCAATCTGCTGAAGACCTGAATGGAACAAAACAGCTGAGGGAGAGGGAGCTCCTCCTGCCTGGCTTCTTGATCTGGAACATTGGTCTTTTCCTGCCTTTACTCGAACTGAAGAATTGGCTCTTCTTGGGTCTTGAACCTGTTGGCTTCAGACTGGAATTTATACCATCAGCTCTCCTGGTTCTCAGATCCTCAAATTTAGACTAGAGCTGTATCATCAGCTCTCCTGAGTCTCCAGCTTGCTGAATGCAGATCTTGGGACTTCTCAGCCTCCTTAATCACATGAGCCTGTTCCTCATAGTAAGTCTCTTTGGTTCTGATTCTCTGGAGAACCCCGACTCACACAACAGGCTTTCCCTCTTTTTAATGGCTGAATACTATTTCACTGTACATATATACCACATTATCAAAGGAATTTAGGTTGTTTCTACATTTTGGCTATCGTGAATCATGTGACATTAAACATGGGAGTGCTAGTATGTGTTCAAGGTCCTGATTTCAATTCTTTTGAATAAATACTCAGAAATGGAATTCCTGGATCATATGGTATTTTTATTCTTAATTTATTGGGAAAACCCATACTGTTTTCCATAGTGGTTGCACCATTTTAGTTTCCCACCAACAGTGCACAAGGGTTCCAATTTCTCTACATTCTCATTAACACTTGTTATTTTCTAGGTTTTTCTTTTTTCTTTCTTTTTTTTTTATAATGGCCATCTTAACAGGTGGGAGGTGATACTGCAGTTTTGATTTGCATTTTTCTGATAATTAATCATATCAAGTATCTTTTCATATACCTGTTGGTCATTTGTATTTATTCTTTGGAGAAATACCTGTTCAAGTTCTTTGTCCTTTTTTTTATTCAGATAATTCACTTTTTTGCTATTGAGTTGTAGGAGTTTCTTACATATTTTTGATAGTAATCCCTTTTTGGATATATGGTTTGCAAATATTTTCTCCTATTACATATGTTGCCTTTTGATTTTGTTGATTGTTTGCTTTGCTGTGCAGAAGCTTTTCAGTTTGATGTAGTTCCATTTGTCTATTGTTGCTTTTTGTATTGTGTATCCATTAACATATTTTATAATTATTTGTATACTTTAGTCTTTTGATCTAAAGATATTTATGCACGACTGTTACAGTGTTACAATGTTCTGTATTTGTCTATATGTTTACCTTTAATAGTATACTTTATAATTTCATGTTGCTGTTAGCATTTTTTTGCTTCATCTTGAAGGACTTCCTTTAGTATTTATTTTAAGGCGGGTCTAATGGTGATGAACTTCTTCAGCAATTGTTTATATAAGAAAGTCTTTATCTCTCCTTCACTTGAAAGACAAATTTTCCAGATGTAATGTCATAGTATTCTTGGCTGGCAGGTTTTTTTTTTTTTTCTTTTAACACTTTGAATACATCATTTCACTCCCTTCTGGCCTACAGGGCTTTTGGTGAGAAATCCACTCACAGTCTTGTGGGGGTTCCTTTGTGTGTGATGAGTCACTTTTCTCTTGCTACTTTAAAAATTCTCTTTGTGACTTCTGACAATTTGAGGGTCTAGAGCTTCCTATTCCACCATCTTTCTGACATCACTCCCTAGTCTTTGCGGACTCAACCAAGTTAAGATGAGATCATCATGGTGAGCCCTAATCCAGTATAGCTGGTGTCCTTATAAAAATGGGAAATTTGGACACAGGCATACACAGAGGGAAGACAGTGTGAAGACACACAAGGAGAAGATGGTCATGTGACTAGCGTGATGCCAAGGAATGGCAGGATTGCTGACAAACACCAGAAGCTAGAAGAGGTAAGGAAGGATTTTCCTCTGGTATCATCAGAGAGAGCATTATTTACTTGCTGACAGTTTGATTTCAGACTTCTAGCCTCCAGCACTGTGAGACAATAAATTTATTTTATTTTAAGCTACCCGGTTTTGGGTACTTTGTTACAGCAGCTCCAGGAAACTAATACAAGGCTCCTTTAACAAACTTGGTTTCATTGTGGATTCCCTCCTACCCACCAAGATATATGCATAGAGACAACCACTTCTGAGTGGTTCCTATTCTCTATACAAGAACAACTAGGAGATTGGGAGAAGGGAGTGCAAAAACATGTGCGAGGTTACAGATCTATAACTGATGCTTCTTTTGAGAAATATGTTGAAGTATCCAAATTTTAACTTGATAGTGTTATATCAAAAGCAGAACATATTGCAGTAGAACTGGCTTATTACTTCCTTATATCCTCAATAAATGTCACTAATTTACCTCATTTCTTTGGTGATCTACATCCCAACGCCTGCCCTCTGAGGAATTTTTAAGTCTTTTTTTGCAAGAAAAATAAAACAAGAATTAAACAAATTACAAAATTATATATAGCATGGTCATGACGTTCAAGCAAAATATGTTTAAAGACCCAAATACGTGAAAATAGAGGCAAATATAACTGAAATATTGAAGTGAACAATTAGATAGCACTGAAGTTATTTACAGAGCATTTAAAAAATTCCTGTCCCTCGGGACTTCCCTGGTGGCGCAGTGGTTAAGAATCCGCCTGCTGATGCAGGGGACACAGGTTCGAGCCCTGGTCTGGGAAGATCCCACATGCCACGGAGCAACTAGGCCCGTGCGCCACAACTACTGAGCCTGCACTCTAGAGCCCATGAGCCACAACTACTGAAGCCCGTGCTCCTAGAGCCCGTGCTCTCCAACAAGAGAAGCCACCACAATGAGAAGCCCTCACACTGCAATGAAGAGTAGCCCCCGCTCACCGCAACTAGAGAAAGCCCGCGCGCGGCAATGAAAACACAATGCGGCCAAAAATAAATAAATAAATAAATAATTTTTTATAAATAAATTCCTGCCCCTAAAATAAATATTATTCTTATTTCTTGTTTTCTTTTATACACACAGTATGACTAGTGGACTCTAGTGTTTGTGATAGAACTGAGCCAACAATGAACTCAACATTTCCCGCTTTACTTCATGCAAAACATAAATTCTCAATGAAACTTCCCCACTTTCTTTTTACTTGCATTTCCAGGGCTAGAAATTGGCTTTCCTTTAGGGTCTCTTTTTTCACAAAAGAAGAAAGGTTTGTCATTTCACAAGAGTAAAGATCAAGAAACCAGAGGTGTGGATGTGATGGCAAAGGTGCACTCGAGAGACAGGGACCCATCCCCACACACAGCCTCAGCTGTGGGATATAAATGTTTGCAAATTTCTACACGTCCTCACCCTTTGAAGTTAAAACCATAATGGTAAATGGTAAATCCATAAATGCTTAGGGGGTCCTGTAACTAAAGCTAAGCCCTAAATGGCAGTAAACATGGATGGTGGGACTCTGTTCAAATCATACCAAGAAAGAGATATCAGGGGAATTTGTGATATAGTTTTCTAAATTATTTCCATCAAATAATGCTGGGATCCTACAGGATCTCACCCTGAACAAGATACCAACACTAAATATCATTCATTAATACTAATTTCAAGTTTAAAAAAAATGAACCTAGGAAAAGTAAGAGTATTGTAGAAGAATATATTTATTACTTAGGAAGTTTTTGAACTTATGGGACAATTGGAAAACATAATACTTAAAATGCATTAAAACATAAAAGCAGTAACTTCTGCCCCAGTCAGATCTCTCCAAGAAAAGTGTTCTTCTGAAGCCCGTGCTCCTAGAGCCCGTGCTCTGCAACAAGAGAAGCCACCACAATGAGAAGCCCTCACACTGCAATGAAGAGTAGCCCCCGCTCACCGCAACTAGAGAAAGCCCGCGCGCGGCAATGAAAACACAATGCGGCCAAAAATAAATAAATAAATAAATAATTTTTTATAAATAAATTCCTGCCCCTAAAATAAATATTATTCTTATTTCTTGTTTTCTTTTATACACACAGTATGACTAGTGGACTCTAGTGTTTGTGATAGAACTGAGCCAACAATGAACTCAACATTTCCCGCTTTACTTCATGCAAAACATAAATTCTCAATGAAACTTCCCCACTTTCTTTTTACTTGCATTTCCAGGGCTAGAAATTGGCTTTCCTTTAGGGTCTCTTTTTTCACAAAAGAAGAAAGGTTTGTCATTTCACAAGAGTAAAGATCAAGAAACCAGAGGTGTGGATGTGATGGCAAAGGTGCACTCGAGAGACAGGGACCCATCCCCACACACAGCCTCAGCTGTGGGATATAAATGTTTGCAAATTTCTACACGTCCTCACCCTTTGAAGTTAAAACCATAATGGTAAATGGTAAATCCATAAATGCTTAGGGGGTCCTGTAACTAAAGCTAAGCCCTAAATGGCAGTAAACATGGATGGTGGGACTCTGTTCAAATCATACCAAGAAAGAGATATCAGGGGAATTTGTGATATAGTTTTCTAAATTATTTCCATCAAATAATGCTGGGATCCTACAGGATCTCACCCTGAACAAGATACCAACACTAAATATCATTCATTAATACTAATTTCAAGTTTAAAAAAAATGAACCTAGGAAAAGTAAGAGTATTGTAGAAGAATATATTTATTACTTAGGAAGTTTTTGAACTTATGGGACAATTGGAAAACATAATACTTAAAATGCATTAAAACATAAAAGCAGTAACTTCTGCCCCAGTCAGATCTCTCCAAGAAAAGTGTTCTTTCAATGTGTGTTCTTTACTAAGAATATTCATCTTCATGCCAGTCAGTGCCACCAGTTGGTTTTAAATTCCATAGAAACAACATTAATTATTAGAAATACCAAGAGCAGCAATAAATATAATAATTATAAAAAACACCTACTTAGGGGGAAATTTTCAGCTCTTTTAGGAGTTTGATCTCTCCTTTGTCTCATGGAGGCAAATTATAATAATTGTTTTGTCAGTTGGTACTGGAGATCTTTTAACTTCATATCACATCAGTTCAGAGATCCCAAGTCTAACTGCCACTCAGATAGTGCTAAATAACTGGAACCCTGAAGGAAGCTACTGCTTTCTAATTCATTCCACTGAGTGTGGATAAAATTCGGTATTCCCTTGACACAGCACTCCTCCAATCCCACAATGCTTTGGGGTTATTTTTAATTAGATACATTGAAAAGATATTAATTTTTACAACAACAATGCACTAGGAAACTGCATATGTGAATTTAAAAGATTAGAGAAGTCTACATGTTGTGATTTCCCATTCAACAATAACTGACAGTTCGTATGTAATTGAGAATTAACTCTTTGTCAGTTAATGAGATTTGTGTGAAATAATGGGTGAGTTATTACAGTAATTAAAAAAAAAACTATTCTAACTTACCCCTTAAGCCAATGAATAGCTGTATAGAAGTAAGAATAAATAATATAGGTAAAACTGGAAAAAAAGAAATTTCTAGAAAGCAGCCTCTCATTGAGAGTTCTATAAAATCAGGGGCAGTGCTTTCCATGTTTATCACCACTGCATCATCAGCACAGTGCTCGAAATGCAGTCAGCATACAATAAATAACTACTGAACTGTTGAAGGAAAAGCATAGTGGCTCTCATAAAAGATCTTTTCACAGTCATTTTGACACAATCTTATCTTGATGTTTTTACATGTGTACACTTTTTTATTAGAGTCCAAAATAAAAGTTTAGGTAAGAAAGGATAAGTATAACTATTTTCTCCATTGGTGTTTTGGAACAACACTGTGCTAGAAGTCAGATGACTTCTGGTGGGATGACCCTATCTGTGCCAGGGTGTGACCTTGAACTAGCCAACATCTGAAGCGCAGAGAATAATACCTAGCAAGGGTTTATCACAGATGAAGTAATTTTAATAACAATATAAAATAATGATATATACACACTGCAAGTGACAAGAGAAATATTAGGATGCTGCCTGTGTGTGTAAAGTGCTCTAGCATTTACAAAATCCATCCATTTTTTTATCACCCCACTTTCTAATCACAGTAATGCCACAAGAAAGACGGAGCTCAACCAGCAAATAAAAATATGTTAGCCTCGAGTCATCTAAAATAAAACATGGCCATTTTCTAATTTTTTAGGTATAATTTGCATACCATGTAATTCACCCTTTTTAAGTATAAAATGCAACGGTTTTTAGTAAATTTACTGTTAAGGAACGACCACCATCCAGTTTCAGAACATTTTCATCACCCCCTCTGCCCATTTACCATCATACTTTGTTCCTTCCTCCAGCCCCCCAAACAGAAAAACAATAAATAATATTTTAGTACAAGTATGTCCCATCTATTGAATGAGACATGCTTATACCAAAACATTTTTCACTGTTTATATGAAATTTATTTTTAACCAAGGATCCTGTATTTTATCTGATCACCCTACCAAAACATGGACTTTTAAAACTAGTTTTCTTTTTAGTATTGTTGATGGATTTACACATAGTTATTTATAATCTCTCAGTGGTAACCCAAAGTATGTTTTATAAAATGGCTGACCAAGGACTTATGTTTTACAATTCTTCCCTTGTAAATCACTATTAAGACAACCAAGGAATTCTAAAAACAAGAATCTCTAAGGAAACTAATCCCCACATCCTTTTCAGATTCAAGTGCAGCTACCAGAGGAGGTAGGGTTTGGCACTGCTCTGGGATGTCTGAATGTTTATGATTCTATCCGATGTGTCCTGAAGCAGCACACTTCCACCTTTTGCATTCTTCTAGGCACCTGTGCATTTTAAAATTAGCTATGGTACACTGTCTACTTGCCATATGCACTGCATGACCCCACTCAGTAGGGAAGCTGTTCGGGGGACTAATAAGTGTTAAGCCACATAGAAACCACAAAGAAAAGAGATCGCTCTGCTTTATTCTTATCGCCATTATACTGGAGACCTGAGCCTTCAGGCTGGGACTACTTAGTAGCCAGAGACCTGTTTTTATTTCAAATAGAAGCTTCGGCTGAAACATGCATGCTATGTTTCTGGGAGTCGAGGCTACACAAACGTTAGGTGGAAAATACTCTATTATGTGATCTCTTCCAATCTCTGTGGGGTTCCTATTGCTTCCCTCATTTTATAACCTAAATTTAGACATTCAATCTGTCAACAAATTCTTCCTTAGGGCTTTTTTTTTTTTTTTTTTTTTTTTGGTGGTATGCGGGCCTCCCTCTGTTGCGGCCTCTCCCGTTGCGGAGCACAGGCTCCGGACGCGCAGGCTCAGCGGCCATGGTTCGAGAACTACATGGTGTGGTGAAGACACAGAAGCACAGAAGTTCCAGGATTGTGTTTGGTTTTTGCTTGCCTTTGTGGGCTCAGTGCCTACGTCGGTGCCTGGTAGGGACAGCGGTCAAATTCATGTGCCAAATAAAGGAAAACATTCAGCAGTGAATAAGATAGAAATAGCTCTTGCCCTCGCCAAGTTTACAGCCTATTTTACTGGCCCTTCTCAGAAAAGTTTTGAAGCGCAACAGAGAAAATCAGGCCACAGCAATCTCTGCAGTTTAGTTTTACTCTACTTTAGCCTTTTGCTTTAATCTTTAACACTAAAATCTTTTAACTGCCCATTTTAGACCCCTGACCAAAAATTCTAAATGATTCTTCCTAAGGTTAGAAGTAGAAAATACTATTTGAGGCTGGAATGGTCAGGGAAGGTTTCTCTGAAGGCAGCAGAAGCATGACATTTGGGGAGATGGCACTGTAAATCGGAGCAGATGATACAAATAAAAATCCAGAGGCAGAGAGGCTGAAATCAATAAAAATAGGATTTTGTGATAATATGGGGCTTTTCTTTATTAGAGTGCTTTTGATAATCAGTTGGGCATCTTGTGTGGGCTCACTTCTGGGTTCTTTGTTTTGTTCCACTGATCTATGTGTTTATCCCTCCGCCAATTATCTTGACTCTATGTAGTAAGAGTTAAAATCAGGTAGCGATGTCTCCAACTTTATTCTTCTTTTTCAAAACTATTTTATGTATTCTAGATTTTATGACTTTTCATATAAATTTTAGAATAAGCTTATCTGTGTCTATAAAAAAACCTTGCTGTATTTCGATAGGAATTGCACTAAGTGCAATCAATTTGGAGTTAAAGTGTTTTTATATATATGAAATCATTTTATCTTCCGGAAAACCATGGTAAAGTTTTCACAGTGACGACACACACACACACACACACACACACACACACACACACACAAATTCCAATGAGATTTGGGCAAGTATGTCCACCAAGTGAAGCAGGGACGACTATAGGACCCTCGTTTGCAACAGAAGTGACCCAGAACACTGGTTCAAATGGGAAATGGAATAGGATGTAAAGTGCTCTATAGGGATCAACGCCATATCCCAGGTAGGATGTCAAGATAACGTTCGCCAAAAGGTGGCACTGGTCACTTGATGGGGCTTTATCAGAGGCTTCTACCCTAGTAGCTCACATCGAATTTTCCTCAGACTGAGGGAATCATTGGAAATGGCAATTTTCTTTCTTTTCCTTGGCTTATAATTTTCTTTGAATTACATGGAAATCTCATTTAGATCAGTTTATGGTAGAGCAGTGCTCTGACACTCCAAATCCATGAATAAAAACAAAACAAAACTTAGGCAGGGCAAAACGGCATACTACTAAATTTACTGTTTCAAATTAATGCAAAGTACTGAAAGCTCAGTTATATGACAGTAAATAATCTTGTCTTATTGGGATTTCATTATTATTTAATAATTACTAACATCATTCAATAGTTAATGTAGTTAATGTAATCTGTAATAAAAAGGACAATAGCTTTGAGGGAATGTAAAATGCTGCAGCCTCTATAGAAAACAGTATGGAGTTTCCTCCAAAAAGTAAAAATAGAATTACCATATGGTCCAGCAATCCCACTTCTGGGTATATATCCAAAAGGATTGAAAGCAGGATCTTGAAGAGACATTTGCACACCCATGTTCAGTGCAGCATTATTCACAATAGCCAAGAGACAGAAGCAATGCAAATGTCCATAGACAGATGAACTGATAAAGAGGATGGCATATACACACAACAGAATACCACTCAGCCTTAAAAAAGGCAAAAATCCTGTCTCATGCTACAAATCCTGCTTCATGAATTTTGAATATACCATGCGAAGTGAAATAATTCAGTCACAAAAAGACAAATACTGTAGGAGTTCATATATATGAGGTACCTAAAGTGGTGAAATTCACAGAAACAGAAAGTGGAATGGTTGTTACCATGGGCTGGAGGGAGAGGGGAATGGGGGCTGTTGTTCAGGGATATAGAATTCAGTTTTGCAAAATGAAAAATTTCTAGAAATGGGTTGCACAACAATGTGACTATAGTTAACACCACTGAGCTGTACACTTAAAAGTGGTTAGGAGAGTAAATTCTACGTTATGTATCTTACCACAATTTTTAAAAAGACAATAGTGGTTATACTGAGATTCAGCATAAGAAAGAGGATTGCAGGTTTAGCTTTTAAAGCTTGTTATCTCCCTATAAAATGAGTCTTGTTGCAGACTGGACAGAGATTATTTCCGAATTTGCATTGGAGATTCATGCTAAACATACATCACTATGTGTGGAGACTAAAAGGGAGAGTTATTTAAAATAGATTAAATGATGTGGAATAAAACTTCCAAAAGCTGTAATTGAAAGTGTCAGAAACATTAGCTTTGAAACAAGTAACATTTAATCACACAGATTATACAGAAGCATAAATTTTTGTAGGTTGTTTTCTTCAATCAAATTTACATTTTAATCTGCTGAGACTGTTCATCACTTTCGGCTGTCTGGTACCAAGCAGCTTGTCAAACTTATAAAGGCAAACCGCCTACATTAGAAACAGGACTTTTCATTTAAGTACAAAGATGATGATAGTTTAATTTGAGTTTTCAAGACTGCAAGTGTCTTCAAGACACTACAAGATAGCAAGGGTCTGAGAGTAGTGAGATTAAGAATAAAGGGCATTTGTCTATCAATATTTCTTTAGCTACTACGAGTTAAAAATTATAATTATTTATGCCCATAGAACAGCTTTAAGGGCCATCAAAATGTAAAACTTTTCAGCATTGGACACTTGCCAAAGGAAAGAATTTGACAGGATTTATACTGTGTGGATGACAGAGGAAAGCCGTGAGATAAACAGGCGCTCTCTTCAAAGACTGGGCTGGGAAAGGACACTTATGGTCATTTTGGAGGACCTGCTACATAGGAGGGTTCCAGAAGAAAAATAACCCATATAGCTAGAGATCTGGGCAGTTCTCTCAGCTAAGTCTTATATCCCCACTCCTCTTCACAGCTGTCCAGGAAATTGTTCTCAATACCAGGTTCTGGAGCAACTCATGATTTTACCAGCATCACCGAGGGCTGCTGCTGCTGTTTTTTTCAATGAAGTATCGCTACCTGCGGTTGTTGAGGTCTTGCTAACAGATTCTAGTTTGCTGTGCATGTGTTTATTTGTATTCTCTTTCATAACAGAAATCCTGCCAGGCACAAACGTCATGAGCGAGAAGAGTTGAAAACTGTGGGTGAATCTTGTATAAAGGCAGAACCTTCCCCAAACATGCATCTTTGGCCAGAGATGACAGTAACATCCAGATCAATGGCATAGTGACTAAACATTTTACCAAACTACGGTGGTTATACATTTCTCCAAAAATGCTGTAATAGGAGAAAGCAACCTTTAAAAATTGTATTTAGAAAAGGAAAAAGTGTTGTAATGAGTTTAAGCTTTTTTACATGGAGTCAAGGCACAGAAGACTTTACCTAAATTGCTACCATTGTTATGTGGTGGATGAGAAGGCAATTCCTTGGGATTGGCCAATGAGGAGGCTACAACATCACCAAAGAGCATGCTCTGCCAACCTCCCTGTGAAGCATCATGCTACCACATGAGTGATGCAAACCCCTGTCGTCCACAGAGAGCGATATTTGCCCAAGGAATCAGAGAAAAAGTAACATGAAGATTCAAAGAAAGAAGACACTATTCCACATTAGGTCCCTGTCTTATTCTTTTTGTTTGTTACTGGGAGTCTATGTATAATAGGTCAAAAATGTGATACTTACATTTCATGAACACAAGAATGATAATTAATAGCTCCCTGGTTTCATGCTAATAACAGTAGATAGAAAATCTATTTACTTTAGCACCAGCATAGGATAAATGTTACTCGTAAGTCGAATACGACGTGGTAATTGTAAGGAAGACCAGGCAGGCACAATAAGGAAGCACAATTCCTTGTTAATAAATATTGCTCCCCTGCTTGTCGTGCTCAAACAATTCCCTACAGCCCAAGTGAGAATGAATTTACTGGATAGACTCTCTCGGTAACAGCAGGAATCAGTACATAGCAGGCTTGACGTGTGCGTTGGGGTCATTTAAAATGAGTTCGGGCTTGGTTGCCTAGAGCCGGAAGATGTTTATGTGCCATCCAAGTGGAAATGTAAAGGAAGAGCTTGAATACGCACATCCAGCATTAACAAAGATCTAGACAGGAGATACAGGCTTCAGTATAACAAAGGTAATTGATGTTGCCACAGTGGATGAGATGACGAAGGAAAACTATGCAGTGTGAAAAGAGAAGAGGCAAAGAATAAAGCCCACATGCTGGAGTTTGAGTTTTCCAGGGAGCAGCCTCTGAAACAGAGTTTTGTGCTCAAGATGTTCTTTGAGGAGTGCACTTGGAATCCACACCTGCAAAAGGGGTGTGGAGGAGGCGGGGTTAGGCAAAAGGAGAAGCTGAGCTGCAGTGCCGCTCCAAGAAGGTCTCTCCAGGTGGAATGACCTATCAGAGCTGTCCTACATAAGGTCAAAATAACCAGGCTTTTATATCCTGCCTTAGTCAGTCAGTCATTGGATATGCGCCCCGGAAGGGTATGGACCCTACGTGAGAGCTCTGAGAGCTCTCTCTGCAGCTGAGGCCACGCCAGGCTGAGATGAAAGCTCTCTCGTCTGTCCTCCCAGCAGCTATGACAGCAGGTCCCTCCCCTGGGGGATCTGGGCAGCAGGTCTCCATGTCCACCACACTGAGAAACGCAGACATGTACGGGGTGAGCAGATAAAGAGAAGCCTAAAATCAGAAGTTTGAAAGGTCAGGTAGAAAAGCAGTAAAACAATAAACAGCTCCTGCTGTATTGGAAAGTGTTGGAAGCCAGAGGAAAAAGGAGGGAGTGGTCAACAGTGTGAAGTGCTATTTAAAAATCACAAGTAAAATAAGGACCACCAAGTGTAGATGGCTGTCAAGAGTTTACAGCTCCCCGAAGAGGTATAGGCTTTAAGAAGCCATAGTGTTTACATGAGGCTGAAGGACTAATGGTCCAAAAGTGTCACGCAGTAGCAAAAAGCTTCTGAGACTAAATCTTAGCCCAGATCTATACGGGGTTGGAAGAATAGGCCAAACGTACTTAAAAGGGCCAAGGCATGTCTTCAAGGGAAGGTCAGGTTTCAGTTAAGGAAAGAGGTGCATGTGGTTTCCAATAAAGAAGTTAAGGATGCCAAAGCCTCGTTTATTATATTAAATGTTCTAAAGCCCAACACGAAGGCTTGTGAGGGGAAAGGAGGGGGAGGAAATGGAAGAGAAGAGGAGGGAACAGAAGGGAAGGGCAATGAGCAATATAATTTTTTTTTTTTTTTTTTTTTTGTGGTACGCGGGCCTCTCACTGTTGCGGCCTCTCCCATTGCGGAGCACAGGCTCCGGACGTGCAGGCTCAGCTGCCATGGCTCACGGGCCCAGCCGCTCCGCGGCATGTGGGATCTTCCCGGACTGGGGCACGAACCCGTGTCCCCTGCATCAGGAGGCGGACTCTCAACCACTGCGCCACCAGGGAAGCCCCGAGCAATATAATTTTAACCCAGGTGAAATACTTACACAGCAGCCCGTGGTGTGAGATTACAGGAAAGGGGGGGATGCTCAATGGGGCTTCTAACACCTTGGATGGAAATGTGACGCCTGGTGGGATTTTCCAATCTCAAGATTGTCAAAACAACTTGTCCTAGCAGGCCCAGGCTTAAAAAGGCATAGACCACCATGGAAAGAGTTAATGTTGCTTGAGTGAGGGTGTTTCAAGGGATTTGTATCTCAGGTGAACGACAAGGAGACTGACTTGTTTTCAGGACTCTCACAAGCGTTAAATATAGCAGCAGCCCTCAGTAGAAGGGCAGGCTCCTTGGAAGGCATCAATAGGAGTACTCTCATGGGGCTATCACAAAGTTAATGTTCCTTTGTCTTTTCTCCTCTTCTATCTTTTTTCTGTATATTAAACAATAAATATTTATTGAGAGTTTATCGTCCCAGGCAGCTGTCCTAGAGCTTGAAGATACAGAGATAAATAAAGCACATCCTTTGTCCTCCAGATGCTCAGAGCACAATAATGCTAGCATAGTTATATTTGTCAGGAAAATGCCATGCAAAAGCCATGCAGAGGAGCAATCACAACCTGGAATAAACCAGAGCCAGACAGATAGCAAGCTGTTGGTAAGTAAAGATTTTAATAAAAGTGGAGAAATATACTTTGGCACTCTTCTGCACATACTTCCTACTTCTGCTGCTACTGCTTGTCAGGTGTAACACTGCTAATATATTAAGTGAGGAAAGGACAGTGAAAGGCAGTTGGTTACCTGCATAATCATTCAGTTCTTTGAACCATCATCCGTAAGAGAAGAACTTGCCAACTGTTTAGTCACCTACCCACTAGTCAGACTTCCCACTAAGTAGGCTGGGAACGATCGCTTGTCTTTTATGGAGGCCAGGTCCTTCTCTGCCTGTCTTGGATCCCACCTGATCCTCTTGCTCTACATTCCATCTCCTGCCTTCTCATCAGTTAACAAGAACAATTTAGATGGAGGGCTTGTTTGGGGACTCACTGCAAAACATGCCCAGGCTGCCCCGCTCCCCGTGGTCCACAGTCACCTCTTGCCAAAACTGGGTTCTCACGAATATATAATTGCTCTGGCCCAACATCTTGACAAGGGGTTTCAGCCCTTATTATCAGGGCAAATATTAAATTGCTATAATTTATTCATGAGACATTTACTGAGTACCTGTTAGGCCTTATTCAAAATGAATAAGACATGATCCCTTCAACAAAGAATAGAGGAAAGGAAAACATCAGCAAAATATTCTCTGAGAACTAAAGGCTAAAGTGCTTAGAGGGTAAGCCTGAGAGATGGACAAAATCTTTCCGTTACTTCTTTCATGGCATAATAAAAGCCTGGAAATAATTAACAGCTAATGATGTAATCTTTTCCCTATTACTGTTGACAGGGATTCTGGTGATTATAAACCAAATTCTATTTGCATGATTGTATACATAAATATTTAACACATGTGAACATATTTTATTTATTCATATAATAATCATGCATATAGGTATGTTCAACTCTGAAACTTAAGTGTATCATGTCTACATTTCACTTATTCAACAAATATTTGTTGAGCCTTGATTCTGTGCAAAGATGGAGAGAGATTCAAAGATGAATCAGACATTAAAAAAAACCTCTTTTAAAAAGTTTTCAGTATAAAAAGGGAGGTAAGCCTGTATATCTAAATAATTAATATTAACTTTTTTGAACAGTTTTCACCAAATTTGGAAGACATATTTGGGATGTATAGACTTAAAATACATGTTATGTGGGCATACTGGAAATTCGGTTAAGAGAACCTTGGAGAATCCCTCAATCAGATAGGCTGTCTTTCCAGATATCAGTTATTTGGGGCCACCTGGCATCTAACAGTACCTTGTCTTTTGGAGAAGGATGTGATATTGTGATTTATATTAAGAAATACATATTTGGCCTTCTTCCCTGTTTCTGGTACAGAGCTCCTAAAACCCTTGGAAGTTCCTAAGTTATGAGAGCGACAGAGGTATCTTGGTATTCCTAACAAACCCCTTTCAACCACACCTGGGTTTTTGTTAATGAGGTAACTACTGGAAAGCACCGAAGGATGGGGGCTGTTTGCTAGGGGAAACCACTATATGATTGGAGGTCTGGAACTTTCAGTCTCACCCTTGCTGACCTCTGCAGAGGGGAGAGGGACTGGAGGTGGAATTGATTGCCAATGGCCAATGATTTAATCAATCGTACCCATGTAATGAGCCCCCATAAAAACCCTAAAGGACAGGGCTCAGAGAGCTTCTGAGCTGGTGAACACATGGAGGTGCTGGGAGGGTCGTGCACCCAGAGAGGGCATGAAAGCTTTGCATCCCTTTATCCATACCTTGCCCTTCCCATCTCTTCCACCTGGCTGTTCCTAAGTTATATACTTTTATAATAAACCAGTAATCTAGTAAGTAAAATGTTTCTCTGAGTTCTGTGAGCTCCTCTAGCAAATTAATTGAACCCAAGGAGGAGATCTTTGGAACCTCCAATTTATAGCCTGTCAGTTAGAAGCTAACTGAAGGTAACAACCTGGACTTTTGACTGGCACCTGAACTGGGGGCAACACACACACACACACACACACACACACACACACACTGGAATTGGTGTCTGAACTGGAGAGACATTACCTCTCCCCCTTTGTGTGCAGTCTCAGCAAGATGGTAAATCAAGGGATCCGGCCCTCTCACAACAGATGCTGAAGGGCCTCCTCTGAGTACAGCCCCCCAACCTCTGAGAACACCCAGAGGCAGGCAAGTAAACCAAGCTTGCCTAATCAGCCTCTCTCTCCCAGGACTTTGAATCTTAATCAGAACAATCCAAAAATAATAATAATAAATGACTAGACTTGGCTCCTCCCAGGAGTAGATTCTGAGTGACGATGCCCTTACTCTCCTGGCAGTAATACCTGTAGTAGGTCCCTGGTCTCTGTTTTATGCCTGGTTCTTCTGCCTTCCTTGGGATTCTGTAAGCTTCTGTACAGTCTTTTTTTTTTTTTTTTTTTTTTTGTGGTATGCGGGCCTCCCTCTGCTGTG
>NC_041226.1:10556416-10621376 GCF_002837175.3 Physeter macrocephalus | reverse complement strand
GGCGCGAACCCGGTTCCCCTGCAGCGGCAGGCGGACGCGCAACCGCTGCGCCACCAGGGAAGCCCTGTACAGTCTTTTAATAAAGACTTTTAAAAAACATTTATCCAATATCCATTTCTGCTGCTTTCAACCAAAGAACCCTAACTGATACCACAGACATCTCCCAAGGGCAGCTAGAGACCCACATGGCTGCTAAAGGGAAGAGAAATACCAAAATCACCTACACAAAGGGATTTCAAACATGAGTCTCAAAGTATAAGTTATCAGGGCAGACATTCCAAATTGCAGATATTGGTTTGTGACAGAGCTGCTTCCCATTTGGACTCCTTGGTGTAGAAGGAAGGAATTTAATTGCTTAATGGTGGCTAACAATTGTCCTGAGAATGGAGGAGAAGCCAGGTACAACATAATTAAAATTAAAAGGGGAATGAGGTCCCTGTCATAAGAGAAGGACAAGTAAAATGCTATGGAACTCCAAGGAAAGCGACTTCATATAGTTGAAGAAGCCAAGGAGACAACTCAAGGAGACAACACTGAACTAGGCCATCAAAGGAATTCATAGCTGGGGGAGTAAGATGAGCAAGTAAGTCAGAGAGGCGTGAAATTATAGACTTTGAGTAGCTGGTAATTCAGCTTTGCTAAATCTTAGGGTCAGTGATGAGAAGATGTGGAAAGTCAAGTTTGGAAAAGCAGTTTGTTGATACAGAACTAGGAGACAAATAAGTTTCGTCTCCAGTGTCTACTCTAATCCACAGGTGGTGTGTGCATAGTACGCTAGACAGGCACGGGACTTCCTATAGCATTCTACTTGTCGAACTACCCAGTTTTCAGCTGGATCTACTGATTGTAGGTACACAGCTTCAACAAATCAGAAAGATTCCTTTCTCATGACTTGCTATAGGCCTTTGAGAGGTTTCAAGGAAGCGTGGCATGGTTAATATTGTGTTTTGTCTTCCCCTCTCTGGAGGCCATTGAAATAGGAGCTAGACATCATATCCATGTGCCTAGTATGTGAGAGGCATATAGGAGGCGCTTGGTAAGCAGAAGTTCCCTTCACCATTACTTCTATCGTTAATGCCTTGGTAAAGCATTTCCGATGTCTTCACTGTATCCTCAAGGATCCTACTTACCTTCAATTACCATTCTTGTCCTAGTCTAAAAATATTTGTTATCATTTCCAAAATATCTGATTTAAAATTTGGAAACCAAACTGGACACAATCTTCTTTAGAAGCATAATATAAGTGGTTCTTACCAGACATAGGAGGTAATAAATATACAACCTAGTCCATAAAATCAGGGTGCAAAAGATGTAACCTTTTGCTTTCTACAATTCACTTTAATTTTAACCCTCTTTCCATCAGTCCCTGGCATGTGGTAGATACTCAATAACTGTTTGTTGAATGAGTGTATGTATGAAGGAGTACATGAAGGAATAAATTAGAAAGTCAGGAGAGATGCCGTCCATAAATGAATGGAGCAGAGGGCAGGAGAAAGAGATATCCGAAAGCCATCTCAAAAGGCAGTTTCTATAGCACTGAACATGATCTGGCTGTGCAGGTAACTGGACCAACAACCTGTGTAGCCTGTGGGTCAGCAGGGAAATAGACCCCAATAACATAAGGGTCAAAGATTCAGCCCAGGATACCGACCTGCTACTCCCTGCAGTGATGAATGTTGTACCCAAGTCATGGGTCCTATCTGGGCAAATGTAAATTGATAGCTACACACCTCAACACATACGACCTACATCTGTGGCCTCTGTCAGCCTTTGATTTCGAGATGTCCAGTAACAGGGGTAATTAAGGACTTGCCAAGCCAGAAATACGGAACCAAAGAAAACCATTTAACTTGGGGATAGTTTTAAATCAGGCTTTTTTCTGTAATCACTCTGCCACGGGGTTCAGTACCATGCTTTTTAAATATGTGTGAATTGCAAGTGGCTTTCCACACACCTCTCCACTTCCACTCAGCAGGAGACAGACACTCTCCCCAGGTTCTTCTGGTTCATTCCAAATGGCCTGACAGCAGAGGTCTCAGATTTGAAGTGTCAAAAGTTAAGTTTGCAATCTCAACGGCCTCAAGTCACAATCTTCAGAAACTCATTTTTCTTTGAGATATAATCAGGACACATATTATCCCCAAATTACAGCTGTGGACAGAGGTTCCAAGAGGTGACGGTAATTGCCCAAAGTCACTGAGAGAGGTAGTGCCCAAACTCTACCTAGACTTGCTGGTCAAGTTCACTGTTTTCTCTATATTTGTAAATGCAAACTGGTTTCCTGTGGCTCCTCTTGCCTCTCCTAGGAGAAAGGGTTGCAAGGATAAAGGCTATTAGAGAAAGATTATAGGTAAAAATTTCTCAATTATATGTGAGAATTTCCTCAAATTTAGAAATATCTAGCCCTTGTCTTAAATTAAATGATCAAATTCTGTGCACTTTCTCTTTAAGACAATCTACCAACCAAGCAGTCAGAGGTTTACAAACATCAGAGGTCTCTGAGCAGATTCTGTCAAGATATTATTCTTTTTAAACCTCCTATTTTCTGGTTTGTAGCACAGTGTGAAAATGACTGATGAACAAATAAGTTCACAGAGGTTGAGGCAAACGCTTACCCAGCTGAACCAACTACAAACCATACATCATTTTGTAGCATTAAATCCTTTGCCTGTTGCAAAAAAAAAGTTAAATAAATAAAAAATAAAAAGCCACACACCCACAATTCTTAATGACAACACAGAAGGAAACGGGTGGTTTCTGTATCAGTCTGATGCTGCTGTTTTTCTTAGAAACAGTTCCCAACCCAAAGGCCTCTGTAATGGTGAGCTGTGGGCTAGATGTCTCATTCCTCTTTTCTGGGCTACTTCCAGAAACATTTGCAGTAGTACACACACATCTTTCATCCTTAATACACTTACAGCTGAAGACGAAAAAAGCACAATGCACTGCTTTCAAGATACTAACCTCATTCATCTTGAACTGCTATTGAAGTAGCTCATGGCTCTAGTATAGAAGAGTTTTCAAGTCAGTTCTACCACATCATTAAGTACCTATATTTGCAGGTTGTTCACCAGAGATACAGAGATGAATAACACTTAACACAGTCCCCGTGCATTTTATGTTACAGTTGGGGAGATATGAGAGATAGACAAGGAAGAAATGACAGCACAGTGTGATAAATGCAATGACAAGTGTGCATACAAGAAATAGAAAATGGTCCTGGGCGGGGTCAGGGGAGGGTTCTCATCTATTTGAAGTGGTCAGAGGAGATTGCCCAAGTAGTGGTGTCGGAACTGGACTTTGAAGAATCAGTAGTAATCCTCATGGTAAAGAACTCGGGGCTGCATTCTGGGAAGAAGGAGTGATATATCCAGAGCCAAAGAGCTACGAGCAGAACAATTGGAGGCTGCTAACATATAAAGGCAGAGGGTGTGGAGATCTGTCATGATGAAGTGGGAGGTGACACAGGAGGGAACATTTATGGCATGAGGACCCAGAGACCTTGGTTTATTCAGATCTTCAAAAGCAGCCAGATTCTTTCCCTCTCCCTTTTGAAAATCCCCTGATATTTATCCATTTGCACTGCACCTACCAGATAGAAAATGCTACCAAATATTATAGGCAGAATTATTTTTTTCCAAATAAGTACATTTCTTTCCCTCAAAGAAGGCTTTCTACCAAACTCAAGGTCAGTGTGGCCTAGAGGTTAGAGCATTGGCTTTGGAGTCAGGACTGAGTACATATCCTTTCAATACCATGCATATCCTGGCAAGTTACTTAAACCTTTAAGTTTCTGTTTTCCTGCCTGTATTATGGTTGCTGTGAGAATTAAATAACAAGAACTTACTACAGTGTCTGGAGTGCAGTAAGTGTGAGAACACAATAACTGCGGCTATTATTACTTTTTTATTGACAGTCCCCTAAGCATAATATTGCTTTAGTGTCAATTGGATAAATAAACTGCCTCATTATAAATCCTTCCAACTAAGCTCTATGGCAAGTGGATTGGATATCGAGGAGCAAGGAGCACCCCTGGAAGCCTTGAGATGTACTAAGAAGAGAAAGCACAAGGCTCCTGAAGATAGGACCCTACTCCCAATGTACCCTGTCACCTGCCTTCAGTGGGAGCTCTCTCAGATCCCCGAATGATTAAGTGAAGCAGCCCAGAGGTAAGACAGGTGTTCTCATAAAATCCTGGTTGTGTGTATATGGAAATTGCGGTCTCCCCCATCCCAGTGGCATGCTTGCATTGAGAATTCTGGGCCAGAGTTGTTAGGCTGCTCCCTCAGACTGCTCTATGCAGATGCATCTGGTAAAGCCTTAAGTGTTAAATCCACAGAGTACAATGAAAATAGCTTTAATAGCAAGATCTGAAAATGTTTATTCCTTCCAAAAATAGTTTCTTAAACAACCCGAGCTATTTATTCAATCTTGCATCTTAGAAGAAAATTAGATGTTGAGGTAAGAGTGCCCCAATGGGAATATCAGAGCTGATCTCCAAAGAATGAAGAATTTCTTTAGAGTAGAGAAATGAAACTGCCTCAGGCCCCTGTTCCAACAGAATCGTATGTTCATTTGTGAATGAGAATCTGTTGTAGGTGAGATTACTCTGGAGTTTTTACTGTGATAACTTCCATAATTTCTGCTTTGGAAAACATGCCAGTCTTATTAACTAGAGAGTCCCTGGATATCTGTCACAGAAATGAAAGTGACTTATGTCTTGAGTATATTCTGCAATGCCAAAATGCATATCTTGTGCCATCCCTGCCAGCTCTTCCTCACCACATTCTGGGGCAGGGTTTTCACACTGTCTTCCCATGCAAAGGCTGGGAGCATGAGGCCGCTGGTAAAAGCGGAGCTCCAACACCAAACTTCACTAAGGTCAATTTATGAATTAAACGTCATTGCTTGGCCACCAGCTCCCTAACTCCCCAGCCATAAGCAAGCAACAAGTATTCTGGGGGCATCTAGTTTTAGGTACAAAACTATGCTAAGTACTGTGCAGAAGGCTGAAGAGTAAATTATGCTCTTCGAGATTAAGAATTTTGTAAAGTTAAGGGAGGGGGAGGGTTGCAGAAATGAACGTGCAAAACCAAGAGCAAACAACAGAATCAAAGCAATGTAATGTTACTGAAGGAGCCTGAAATTAATTAATTAACTTATTTATTCATTTATTTCTTATTTATCATTGAAGTATATTGACTTACAATATTAAGTGATTAACAACATAGTGATTAGATATTTTTATACATTACAAAATGATCACCACAATACATCTTGTAACAATCTGCCGTCATACAAAGTTATTAAAATATTGACTACATTTCCTATGCTGTACATTACATCCCCATGACATTTATTATATAACTGCAATTTTCTACCTCTCAACCGTCCTCACCTGTTTCATTCATTCCCTACCCCATTCCCCTCTGGCACTCACCATTTTGTTCTCTATATCTATGAGTCTGTTTCTGTTTTATGTTCATTCATTGGTTTTGATTTTTAGATTCCACATATAAGTGAAACCATATGATATTTGTCTTTCTCTGTCTGACTTATTTCACTCAGCATAATACTATCTAGGTCCATCCATGCTGTTGCAAATGACAAGATTTCCTTCTTTTTTATGGCTGAGTAATCTTCCATTGTATATACACCACATCTTCTTTATCCACTTATCTATTGATGAACACTTAGGTTCCTTCTATATCTTGGCTATTGTGAATAATGCTGCAATAAACATAGGGGTGCATATATTGTTTAAAATTAGTGTTTTTGTTTTCTTCCAAAAAATACCCGTAAGTGGAATTGCTTGATCATTCTATCTTTAATTTTTTTAGGAAATTGCATACTATTTTCCAGAGTGGCTGCACCAATTTATATTCCCACCAACAGTGCATAAGCGTTCTCTTTTCTCCACATCCTCACTAACACTTGTTATTTGCTGTCTTTTTGATAGTAGCCTTTCTGACAGGTGTGAGGTGGTAACTCGTTGGGGTGTTGCACTATTTACAATAGCAGGACATGAAAGCAACCTAAATGTCCATCGACAGAGGAATGGATAAAGAAGATGTGGTACATATATATACAATGGAATATTACTCAGCCATAAAAAGAAATGAAATTGAGTTATTTGTAGTGAGGTGGATGGACCTAGAGTCTGTCATACAGAGTGAAGTACGTCAGAAAGAGAAAAAACAATACCATATGCTAACACATATATATGGAATCTAGAAAAATGGTACTGATGAACCTAGTGGCAGGGCAGGAATAAAGATGCAGACATAGAGAACGGACTTTAGGACACAGTGGGGTAAGGGGAGGCTGGGACAAAGTGAGAGTGTGGCATGGACATATATACACTACCAAATGTAAAACAGGTAGCTAGTGGGAAGCTGCTGCATAGCACAGAGAGATCAGCTCAGTGCTTTGTGACAACCTAGAAGGGTAGGATAGGGAGGGTGGGAGGGAGGCTCAAGAGGGAGGGGATATGGGGATATATGTATACATATAGCTGGTTCACTTTGTTGTACAGCAGAAACTAACACAATATTGTAAAGCAATTATACTCCAATAAAGATGCAAAAAAAAAAAAAAAAAGAAAAAAAAGAATTACTATCCCTGATGATTAGTGATGCTGAGCATCTTTTTTGTGTCTGTTGACCATCCATATGCCTCCTTTGCAATAATCTATTCAGTCTTCTGCCCATTTTATAATCAGGTACTTTTTTTTTTTTTGATGTTGAGTTATATGAGTTCTTTGTATTTGGGGATATTAACCCTTTATCGGATATATTGTTTGCAAATATTTTCTCCCATTCAGTAGGCTGCCTTTTCATTTTTCTGATAGTTTCCTTCTCTGTGCAAAAGCTTTTTAATTTGATGTGGTCCCATTTGTTTATTTTTGCTTTTGTTTCCCTTCTTGAGGAGACATATTGAGAAAAATACTGCTAAGACTGATGTCAAAGAGTGTACTGCCTATGTCTTCTTCTAGTAGTTTCATGGTTTCAAGCTTCCCATTTAAGTCATTCATTTATTTTGAGTTTACTTTTTGTATGTGGTGTAAGAAAGTAGTCCAGTTTAGTTCCTTTGCATGTAGCTGTCCCGTTTTCTCAACACCATTTATAGAAGAGGCTGCCTTTTCCCCATTGTATATTTTTGCCTGCTTTGTTATAGATTAGTTGACCATAAGTGTGTGGGTTTATTTCTGGGGTCTCTATTCAGTTCCATTGATCTATGTGCCTTGCCAGTACCATACTATTTTGATTGCTGTAGCTTTGTAGTATAATTTGAAACCAGGGAGTGTGATACTTCCAACTTTGTTCTTTTTCAAGATTGTTTTGGCTATATGGGGTCTTTTCTGTTTCCATAGAAATTTTAGAATTATTTATTCTAGTTCCATGAAAAGTGCCATTGGTGGGGCTTCCTTGTTGGTGCAGTGGTTAAGAATCTGCCTGCCATTGCAGGGGATACGGGTTCAAGACCGGTCCAGGAAGATCCCACATGCTGCAGAGTAACTAAGCCCATGCATCATAGCTACTGAGACTGCACTCTAGAGCCCATGAGCCACAACTACTGAGCCAGCACGCCACAACTACTGAAGCCCGCGCACCTAGAGCCCGTGCTCCACAACAAGAGAAGCCACCACAATGAGAAGCCTGTGCACCGCAACAAAGGGTAGCCCCTGCTTGCTGAAGCTAGAGAAAGCCCACAGGCAGCAACGAAGACCCAACACAGCTAAGAATAAATAAATTAAATAAATAAATTTTTTAAAAAATAAGAAAGAAAAGTGCCATTGGTGTTTTGACAGGGGTTGCACTGACTCAGTTGATTGCCTTAAGAAGAATGGTCATTTTAACAATATTAAATTTTCCAATCCATAAGCACAGTATGTCTTTCCATTTGTTTATGTTGTCTTCAATTTCTTTCAATGTCTTATAGTTTTCAGAGTACAGATCTTTTACCTCCTTGGTTAGATTTATTCCTAGGTATTTTGTTCTTTTTGATGCAATTGTAAATGGAATTGTTTTCTTAATTTTCTCTTTCTGATAGTTCTTTGTTAGTATATAGAAATGTAACAGATTTCTGTATATTAATATTATATCCTGCCACTTTACTGAATTCATTTATTCTATTTTTTGTTTTTTTGGTGGTGTCTTAAGAATTTTCTATATATAGTATCATGTCATCTGCAAACACTGCAGTTTTACTTCTTCCTTTCCAATTTAGACTTTTTTTCTTTTTCTTGTCCGACTGCTATGGTTAGAACTCCTAGGATTACATTAAATAAAAGTGGTGAGGGTGGGCATCCTTGTCTTATTCCTGGTCTTAGAGGAAATGCTTTCAGCTTTTCACTATTGAGTACGATGTTGGAAATAGCCCAGAATTTAAAAGAGTATTCTAGGTTTAAAATCTTGCTATGTAAATTAGTACTTGTGAAATCATGGCATTAAGTTTATTTTGTTAGTCTCAGTTTTCTTAATTCTAAAATGGGTGTTAGCCTATGGGAGTGTTGTAGGATCAGGAAAGATAATATATGTGGGAAAGTGTTCTGTAAGTTTCAAAGCCCCATACAACAGTTAGATATTATTAAATCTACTGAATCCTAAAGCATACACTTTACTTTCCCCTTTAAGTTTTTCTAAAACAGTGCCTATTGAGTTGTAATATGAAGCTTAACAATATAGCATACCACAACAACAGCAAATATCTAAGAAATCCAATTTGCATATAATTATATTATATGCATATAATTGTGTATAATTGCATTACCAAATTGCATTCCTCACTGCATTTAGTCATATTCTTATGTCTTTGATTTTGGGCCTCTAAGAACCCAAAAAGTCTTAAGAATTCACGTTGACAATAAAATGTAGCACATCAGTTTTTTAAACTATTATTAATTAGTTAGGAACCTTGTTCCAAGACAATAGCTTTAGAAGATCTGGATACAGACATCTAGGGAGGACAATCACATTAAAAACAGGATCTTGCCCATATGGATTTTACTTTTTGTTTCAGGAACTGTTTTTGAAAACTGGGATCTTGATTTTTCAAGTATAGAGAAATAAAGAATCAGGAACAAGTTTCAAGTAAGGCCCTAATACTACTAATGCAGATTTGCACCTGCATGCATTTATACACAAATGATTGCATTTGCATGCACAGATTGAGTAATTAGGCAGCTAACTACAAGATCAGCAAAGTAAATGCTTATTAGCCCATCAGCAAATTGGTGCTCATAAAAAATTTCCAATCATAGCTTATAGTTCAATTTATTTTCACCTTTCAAATATTGGCAATATTTTTGTACATTCATTCAATTTCCAAGGTTTTGGGGCTTTTCCCAAAAAAAACTCATTCCTGGATTTTTAAATCTTCCATGTATGTGGGTACACATATACACACACACATCGGTATGTACATGTACATACACTCTATCTATCCATCTATGTTTTTTTGTTTGTTTTGTTTTTTTTGCGGTACGCGGGCCTCTCACTGCTGTGGCCTCTGCCACCAGGGAAGCCCTATGTGTATTTTTTTTTACATTTTTTCCTGTTTTTCTTTTAATTGAAATATAGTTGATTTACAATGTTGTATTAGTTTGGGGTGTACAGCATAGTGATTCAGTTATACATAGTATATGTATTTTTAAATTGAATTTTATTACTGAAATGAGTCTTACAACTTGTTCATTACCTGTTTTTCAGACTATAAAAATTAAGAACCAGGGCTTCCCTGGTGGCGCAGTGGTTAGGGGTCCGCCTGCCGATGCAGGGGACGTGCGTTCGTGCCCCGGTCCGGGAGGATCCCACATGCCGTGGAGCGGCTCGGCCCGTGAGCCATGGCCGCTGGGCCTGCGCGTCCGGAGCCTGTGCTCCGCAACGGGAGAGGCCACAACGGTGAGAGGCCCGCGTACCGCAAAAAAAAAAATTAAATTAAAAAAAATAATAAATAAATAAAAAATAAATTAAAAAAAAATAAATTAAGAACCAGAATAAGCAAATGCCTCTAGTTAGTTGCACAGCTGGGAATTTGATTCTAGGTCTCCTAATTTATTCTATCATGTCAGTTCATTCCCTCAGTGTCCTCTTACAAAAGATAAAATATCCAAAATAAGGCAGAGAGTTAAAATCTACATATGTAAATAATTATTTGATTTAATTCAAATGAACTTTTCCTTCTTATCTTTTAACAAGATAAAAAACTTGAAAATCTGACATAATTTGACAGTTGGAACAGAGTTTAGAAGTTAGGGAAACTGGAGTTCCAGGTTATATGGACGTCTAAGCCTATAAAACTTCAAATAATGTGTTTTCTGCCTTTATTTTGCCAAGTAAGGACACTTAACAAATGACTGTTATTCACCAATGCCATAATTCATAAAAGGAAGGAGATTCTAGTACCAAGGAAAAACAAAGGACATGATCTCAGAAGAAAGCACTAACTTATAAATCAAATGAATTTAGTTTTATGTAAAACTATGTAAACAAAGTTTACATGAACATGTTTTTCTCAGTCTGTTGTGGGCAAATTAAGAAGTTCTCCCACACATGGAGCCAAAATAGACCTCTCTAGAACTTTTATCCATAGTACCAGTGTGGATACTAGTATTACTTCCAGAACATACAAACAAATTGGTGTCAGATCACTGGATATTTAGACAAGCACAGCATAAGAGCAGAGACAACTAATGTTTGAAAAAAGAACCCGTGTCTTGAAGGACAAAAAGCGGACAAAAAGATGTCAAAGGAGTTACCCAGGATTTCAGAAAACTTCTGACAAAATTTGATGCCAAAGACCGTTTAAATAATTGTGTCACTGTCATTTTTACAGCAATGAGTACTTGAGCAATGACTACAAAGAACTACTTGAGCACTGAGTCACTTAAAAGTAATTTTACATATATTATTTCATATATCAATATAATTACTTGTTTATAGTAGTATAATAGTTACATATATTATTTGATAACTACCCTATGTTTGAAGTCATATCAAAACTTGTTTCCTAATAAGAAATTACAGGATACAATGGGTAGAATTAAGTTAGGTACACCTGGGCATAAAGTGAAGGTCATGGGATTCCTCAGCAATCGTAGATTTTAACTGGTGTACCTTGCTTTTCTGTCTGAAATGACCTTTATCTATTTATAACTTATGAAAGGCTTATTTCACTGATTTCCACCCTATCAGGTCTAATTAACTGCTTTTCCATATTCGTCTCATTTGTACTTTATACATGAAAACATTATTGCACCTACAGATGGGTTTTGTTTATGTCCATTTCCCTAGAATAGCAGAAGATCCTCAAGGGCAAGAACTGAATCTTACTATTTTGTATATATTTTATCCCATCTCAGGTTACATGTTACTTTCTTCAGGAAATCTTCCTGTAGTACAGGGTAAGTGTTGGTACACTGAGGGGTGTTACTTCAGCACTAGCACCAGGCTCATCATAAGCTTTGTCAAACTATGTAATTGTCTCACCTCTTGGCCATCCCCCCCATTAGAGAACATTCCCCACATTGCATGGCATGTAGAAGAAGCTCATTTTTAAGTGACCTGTATAGTTTAAATTGTTGTATTATATTTGCATGTAGACAATTTTGAAAAGATAAACAAGAAAACAATGCACATATATAGGTACATATATATGTATATATAACATTCCCATATTATTAAAAAATTCATCTTAAGCAACAACTTTAACACAGTATAATATTCCACCAAATGTATTTAAGCAGTCCTCAATTCATTCACATTCACATATATACCTTTGTGCCTAATCTGGTCATTTCCCGAACGTGGATTTCTACAAACTAGGGCTATTTGCTGTGGATATGAACGACTTTGAATCTTGATACATATTGTTAAATTTCCCTCAGAAAGTCCATACTAATGTATAAGAACTCTGCCTCACTGCTCTTCCCAACCCTGAGTATTATCAACCACTGCTGCATCAGCCATCCTGACCTTTATTCACAAATAAGCTCAGGAAAAAAAAGAATCAGCAGATATTTGAGAATAAATTTGCACAAATGGAAAGCACCAAGATGAATAATTACAACTAACTTCAGAGAAAACTTATAATTCAAGGATAGAAGAGGGTTTTAAAATGCCTTGTTCATATCCTCAGAGAAATATGAGAAGATATTGAAACCATAAAACATAGGTTGCCATGAAAAAGGAGCAATCATAGAAAAAGATATTTTTTGATAATTAAAGAATGTGATTTCCAAAATGAAAAATTCAGTAGAAGCACTGAGAGACGCCGTTGCAGAAATCTCCCAAAATCTAGAGCAAGAGAAAAAAGGTAGATAATCTGAGGGACTAGCAATCTGATCCGGCCTGTCTTAACACAGAAAATAACAATATAGCTTTAAGAAACTGGAGTGAGAGAGAAGTAATGAGAAGGTGGAGGAAAGTACAAGGATCAGAAACATCCCCACCTTAAATCAGCAAGTAAAGAAAGTTATCCAGTCAAGGAAGAGAGGTTTACATGTATTACTTAGAAAGGTAAACACCAGAAGAATCAAAGCTATTGGTAACCATTTAAACCTGGGTAAATACAGGAGATGGGGTAGTACTGTAAAATGAATTCTTCTTCTTTCATATCAGTGAGATAAGAGATGCTGCTGATAATTTTTTAAACAAGAATTAAAGGTGTTTGCATATTATTGGTAATACAGAGGTATTCACCAGAAATGCTACAAACTAAAATTGCCAACTTTAGTTTAAAAGTATTACTTGTCAATTTGTACTTTTCCAAGTTATAGTCGTCTATAGTGTTGAAATTTTTTCACTATGAAAAATAATTTCATTAAATTATTTTTTAAAACTTAAAATTACATATTGCCGAGACAAGATGACTCACTAAGCTTTGTCAAACATGCAAATGTACACTTAACCTAGCACATTGGGTGTAGTTTTAAGAGGCGGTAAGTGGAAAGAAAGGTGGGGGCTGGCCTTGAGTGTGAGGCTTCTCCACGGTGTATTCCAGGGATGTAAACAGGTAGGACTTGCAGTTAGGGAGCATATGTTTGGAGAAGGGGACAGAGAAAAATCTGCATTTGCATTTGGGGGAGTTAGTTGGGACAATAGGAAGGAAGAGCAGATAATAGAGCAGCCGGTTAGGCCAGAACTAGTTGGTGAAGGATCTTGAAGATGAAAAGAAAGTAAAGATTTAAGCCACAGGCTCACTTGTCAAACATTCTTGAAGAGAACTAGAAGCCAAATTCAACAAATGAGATACTTAAAAAAAAAAAAAAAAGTATTCTGGCTCTCCAACATTATTTATTTGTCATGGCCTTCTGATGACCAAAAAAAATCATTCTTTTTTTCTAAGGTGTTATGGCCCATAAAATACACATATATACACATGTATACCCTGTGAGTTGTTCCTCTGCAGTAAGAAAAATCTTTGCCTGCAACAAACATCTGTTGCCTGCCCACACAAAGCTATTCTGTCAGTAGTTTAATTTACAGGAATCACACACATAGGAACACTTTTTGTTATGTATTTTTTATGGTTATCCATATTAGAAGTAATGACCCAGAGCCTCAACGTCCAAAGTAACTGAGAAGGAAACTACATTGCGACTGCCATTGAAAGCAAAATTACACATATATTAAGCATGCTTTGGAAATGTATTATCTTGCCCTTGACTGGAGCGCCCTTCTTTGATGTGACAATCTTATTTAAGTGATACAAATAAAGTTTAAGAAAACTTTAGGGGCTTCCCTGGTGGCGCGGTGGTTGCGCGTCCGCCTGCCGATGCAGGGGAACCGGGTTCGCGCCCCGGTCTGGGAGGATCCCGCGTGCCGCGGAGCGGCTGGGCCCGTGGGCCATGGCCGCTGGGCCTGCGCGTCCGGAGCCTGTGCTCCGCAACAGGAGAGGCCACAACAGAGGGAGGCTCGCATACCACAAAAAAAAAAAAAAAAAAGAAAACTTTAAACTTATGTTAAAAAGAAAAAAATACAGGGCCTATCCTGGTAGAAGAGAAAAACATAAGTAGAGTTATCAACTCCTCTGCTATTTCTAATAGGTATTCAGAGGCAACCAGTGAGTTCTTCAAGAAACTGTCATTAGTGAAAGGAAAGTGTTCTCCTTCCTCCCAGAATTTCCAGTGCCTCACCTCCATCATTTCAGCTGCTAAGAAATAAAGATTCTTTTAAATGAAGCATCCCTTCTAAGTTTATTTTTACGCTGGATGAAAATTAATGAACTAGATTTACAGAATTGTTTTAATGAGACAGTGTCACACATAAGGAATCCAAGAAGTAAGAAATTCTAATGACCTTGAATCTTTACTAAACCATATTCTTCTTTGGTTCAAAGACTGGCAGAAGGGCTCAGTTAGGGAGTGTGACATTTTAAAGAAATGGCAAGAACTTCTGTGTCACTCCTCCCCTTTGTCATCTGGTTGACTAGATATGTTGATCTTCATTCTTACCTGGCAGGTGGTGAGAGCTAATTTGTTTTATAATCTGGAAGTCGCTAGATATCTTCGATTAGGTACTGGTAGAGGCTAGCTTTTAAAGTAATTTCTTGGACTTTAGTTTCTTTGCTTCTTTTAACAGTCATCTAGAACAGAGTGGTGACTGCAGCCAAGCACTACGAAGAAGCAAACTTCCAGAAAAAACCTTAATTAAATAAGAAATATCTGAGAAGAGTAAAATTTGGAATATGAGTATGAGTATTTCTATTAAAGTCGACACCTACTGGGTCAAAGTGAGTGAATTTCTTTTATTGCCTTACCATCCTTCCCAATCCTTTCTCCAAGATCTTAAAAAATAAATTACATTTTTACCACTGTATTCTTGGGACAGTTTGTCTTACCATAAATGCATTGCCCTGTACGTGCTCACCATGACTGAACAAAACGTCAGCAAACTACCTTGCATCAGTAGACTCAAAACACAAAAATAAAAACAAAATCCATAGGGTGTGTGGCTTCAACATTATTCAATTATGATGAATAATTTTAAACACTGGCCAGCAATGTGTTAAAAGAGGATCAGATGTCTTTAAGGCATCATCAAGACGCAGCAGCAGTTCTTCACTGTCCATTTCTGGGAAATTCAATTTGGGCTACAAACTTGCACAAGAACAGAGGGCACAGACGTCTTATCAATTTCATGTTTGAAATGAAAGGGAGATCAGTACTTTCATCTTTCATAGAGGAGATGAGTTTTTAAAATCCATTCTATTAAAGTATGAAGGGTTTTATTTTCAAATTCTGGGGAAATTGACTTGAATACTCAAGAAATATTACAGGTTAATTTTTGGATAAGAGCATTCTTCTTTTGATGATTTTCCCCCCTTTCCACTACCATCACAAAAATAACTTGAGCTTCACAAGTTATTCATACTCTAGGAGTATCTAATGCCCAGGCAGGGCAGGAAAAATAATGTGTAAATTTAAACCTTTTCCAGTGCAGCCAGAAGGAAGGAGGGAGTGTTTAAGAGTATAAGTTCTTGAGTTAGACTGACCTGGTTCAGATCCTGGTTCCTCAGCTTCCTAGCTGTGCAAGCTTGAGCAAGAAACCTAACACCTTTTCCCCTCAGTTGCCTCATCTTCAAACTAAGAGCTACATGAACACCTACAGTATAGGGCAACTGGGAGCTATACTATATATCATCTGAAAAATACTTAGCTAGGTTCCTGGTTTGTGCTGTTATTATTTAGCTATTTTATTTTATTTTATTATTATTATTTTTTTTTGCTTTACGAGGGCCTCTCACTGTCGTGGCCTCTCCCGTTGCGGAGCACAGGCTCCGGACGCGCAGGCTCAGCGGCCACGGCTCACGGGCCCAGCCGCTCCGCGGCATGTGGGATCCTCCCGGACCCGGGCACGAACCCGTGTCCCCTGCCTCGGCAGGCGGGCTCTCAACCACTGCGCCACCAGGGAAGCCCTATTTAGCTATTTTAAACCTCCATTCTCTCATTTGTAAAAAGAAGATAATTATTTTGCCTATCTTACCACATTCATGTGAAAAATAACATTTACCGCACTACTTGGTACATAAGACCTTGATAAATACTAGCTGTTATTTATTACTCTGACTTTTCAACAAAACGGCAATTATAATATCAAATATGGCCTCTTCAGAATGAACTTCAGAAACACTGCCATCTAGTGATACATCTAAACCTGCAATGTTCCCTCTTCTAGAAGCTCTGGTTCTACGTCTTTTATTATTTTTGGCTTGTTGATGCAATAGGCTCTGCTCAACTCTTTCAGGAGTGCTTTGAAAAGGGTGGTCACTGCTGGCCTCTGCTGCCTGCCCCAGAGGTACAAAGGAAAGGAAAACACACTGGTAACATTAGCCCTCTGTGTACTCAGGTTCTAAAAATCTATTTGCTTCTCTCCTGTTTGTGTGGACTCAACCATGGACACAGTGTTTCCTTAAGCAAACCTAACCTGAATATTAATGAAAAATCAACAAAACAGCAGAACTCAGAACTGGCTATGGCATCACTCCACAATGCCATAGTGGAGTATTGTCAGGTCACTTTGGGGTAGAAGGTGATTTAAAAGGTCACGCGTGACTGGAGGTCAGTGAACTAAGTAGTATTTCAGCTGAGCAGGAGCTCACTTGGGTGCTAAAGAGCCCACTGGCTCCCAGCGGCATCAGGGGCATTTGTGTGTTCATGGACTAGAACAGAAATTGCCCTAAAACAAACTGGGCAGGTTGGACCTCATCTAAAGAGCAAACACAAAAATGCTATAACTAAGGTGACCTCTGTGTCATATGACTGAATGTCATCTGTTATATTTTCATAGTCTTGCTGCTTTTTGTAGGTAAAGAATTGCTCAGGCTCTAAATATTGAGGAAAGTTTTCAATTTAATAATGACCTTTCAGAATTTTTGTTTCAAATACTCTGATAATAAAAAGTAAAATTTCTGAGTGGAGATAATGAAGGAGGTCTGGCCTCAATTGCCTAGGTTTCTATTTCTGCTTTCTGTCTGACCTTCTGGTTAGGGACCCTGGTATCCAGATCTCGGTACCATCCTCACTTCTTTAAGAAGCCTCAGCTGTCCTCCTTAATGAGGTCAAATTTTACTGCAATGTTCTCATTGAACCAAGTACCCACTTTCATAGTGCATATCACAGCGCATTACATTTATATGTCTGATTGCTTGACTAATGTCTCTTTTTCGTACCTGACTATAAGCTTCCTGAAAGCAGGGACCCTGTCTGCTTTTGCCTAACGTTATATGCCCACACTCAGCACAGGCCTGGTACAATGCAAGAGCTATATAAGTGAGGAAGGGGGGAAATCAAGCAATGAATGATCCCCAGAGCTAAATCTGTGCTGAACAGAGATGTATATGGCCTGTGGTAAAAGATCTTTGGACGCATTCACTGTCCATCCTGCATGCTATTTAAAAATGGCTGTGAGAGGAAGATCAGGGTTCTCAGGGAGAAAAACTGAGACTAGAGTGCCAGAAAAGGGACAAAATTCATTTGGTCAGAAATGGGAAAGTAATAGCTCACTTTTTTTTCTCTCCCAGAACCCGGTTTAAGGTTTATATCAGGGGCAATGACTTAATTCTCCTCAAAAAGTAAATTTTGAATTGGGTTTAAAGTATTAAAATTCAATTTTATATTGGTGGTATGAAGTAAGTTGACATACCCATTTCCCCCCAAAAGATAGTTAAATACTGCTTTATAGGTCTGATACCAAGATGGGTCATGTAGAACACTGCTTTCAGGTTGGCGCCCAACATATGTGCAAATCAGGGCTCAAACCACGGATGGAAGGAAAATGAGAAAATGCGGCATAAAAAGTAACAGAATCTCAAAAAATAAACTTCAACAAAATATCTGTCTCAAGATTATATCCTACAGAATTCCAATCATAGTCTTATCCTTTAGATTCACAACAATAATGTTGGGCCTTTGCTATTCTTATCTATGTTGCCAAAAAGTCACCAAATATGTTTAAAAAGATAACACATGGGGTTGAGGAATAAAAGAAATGGTCCTTTTTCTCAAGGAGATTATATTCTATTTCCATGAGGAACATGTTACACTTGTTACTGAAAAAAAGAAAACTGGTTTTTTACCTTATAAAAATAACATTTTATTTCAGAATCATTTTGGTTAAGAGAAATAATTTAATCTGCTTTTATAGGTGGGTCAAGAGAGGCATGGGGAAAAAAAAATATATATATATATATATATATATGTTCTTTTTAACATTCAGTGCTGCAGAAAGAATTAGTGGTGTACCACAGTGTGTTTTTTAGGGCTACAGAGGTTTACAGAATATGAAGTAGAGTTACTGCCTTCAGCCTAATGAAATACTTAAAATAGGGTCAGATTGAATTAAGAGGGCAGTTAAACATCTGACAGCAATAGTTTTTTTATAAGTTTTGCTTGATTTAAATAGTACAGTGATAGTCTGGTAGTCATCATCTAGTGGATAGAAATTTGCTTTAAACTCTTTGGTAGCCAGATTTGATGAGTAATGTCCAAAACAGTTTCAAATGGGCTCCAGAAAATATGAGCTGTATAGTCTTAGGGATTTCAGAAAAGAAATCTAGTTCAGCAATCAAGGCAGGACCATATTCTACACTGAGCCCTGTTATATGATGATTTCTAAAAGATTAGATCCTTGTAACACTTACACTCTTCTTCAGCACGCTCTCTTGTGAATAAACACAAAAATGAGAGTTCACAAAAATCACAATATGTTAACTGAGGTTCTAGCATTCTGTGAGTCTCACATCTTACATTTGAGTTCTGAGATTATTATGCCATCTCAATAGTATGCATATTATTTCTTTTTAAAAAAAACTAGTTTTTAATCTTTATAATGTGATGACTTTTTAGATAGAGCTAGGATCTAGGACTTGTAAAAAGTGTTTGCTAAGCTGAATGTACATCCAATCTTCCCTCTGAGATAAACGGTACTAAGGACACAACAGATGTATCTTACAGATTAAGTGAAATCACCTCCGTGCAATGACCTTAGCTTATTCCTATTTGCCACGTTCTGAGTAATGTAGTTACTTTCGTTTATATTTTAGTATATATATTAATCACCACATCTTAGCCCATCAATCACTAATGCTATTTTAGGGAAATAAAAGTAAATGTGTTAAGGTTCAAAGTTGATAAAGGAAATTAGTCTGAAATTAGGGGTCATAAATTTAATGGTAGACAGATTCCTGTCTCAGAAAGTCAGAGTGACCAAAAGAACGGAAGGGAGGAGATAGAATTGGCATCAAAGAAGTAAAATTTTAACTATCTTACATTGATGATACCAGTTAAATCTGAGTTCTTGCCAGTTCCCTAAAGGACCAAATTTTCCCTTGGTTACAATATGCATGGATATATTCCTAAAAGACTATATATTTAAATTTAAATTTGTACGAAACTAAACACATTAAAATACACTAAGGAAATGGTTCCCCACCCCCCCCACCCCCCAAATAGGTAATATGATAGGCTTGTATGTTGCAATTAGTTCTAGGATATGTAGTATGATAGGCTTGTATGTTGCAATTAGTTCTAGGATATGTCACAAGGAATTTGTTACTATAATAGCTAAAGTATCAAGGTTTGTGAATTATTTACTTAAAAAAAAACCCTCTTGTTTTTGAGTGTATCAAAACTCAAAGTCTTGAGTGTATGCAAGATCGTCCCTATAATACTATCCTTTTATTAATTTGCATTTGACTATTGCTTTCTTGAGTGGGACAGAAAGAGGTAAATTTTCAGCCATTATACTGGGAATGTCCCGGAGACAAGGTTAATTGACCCTGGAGGTAAGTCTGTACATACCTCTGTCATAGCATTTCATCACTCTATAATTGTAACTGCTTTTGGACCTGTCTGTTTGTCTCACTGAGCTCCTTGAGGACGGCAACAGTGTCACAGCACATAAAATGAACTCAATAAATATTTGTTCAGTTAATAACTTGGGTTTCTACAAAAGCAAAATAGGGACTCAATTAACTTTACAATTCCTTGATAGTACATATATCAGATGTACTTAAAGTTATATTGTAAAACTTTGATCTGAGAGTCTTCCTGTTGGGTAGACTTTTTCTTCTTTTTTTTAAGCCAAGTATATTTGTACTTATTTTTAAGGAATTCCAAACTCTTTATTAACATTAAATCAACTTAATTAAATTAACTTTGTTGAGTTCTGACCGTTCAAGTTCCCATGCTTTTCACTAAGAAAACATGATGAATTAGACACCATTTCTATCCTCAAACTTTAGACATGCATATAAATAATTATAGTATGTGAAGAGTAATGATGTATGTATAAAATACATACTTAACATAGAGTAGGGTGGATCAAGTCTGCTCAGATAAGTCCAAAAGGCTTCCTGAGAGAGGTGACATCTTAGCTGAGGTTTCAAGGGAGAGTAGTGGGTGATTAATGAGTGAATAGTGGAGAAGGAAAAGGAGGGTATCACCCTGTGCAGCTAGAACAATATGTACACAAGAACAAAGACATGGAACATCATGAGTGGAGACAAATGTGCAAAGGGGGATGTGTTGGAGCGTGTGGTTAGAGAGGCAGGAAGGTGCATATTATGTAGGGCCTTGTATGACATTATAAGGAGCATGTACTCAACTCTACAGTGAAGAGTTTTAGCATGAAAGGGACGTGCCCATATTTGCTTTAGGTAAGAAAGCCATATTTGTGTCAAGAGAAGGATCAGAGAAGGACAAAATGACAAGTCAGAAAGTTAAAAAAAATGCTGGACAGTACCAGAAGGAATGCAGAGGAGGGGATGGACTCAGAGAGATTTAACAGGCAAATCAGCAGAACTTGGAAGAAAGCATACATGGGATGATGGTGAAGCTGCAAAAGCTTACACTAGGCTATAAGCATGCATTAACATTTCTGAAAGTCTCTAAACAAAGTCTTCTGCACCTCAGCTTCTCAGCAGAATTACCTGGGGAGCTGTCCAGAACCCCAATGCCCAGACCCATAAAATCAGAATCTCTGGAGGTAGAAGCTCATGTCTGTGTGATTTCAATGTGCAATCAAGGCTGGTCTAGAACCACTGGTCTAGACAGAGACTCTTCCCTCAAGGTATTTGTGGGGAAAATGAGAGCTTAAGTGGTGCATCGAAAGTCATAGAAAACGGGAAATAGGATCTGATTCTCTCTATTTCCAGCCCAGGGGCCTAACCGCCAGATTAAATTACACCCTAGGAATATCAGCAGATCACTGACCAGCACTGACAAGTCAGGTCCACGGCATTCATTCATTCGCACTTCTGCATGCCCAAAGCTAGCAGAAACTGACTATATTAGAAATAAATAAGAACTAGAAGACACTTTTACTTCCTGAAGTAATGACACTCAAGATGATGACAAACTAATTAGGAAGATATAATGCTTCTAAATGTAATGCCAGAGAACATATAATACAAGATATGATTAATGGTAGAAGCACTACTGAAAGAGTCACAGGAATTCAGAGAAGTAAGAGTTAACTCTAGAAAAAGTTCACTCTAGGAGGAGACAAGACTCATCAAAATGTAAATTTGAAATGATGAGTATTTTAAAAGGCAATGAATGGCATGTCGTGAACTTTCAGTAACAATCCAATTAATTCTGACAGGTAAGCACATAAGTCATTGAATATTGCTTTTACTAGGCCAGATTTGGTAGATTCAGGAGGAGTTTACAGCCTTTGCACAATTTTTAGTTATAAATCAAAATGTAGTCATTTTATTCATGGAAAAATTAGGTAAATTGGGGAAAAACTACAATTAACAGTGAAGCAAAATGAGTTATTATTAATAAGCTCATATGGCTCTGAAGAACACACTTTCAAAGTGTTTCTTCAGACAGAGTAGATTACCTATTTTCAACTGGCACAGTGATAATATTTATTGTATCTACATATAAATAATATAAAATACAAATTTAGTTAACATTCAAGAGTTCTTTTAAAGAATAAGAAAAGACCAATTTTCCATAATATCGCAATCATTAGCCATCCCATAACCAACATCCCCCCTTCCTTTGCACATCCATAGAACTTGGATTTCATCTCTCCCATGACATTGTCCACGTTAAGGTTTGAGATTTAGATATCTAGACACAATCCACTACACTGAACACTCCCAGAAACATCCAAGGTGGTTGGGAGAGGGTATGAGAAGTGATGAAGAGCATGAACTGTGCACTCAGACTACCTGAGTTCAAATTCAGGTTCTGCCATTTACCAGTAGGATGATCTTGAGTAAGCTACCCAAAACCCGTACGTTTCAGTTTATTTACCTCTAAAATTAGTATAGTATTATTAGTAGCAGTACCTCAAAAGATTGTGCTATCCATCAGCTAACAGTCCCAGTGCCTTGAACACTTGACATAACTCAATAGATATTGGTTACTGTGATATTGTGATTTATAATAAGAAATACATATTTGGGTTTTGTTCCTGTTCCTGGCACAGAATTCCTAAAACCCTTGAAGTTTCCTGTGAAGAGAGAAAAATAAAAGCGGCTTTTGTTATGTTACTAAGGTGACTTTGGAAAGCAACTAAGGACAGGAGCTAGTTGCCAGTGAACTGTGATTAGAGGGTTGGAACTTTCAGTTCCACCCGTGACCTCAGGAGGAGGGAGAGGGGCCGGAGACTAAGTTCAATCACCAATGGCCAATGATTTCATCAATCGTGCCTATGTAACAAAGCCTCCATAAAACCCCCAAAGGACAAGGTTCCAAGAGCTTCAGGTTGGTGAACACGTGGAGGTGCTGGGAAAGTGGCAGGCTCAGAGAGGGCATGGAAGCTCTGTGTCCTTTCCCCCATAACCTGCCCTATGCATCTCTTCCATCTGGATGTTCCTGAGTTACATCCTTTTATAACAAACCAATGCTCTAGTAAGTAAAATGTTCTCTGAGTTCCATGAGTCACTGTAGCAAATTAATCAAACTCAGGGAGGAGGTCTTGAGAACCTCAGATCTATAGCAGATTGGTCAGAAACACCAGCAACAACCTGGACTTGAGATTGGCATCTGGAAGGGGGGTGGGGGGTGTGGTCTTGTAGGACTGAGTCCTTAACCTGTGGAATCTGACACTATTTCCAGGTAGACAGTGTCACAACTGAGCTGAATTGTAGGGCACTCAGCTGGTGTTGGAGAATTGCTTGTTGTAGGGAAAAAAGAATCCTGGGACTGTGTACAGAATCACAGTCATTACAGTGTCTTATACTAGTAGGTGCTGAATAGATATTGGCTGGAAGGATTGACAAATTACACAGAAATAAAACGTCTAATAAAAGAAAAATATTCAGTGCAACCAGCTGGACTTGGTCTTTTTCCTGATCTACTTCAAACCTAGTAAAATACTAGAAAACTTATATAACCTCTCTTTGAATTTTATAAAATAATGATGTCAATACTTTCTCTCTTCAAATTGACTTGGAGACTAATTCTATAACATTTTTCACTGAAACATTTGAAGATCATGTTCTACATGTATATTATTTTGAAATACCCTAGTTTTATCTGATGTTTTCCAGGAGTGGAGGAACTAGTTTTCAAGAAATCCTCAAAGAGCTTAATATTACATTCTTTGTTCAAGTTAGCAGATTCAGAACTTTAAAAGTACTAAATCTCCAATAATATAGTTAGAGGTCTCGTGCTTGAGTCTGACGTCTGCTAAAGCACATACAGTGAGGGTAGATGCAGCCCTTATCTAGAGACTGTGGTGGAAAGAACTAGACTGTGGCAGTGCCTTCTAAGGAAAGTAACATTGTCCTGCCATATATTGGAAAACTCCAAATATAGCATACATAGGTTTCCTTACCTATGTAAAAGCATCAAATTGAAACCTATTCGCATTGAAAGTTATCCCTTCTCTAAGATCAATGTCTTCAAGCAACGTAAGCCCAAGGGTTGTAGAAAATGCTTAGTGCACAACCCAGGGGAATACAAATGTATGTCAACCACTGATTTATTAAGTAATTTCTGCAAAAGCTGCACCTAGGGGATACATCACAGGGGCTGAGTTATTGGAGGAGAACCTCCCAGGCCGAATACAGGCTGCATGAGCAGTCCTGAATTTACAACTTGGTGAAAGGAAGAATGGACGAAAAAACTGCTGAGAGAAAAACCTACCATTCCATTTCGGTGGTTTCATAAATTGTGATTTGTGGAAAGTGCTCATTTCAAAGCCCATGCGTTTTATTTTATGAGTTTACGCAGTTAGCCACATGTTCTGCTAAGGAAACTGAAGAAAGCTGCGTGAGTTCTGTCCCTTGGCCTATGGGAGGCAGAATGGACACGTGCATTTTACACCGAGTGACTTTTTCCTTTCCTCCAGAAGATTGCTGTCACTCTACACCATGACCTACGCCCCAAATCTTTGAAAAATGATGATAAATTATGCCAAGTGACAGTTTCCATATAATTTTACTGCAAAGGCTTTTAAAGCTGAAAGGAGCCTTAAGAGATCATCTCATGACAACTTTCTGGTTTTATAGATAAGGAAATGGAGCCTCAGAAAAGCACTGAGCATTGGCTGGGATCACACAGCCACGTCCTGGTAAAGTCAGGACTGGATTCCAGTGTCTCAGACACAGAACAACATCCTTTCCCATGCTTGAGCTAATGTCTTCTTCAAATAGCTTGGATTATGCTATATAACACTGCACTTGCTTGAGAATCTAATTTATTACCTGAAAACAATTTAGGACATTAGGAAGGCAACTCAACAAAGCAGTGATGCTTTATAATAAAGATATGGGCAAAAAGCCTAAAATGGCAGGCTGCTCATAGATGTGCAGAGAATAATATGATTAAATGGTTCATTCTTAACTAGGTAACATAGAGCATTCTAGAATGAGCAGGGGGGATCAGTAAAAAAAGCGATTTGCAAAGATTTCAAACTTGTTTGGCCTCATCTAAAAGATTTACAATCTGTTTCAAAATCTCATTTTATATCACTGACTTCCTTATTTATTTTTATTTTTATTTTTTTGTGGTACGCGGGCCTCTCACTACTGTGGCCCCTCCCATTGTGGAGCACAGGCTCTGGATGCACAGGCTCAGCGGCCATGGCTCACGGGCCCAGCTGCTCCGCGGCATGCGGGATCCTCCTGGACCGGGGCACGAACCCGTGTCCCCTGCATCGGCAGGCGGACTCTCAACCACTGCGCCACCAGGGAAGCCCCCTGACTTCTTTATGATTCAACCAGATACACATGTTTAGTCAACCACAATTTTTTTTTCATGATTACTATGCACCCTTTAATCCTATTCTCAGTGGAACCTGTGTCCCCTGCATCGGCAGGCGGACTCTCAACCACTGCGCCACCAGGGAAGCCCCCTGACTTCTTTATGATTCAACCAGATACACATGTTTAGTCAACCACAATTTTTTTTTCATGATTACTATGCACCCTTTAATCCTATTCTCAGTGATAAGCAAATAAATATTCTAAATGTTTGAATTTGCAAAGCAAAATTAGCTAAAGAAAAAAGAACTTTATTATACCTACCAAAAATTAGATTTACGTGTCCAATACAAGATGCTTTACTAACAGAGAACACTGACTTTCTGTTCTCTCTATATATCTGTATCTATCTATCTATTCCTATCTATCTATCTATCTATCTATCTATCTACATACACATCTAGGTAATATATATATTACCTCCCTTGACCCTGGCTTTGCTCTTGGGGCACAAAGTAACCAAGGTACAAACGAGTAAGTTTTTCTTTGATTTGGGAATCTTAACCCATTAAGGCTATTTAGAGGCTTAAAAATTATTGGATGGGACTACTTCCCAACAAATAGTGAATGAAAATGCATAATTTAATGGTATTGCTGTATAACAGACCACAAAAGTAAACCTTAAGTCAGGGGCTTCCCTGGTGGCACAGTGGTTGAGAATCTGCCTGCTAATGCAGGGGACACGGGTTCGAGCCCTGGTCTTGGAGGATCCCACATGCCACGGAGCAACTAGGCCCGTGAGCCACAACTACTGAGCCTCTGTGTCTGGAGCCTGTGCTCTGCAACAAGAGAGGCCGCGATAGCGAGAGGCCCGCGCACCGCGATGAAGAGTGGCCCCCACTTGCCACAACTAGAGAAAGCCCTCGCACAGAAACGAAGACCCAACACAGCAAAAATAAATAAATTAATTAATAAACTCCTACCCTCAACATCTAAAAAAAAAAAAAAGTAAACCTTAAGTCAGATCAACTTTTATTTAAGGTCGCACCTTTCAGCAGCAAGGTCTAGTTTTTCCAAATATTAGTAGTTTGCCTTCTGATGCTTAGAGTTAGATGAAGCTAGGAGACCAGATTACTCTGCAGGGTGGTGTATCTCAGAGAATCAAAAGGGTGCCCTTTGAGCAACTGGAGAAGCAGCACCCATCTGGACTGATTTCAGAGACCTAAATGTTGTCTGGACCAATGCTAGTGTCTGAAATTGACTAGTAATAAAGTTTTCATGCAGGTCTCTTAAAACAAACTAAACAAAGAGACAAAAACTTGTTTTTTTCTTGTTGTAAAGGTAATATATATTGATTTTAGAGTAATCATAAGGTAACATAAGATAATGAAAAACAGAAAGAGGACAAAAATAACATCCTATCATCTACAGGTAAGTAATGTTGATATAAATATATATAGGCTTAGTCCCCAAGTCCCATATATATATTTTTTTCTTAAAAAGGAAACTTGGGGCATACTACATGTTTTATAACTTCCTTTACCTATTTTTTCCAAATACAGAAGTATTTGGAAAATATTATTTTACATCATTTTAAATACCTGGATAGCATTCCTTTGAAGAGATGTATGCTCTTACAAATCCCCTAGTGTTGGACATTTAGTTTTGTTTCAATTTTCAAATAAGATAAGCAACTCTGCATTGAATTTCTTTGGGGGTAAGTCTTAGAACAAATCCATGATTTATCCTATTCTTTTGGATAAGTTTTAGAATTCCTAGTTTAAGAATATGTTAATCTTTAAAGCTTTTGATATTATCTTTAAACTGCTTTGTGGACAGGTGGTACCCCACCATACTGCCAAAGCTGGCATTATCATTTTGTTTAATCTCTGGCAATTTGACAGCAAGAACTCAGCGGAGAACACTGCTGTATTACAGTTGCTCTTGTTAAATGGGAACATTTAGTAAGAACTTGTTTCTCAAAATGAGCACCCATTGCGTAACCACACTGTGCTATGTGTTTGGACATGAAGGCAGGTACAAAGTGGTCCCTGTCCTCATGAAGCTTAAGTCAAGAGAAGACAGTGTATAAGGCACAAAGCCTCCAAAAAACGAAGAAACGGGTGTTTAAGGAGAAGCTGTTTTAAAGACGGTGGAGATAGTATAAAATGTGTGGTGAGTGAGCTTGCCTCCATCAGCCATGGGACCAAGTTTACTCAAATGAATGCCTGTTCTGCTGAAGCTCATTCTGACTTGGCTCTGCTGAGCAGGCTGGCAGTGGGGCTGGCTAAATTTGTCACAAATGGTTTGTGCCTACATACAGGAACAATGCAACAGTAATTTTTCTTTTCTAATGGTCAGCTACCACTATCCTTTATGTGAAATGATAACAATAGACTCTCTCCCATCTGCATCTTTGAAATGCTCTCCTCCCATGGAGGCCACTGACTTGCCATTATGCAAGAGCACCTCATTTTTGTCATGCTGGGTCACTGTGTTCCCTGCAGGTGTGTGGCTCATCATAATTCTTTATACTTGTGCTTATGGCGTTTTTTTAAACAAGATTAAAAATGCGTGTGTAGCACATATCATCAATCCCCAATATCGCCTAACTGAACTGTGTGTGTTTGTGCAGCTGCTGACTCCTAGGATACCCTCTTGGGAAGGAGACAAAAGTTCTGAATGTACCTTTTTGTAAATCAGTAAATAGTACAGAGTTTGAATTTTAAAAAAAAACATTAAAGCCTTTCTATTCAACAGCCTTGCCAACAGGGGCAGTGGCTGTGCACACACTGGCCCATGGAAAGATCTCGTTTCAGGCATCTTCTTGGAAGCAACACGGTATTTGGTATATAGGAGGTATGTATTTCTTCTTTAAAGAAAACTGGAGTTTTGCAAGATAGCAACACTTTGCTCCCATTGTTTGTTTGGTTGTTTTAGTTTACAAGCAGCAAAATCTGGAAATAATCTAATTTGTAGTGGATCTTTCCAACTGAAGTTGTAGCATCTCCCCTACCCTGGGGGACTTCCCTGTTCTACACAGCTGTGCTGATCCCCACCCACTTCCTGCCTCAGTCCTCACGGAGGTGCTTCAGGATTTCATCACACTTCCTCTGCCTCTCCCTAAGCAGCTCAGCAACCACAGTTCACATCTTTTCCATTGACAGACCCCATATTAATCCTTTGAGGTAGACACAGATGAGGAAGCTGTATCAGCAGAATCAGTGACTTGTCCAATGTCCTCATCTTTTCTGAGGGGCCACATGTCATTCTGCACCATTTTTATGTGGGAAGAAGCCTCTCTATGGATCAGTCAAGAACAGGTTGTAGGAGGACTCAGCAGTCAGCTCTGCAGCAGGATGGAAGCTTCCGCTGTGGTGGTGGGCTGAGTGCATGCCCTTCGCTGAGCTGTCCCCAACTCTGTCACCACAGCTCCAGTTTTCTCTTTCAGTTCTTTCAAAGATCTTCCAGTTACAAGTTAGTTTCTTTTCATTGTTTCTGAAGTTTGAGGTGTGAGGGGATCTCGCTTAACGATGAAAAATCAAGTCCGTTATCATTTAAAACGCCGGTGTGTTGGTGGAGGTGCAGGGAGCCATCCATAAACTGTCTCTCCTCTCTAACCAGGTACTGTTTCATAATGAATTCCTGAATATTTTTCTTCCTGGTCAAGCAGTGCCAATACGGAGTCCCAGACATCCTGGGGGCCTTACCTAGGGAGGTGTGGTCCCAGCGCACAGACTGATGAGATGATGGAGTCCAAGCTTACTGTGGGTGTGGGGACAGCTCTGTCTGGGGCTATGGGACCTGTGGGGGAGAAGGGACAGGGATGTAATGAGCAAGTAGTGGAAGTGGGCTGTCAGGAAGGGCCAGAGGCTGTGCAGGGGGTGGTTTCCAGCAGCCCCCGTCTGGACGCACAGAGTGGGGTGCCTGTAACATTTGTGGGGTAAACCTTGAGTGATGCAGGAGAACACAGTGCGGTTAGGAGGGTTAGCCCCGGGGTTTCTGGTTTGGCAGCCAGCAACAAGACTGACACCCACTGTAGCCTCTCACACGCTTACCTGCAAGAGACTTAACCAGCCAGCTTGCCTCCACCCTGCCTAACAGTCTCTGCTACCTGGCAGCCAAAGTAACCTGAAAACATGCCAATTCTTGCTCCACACTTCCACTGGCTTCTTGACACACTTAGAATAAAATCCAAGCTTTAACGTGGACTACAAGGTCCTGAGTTAGTTACCCCTCAGCTTACACCTCATCTACTACTCCCTTTTCTCCCGCCAGACACACTGAATCCTTGCTGCTTCAAGTTTTCCTACCTCAGGCATTTGCTTTGTCTGCTTCTTCTCCCCAACAGACATTCCCTGGTTTTCTAATGAGGAGGTCCCCTCTGACCACTGCTGTCTAAAATAACACCCAATGCCTCTCTTTTTCCTCTTCCCCTGCTTCACTATATATTTCATAGTACTATCACTACCTGACATTCTATTCTATATCCATTTGTCATACTCACTAGAATGTAAGTTCCATGAGGGCAGGGGTCTATCCTTGATCACTGTCCTATATTCAATGCCTAGAATAATGCCTACACATAACAGGGGATCAATAAATATATCATGAGTAACTCAATTAATTAACTTAGAAATGCTGTCAGGCTATGTTAAAACATTTAGTCTTTTGAGACGTTTGCATTCCTATATGTGATCAATTACAGAACATTCAACCAGTGCATATGCTGTGCTAATTCTGATGCTTATTTCACTTTACTGCTGAATAACCAGACAATTTAGTGATGATCCATCTGTGACCGAAAGGAATACATTAGGTATTATTGTAAAAATTACAGTTCACTGAGGTGAAAGGTAGAGTATTAATAAGCTATTTAAGATACATATTTGGAAAAAATGACTTCATTCATTTACTGATTCATGCATTTATTCAACATCTATTTATTGGTTCTTTTTCCATACCACCCTGCATGTTAAGTCATGAGAACACAATGGTGAAAACAGCAGATTCTGTGCTCAGGGGAATTTAGAGTCTAATGGGAGAGTCTCTTAGTCCGTTCAGGTTGCTATACAGACTACCGTAGATTGGGTGGCTTATAAACAACAGAAATTTATTTCTCACAGTTCTGGAGGCTGGGAAATCCAAGATCAAAGCGCCAGCAGATTTGGTGTCTGGTGAGAGCTTAATTCCTGGTTCTCAGATGGCCATCTTCTCACTGTGTCTCACACAGGGCAAAGAAACCCTCTGAGGCCTCTTTTTGTTTGTTTGTTTTTCTTTATTTGTTGTTTTTTTTTTAATTTTCTGGGGTCTCTTTTATGAGGGCACTAATCCTATTCGTGAGAGCTCCACCCTCATGACCTAATCAGCTCCCCAAATCCCCACCTCCAAATACCATCACAGTAGGGGTTAGGTTTCAACATATGAATTTGAGGGTGGGGAGACACAAACATTCAATCTATGGCAGAGAGATTAATTAAACAAGTACTTACTAGGAAATCAATTGATTAAATTTTGGTAAGCACTAAAATGGTGACTTATAGTGTGCCATAAAAGTAAATAGAGGCAACTCAACTTGTTGTGGGGAGTAGAAAAAGCTTCCATAAGAAAGTGACATCTAAGCTGACACTGGAAGAATAAGAAGTTACCCAAAACAGAGAGAGGAGATGAGCATCCCAGGCAGGGGAGCAGCAAGTACAAGGGCCCTGAGGTAGGCTGGAGTTCAGTATATCAGAGAAACTCAAAGAAGATCTTGTTATGACAGCCCTAACAAACCAACACACTATCATTGTCCCAAATCTGTACCCAATGGGGTCCATCCTGAAGAACAATGGCCATGAAGATGTCTTTCTTCACCTCCTTCACCCCCCAAAATTTAACACTATCAAAGACCTTCAGAAATCAGATTGAGGACTCAAAGACATGGAACAAAGAATAACTCATCTATTCATCTATCCATTCATCTAGAAATACTCATTCAACCAATATTTCTTTGGAACCTACACTGTTTCAAGTACTACATGAAACTTGAAGTATTATCCACATGGACTGAAAGGAAGCACTTGTTTGGGGGCGGTCAGGGAAATTATAGCCAAAATCCTGGATTCAGTTGGACAATGAGAAAATTTGGCTGACCTTCAAAAAAGTATTCCTAATAATAAAGGCTATTATACTATAAAGTGCTTCCCAGAGGAAGTGGTAATAACCCCATAGTTTGAGTCATAGGAAATTTTGGTGGGCAGGACATTCAAAAACACACTTTGGGGAACAACCTTAAATTATAAAGGCAAGAAGGCAGGATTACCTCATTGTTTCCATCTTTATTTTCTTTATAGGCTCCTTGTGGAGACTTCATAACATGGGTGGCTAAATTATAATCACTGAATGACACAGTGGAAGATGAATCAAAATGTCATAATTGTTCTTTTTACTCCTATTTCTGACTTTTATTTGCAAGCTTTATCCTCTGCGCTTCTTTCTCCTTAACACTTCTCAGTTAATACCCTCCATTTTCTCAATATTTTCCATTATTGTCCTTGTACTTAAATTTCAGGAGTGTGAAGATCTGGAAGCTAAAAACAGTCTAGGTCCACACATCTTTTGGTGTAGTTAGCAGGAAATTAGCAACAAGATAAACCACACATTTTTATTTATTTATTTATTTAATTTTTTTTTTTTTTTGCGGTACGCGGGCCTCTCCCTGTTGTGGCCTCTCCCGTTGCGGAGCACAGGCTCCGGACGCACAGGCTCAGTGGCCATGGCTCACGGGCCCAGCCGCTCCGCGGCATGTGGGATCTTCCCAGACCGGGGCATGAACCCGTGTCCCCCGCATCGGCAGGCGGACTCTCAACCACTGCGCCACCAGGGAAGCCCCATTTTTTTTTTTTTGAAATGCTTACATTTTGTGTTTAAAGAACTAAGTTTTAGCTTCCTGGCAACTTTTAAGTTCCTTCATAATCTGTGTCTTCATTTCCAGCTATCTTACTGGGGGGGGGGGCGGTCAGAGGGCAATCCTAGGGCTACCAATTACCCCAAAGCAAAGAATAAGCAAGTTTTGACATGGTTGCCTCCTTTCATCCAAATTGGTTTATCACCATACACTCACTGATGCCTGACCAAGCAAAAACAGCCTAGCCTGCTCCTCAAGCAGTATGGAGACTAGTCCCCAACCGAGGGAACCTGATCCTTATAGAGCATAATGATGGCTGCATTTTCCCATGACCATGACAGAGGCACGGAGCTCATAAGACACGAGTCTGGTGTGATACCTGCAGAAAGGTCGCATCCTGTGGTTTTCAGATGAAATGGTCATTTTTGCCTTGAATGCCTCCAGAGTTTGGTTTAAGGGTCTCAGATTAGGTGGCATTGTGTGAAGAACAGTTTAGGCAAAAGATAATTTCTCAGGTAACCTCTTTTTTCTAGGAAGCCTTCCACAACCCACTGACCTTTCCATGAAATTCTAGCTCTTTTCTTCTTTAAAATTCTGAGACTTAAAGTCAAATTTCTAGCAAAGAACGTCCTTTCCATCCTTTCTCTGCCCCTGAGTACAGTGCTCCACCAGATAGAGAATATGAAGGAGGCCACAGGAAGCACAGCGCTTAGCAAGCAAATTGAATAAGGAAAGAGAAAGTTTTGAGCACACAAGTTCTGTTTGTTTTGTTTAAAAAACTTAAAAGGCAGCAGCAAGTCATATTTAAATAGGAGGACTATAGATAGAATATTCTCATAGCTGCGTACTGCTGTGGATTTCAAAGTATGTCACACCTTTCATTCCCTTCTTTACCCTTCCCAAACACATCCAGTAAAAGGAATAACACACTTATCTCTGGACTCTCATCAGCTATGGGGAGGAAGAGGGTCAGAGATCCTGAAAGGATCATTGGGGTGAAGGTGTACATTCATTTCCTATTGCTGTTATGACAAATTATCACAAACTTAGAGTCTTTAAGCAACACACATTTAGTATCTTACATTTCAGTGGGTCAGAAATCCAGGTTGACTTGGCTGGTTTCTCTGCTTAGAGTCTCTCAAGGCCAAAATCAAAGTGTCAGTCAGCTGGGCTTCTATTGGGAGGCTCTGGGGGAAAATCTGCTTCCAGGCTCAATCAGGTTGTTGGCCAAACTCAGTTCCCTGTGATTGTAGGACTGAGGTCCCTACTTCCTTGCTGGCTATTGTCTGAAGGCCATTCTCAGCTTCTAGAGGCTGCCTCATTCCTTGGCCTGTGGCTGCCTTCCTCCAGCTTCAAAGTCAGCTATGGCAGGTCAAGTCCTTCATATGCTTTGAATTTCTGAGACCTCCCTTTCTACCTCATGTCTCTTGCTGTCCTCTTCTGTTGCATCTCTTTAACTAACTATTCCACCTTCCTCTTCTGGTTTTAAGGGTTCGTGTGATTATACTGGGTTACCAGGATAATTTCCCTATTTGAAGGTCAGTTAATTACTAACCTTACTTACATTTGCAATGTGTCTTCATAGCAACATCTGGATTAGAGCTCGATTGAATAACCAGGGGATAAGGATCTGGCAGGGACATCTTTAGAATTCTGCTACCACAAGGAGCATAACAGGGACATGGCTTCAGGCCATCTGTATATAATAGGATGTTAAACCACCTCTTCTGCTGTCTTGGAGTTTTAGCAGAGGCAAATACTCCCATATCCTAATGAGCTGTTAGACCCATGCTAAGCAATTATACAATAGGTTCAGTCAACATTAGTGCATCACTCACTCCTGCTCTATAAGAGAAGGATTCACTGGTAGTGAGGACCATTTCAGAGAGTGCTGTCAGTGTGTTGTGCATTTTGAGCTGACTAGCACTCCTAATGAAGGAGAAAGGCATGCTTCCTTCCACCTCCAGCTGAGGAAATGCCATTTCAAGACAAACATTCAGAGAGCTTGGCAATCATTCCCTAGAATCTGAAAAATGCAGCAACAGGTATATGACTCAGGCCTGAAAAGTTAAAGATGAGAGGCTTCCTCTGCCTGGTAGCAGCTGGAAGAGCCACAGCTACACAAGGAATAGTCTGCGCTTCCAGAGTTTGATGGAGCAAAGAAAGACATCTTGAATTTCCCAAGGGCCATGAATTTCCCAAGGGCCGAGACTGGAGAACACCAGTCTCGGATCCTTTTAAAAAGGTCTCTACCCAAGAGCACCTTTTAAAGGGATGAGATGGCCCAGCAAAGGAAGCAGGTGACTGAGGGGAAAGGCATCAGCAGCCGGCCAGAGGACGTGACTATAAGAGGGAGAACACCGGTCATGGGGGAGAGGGTGTCCAGAGATCCCAACAAGCAGCCCACAAAGAAAGGATCAGAATTTGGAATCTGCCATATTCAGAAAGCACCAAAACCAGATCACAACCACGTCAGCCAAGCCTGACCATTCTATGCCTCATCTACTCCAGTCTCTACCTCTGCTGACTCTGGAGAGGTGAAGAAGGGAGGGAAGAAGTGGCCTAGGCCAACATGAGTTGGAGAAGGGGGAATATTTTACATTGGAAGAGAGTTTGTAATTTTATGATTATTACCCTGGACTGGCCTGGACTGGAAGAACTATGGTACTTTCCTAAGATTTCATCTGGGGTAGGTAAAGAACTATTTGACACAGAAAGTTTAAAAGAGAATAGTGATAAAGAATAAGATTGGTTTGTATCCTCTTAAATTAAGCTTGTTCAATAAAATAGTTATATGTTATATGTGCCATTAATTACTGACTTACATATTGGGATCACTATTTTAATTGTGATGAGATCATCTCTCAGCGTTCCCTTATTTATTTAAATAATATCCGTTCCTTTAACTGAGTGTTTAGTCATCTTTGAGCACCTCCTGAAAAGCATCTCTCTGTAGCTTCTATCAAGATGCCAGATAATTCTATACATCTTGGCTCTAGTTTCAAAGTATGTACTCTAAGGGAGGCTGAAAAAAATGACCTCTACAGTTATTTCCAGTTCAGTAGTTATAAAATGAATTGTAGTTTTCTCCAAGGTCTCTTTGCCTTAGTTACCAGATTAGCTGTCCGGTTAGGTTTGAATCTGATAAACCTGCTAACAGCTCTCTACCCTCACAGAGCACTTGGTTCCATGTTAAGACAAGTCAGGGAATAATCTCCACACTTCATCTCCCATGCTCATCTGCAATCAACTCCTCCTGGGACCATCTTTCCTTCACCTTTTTTTTTTTTTTTTTTTTTCGGTACGCGGGCCTCACTGTTGTGGCCTCTCCCATCGCGGAGCACAGGCTCCGGACGCGCAGGCTCAGCGGCCATGGCTCACGGGCCCAGCCGCTCCGCGGCATGTGGGATCTTCGCGGACCGGGGCACGAACCCGGTTCTCCTGCATCGGCAGGCGGACTCTCAACCACTGCGCCACCAGGGAAGCCCTCTCCTTCACCTTTTACCATGCTCCCTCCATACTTTTCTCAAATCTGCCAAGAAGAGCATCTTTCACTTTGGAACCTCTGTTCACCTACATTTCACTCCAGCCCCAAAGCTAAAGGCCTCTTTTAGAGAGGATATCAGTGCAGTTTTGGCAGAAACACTCTAACATTGCTGGATATCCCAGAAGAATAAACTGAAAAGAACACTGACATCAATGCAAAGCTCAATTTATACATCATAGCAATTTTTGATAGATGTAAAAGTGACATGCAAATAGAATTTTATGGCATATCACTACATTAAACTGCTTTTTAATATGTAATTTAGAAATATAACAGTGCATTTTAATTGCCCACAAGTGAGTTTTTAAACTACTTAGGAGTATCAAGAACATTAAATGCAAGTGATTAATTATCCTGCTAAAACTAATACTTAATTTACATGGCAATAACTATATGAGGAGTAACTATGTTGTATTAAGACAAATTTCCACAAACTGTGCTAATTAAAGAAATTAGATTTAGGGCTTCCCTGGTGGCGCAGTGGTTGCGCGTCCGCCTGCCGATGCAGGGGAACCGGGTTCGCGCCCCGGTCCGGGAGGATTCAACGGGAGAGGCCGCAGCAGTGAGAGGCCCGCGTACCACAAAAAAAAAAAAAAAAAAAAGAAATTAGATTTAAAGTTATATCTTGTATTGGCACACTGTCACCTTTTATATTTAGTGGTATTATTACGGATGGTGAAGAATCCTGCAGTTGTGTGTGACAGAGAAGATTTGGTATCGACAACCAGCTTTGTGAACTTTTCATACACGTCATCATCCATTCCTGTACAAGGCATTGCCATTTACAGTTCTCCTGACTTTACTCAGTGTGAACCATGCTTTTCCTGGTTTCTTCATTGTCTTCGCAGCACCCTGGGTCTGTCCGCCTCTGTTTCATCTGACCAGGGAAAGAGCTCATGATTAGAATTTAGAGGGCCTTTCCCAACATTTTTATCTGGATCTTGTCCCACGTCAGATCACCAAACTGTTTCACTGCAAGTCATTGTCTCATACATCAAGTTCAAAGTGAGTTAACCAATGAAATTATAAGAGCATGGGCCTCTGGTCCATCCTGCACATCAGATGTTAATAACAGCTTTTGAGAGATGCTGTGGAACCTGTCCAAGACCATCAGAATAAAACCAATATCTAATAAAATTATGTTGTGCTACAAGGCAAGTTTGGGACAATCTTTGAGGCATTTTAATAAATGCCTCAAAAGAAGATTACAGGGAGCCATAAAAACGTCTGACAGGGAGACTCAACCTAGTCCAGGAGCTCTAAAAAGCTTCTCTGAGGAAAAGACATCTAATCTGAGACCTGGGAAATGAATAAGTTATCTAGTGTGGAGAAAAAGAACATTCTAAGCTTCTAAAGGAGGAAGGATCACAGAATGTTTGAGGATCCAATAGATTAGTCAGGCTGAAGACAGAGGGAGAAGAGGGTTGAGTTAAAGCAAGAGAGGTTCATATGCTGCAGGGTGATAATTAGAGAGAGGCAAGAGTGGAGGTGGAGAGACAGTCTAGAAGCCATTATAATAACTGGAGACAGAAACGATGTTGGTTGGACTAGGGTGGTGGCAGAAGCAATAAGGAGAGATGGACATTTAGAAGGCACACAACAACACTTGATGATCAACTGCATATGGTGGGTGAGGAAGAGGAGGGTGTTTCCAACTTACACACTTGTTTTTTTTTTGTTTGTTTGTTTGTTTTGGTTTTTTTTTTTCCGGTATGCGGGCCTCTCACTGCTGTGGCCTCTCCCGTTGCGGAGCGCAGGCTCCGGACGCACAGGCTCAGCGGCCATGGCTCACGAACCCGTGTCCCCTGCATCGGCAGGCGGACTCTCAACCACTGCGCCACCAGGGAAGCCCCAACTTACACACTTGGATGGATGGCAGTGCCAATCACTGAACTAATGGTCATTAAGGGAAAATTGAGTTGCTGGGGGTGGAAGAAAGAAATGAGTTTTGAGCTTATTGAGGTTGAAGTACCTATTAAATACCCAAATATCACTGTTGAGTAAACCATTGGCCTGAAGCTCAAAAGAAAGATCTGGGCTGAGAATATAAATTTGATGGTAATTAAAGATGTTATATGAAGCTATCAGAGTAAATGAGGTTCCCTAGGGAGAGTACATGAAAAGAAATTAGATTTTAAAAAATAGGACCTCTAACCAAGGCCTAAGGAAGGAACTCCAGTATTTAAAAGTTGGGTAGAACATAATGTGTTGGAAAAGCTAGAGACGCAGAAGGATGACTAGTAAGTAGGGTGTTGTATCCCACAGGCCAAGGGGATAAAAATTATCAGAGAGGAAATCACTGCTAGAATCAAGTATAATGAGAAGTCAAGTGAAATGAGGACTAAAAATATCTTTGTGATTTAGCAGTGGCGGTGGTGGGGGTCTCTGATGATCTCCCCAAGAGCCATTTAGGGAGTGAAGAGCATGAATAGCATAATAGTATGAGCTATTAGTCCTTAAGAGCTGAGGAAGCTCAGAGTGTAGACAACTCTTTTGAGTTGGTGTGGCCAAATGTCAAGCTTTACCCCAGACAGTTCACTTTGGGGCTCCTGTCCTAGAGAAATTATTAATAGTTCCCTCTTTCACTCTCAAGTATGCCCTGTTTTGAACGATAAATGATGCATCACTCTATGTGAAGGGCAGGGTGAAATCTAGAGGATGAATTGGCATAGAATAGCAATTCTTTTTTTTTTTTTAATAAATTTATTTATTTATTTTTGGCTGCATTGAGTCTTCGTTGCTGCGTGCGGGCTTTCTCTGGTTGTGGCTACTCTTTGTTACGGTGCGCAGGCTTCTCATTGCTGTGGCCTCTCTTGTTGTGGAGCATAGGCTCTAGGCGCACAGGCTTCAGTAGTTGTGGCTCGCAGGCTCTAGAGCGCTGCCTCAGTAGTTGTGGCGCACAGGCTTAGTTGCTCCGCAGCATGTGGGATCTTCCCGGACCAGGGCTCGAACCCGTGTACCCTGCATTGGCAGGCAGATTCTTAACCACTGTGCCACCAGAGAATTTCCTAGAATAGCAATTTTTAACTCTCTGGTACAAGAGGGTGGCAGCACAGAGCTGTGTATGAACCCACATTTGAAGGCTGACAGCCCAGAGTATAATTTTCAGTTCTACCATTTATTGGCTGTGCGACCTTGGACAAGTTTATTTAAGCTCTCTGAGACTAACAGGACTTAGATTTCAGTATAGAGTGAGGATTTCATGTAACGTGCTAACATATAGTGCTCAGAAAATATAGGTTCTCTTCTCTTTGTTCCTATGATTTATCCTTTTCTATTTCATTTCCTCCCTCTCTTTTCTTTTTCCTCCTCTCCTCACCCTAAAGTAACTCAAACACTTTGTGAAAGAGGAGGTTCTTATTTTTATATTTCTAATGAAGCCCTCTTTCTGTGTAACATGTGTCAGTCTTCAGGAAAGTTGGTGACCCAGGCTTCTGTCCCATTATTCTAACTGGGCAAATGTACTGATACCCAACTAATTCACGGCAATACATTTCAACTGGTACTTACTCAGTGTCACTTGCATCTCATGCTAGAAATGCTGAGCGATATCATACAAGTATACAGTGTGATCCTCTTCTCAAGAACGCCGTTTTGCAGGGAGAGAGACACATATTATGCATAATATTCCTGCTACTACTACTTCTGCTACTTCTGCTGGTGGTCACCATGTATTAAGTACCTTGGATGCACTGCACTAGGCAGCTAGTGTAGCTTAGCACATTAAATCTTTACCTTGTGCAAGGCATTTTGCATTTGAAGTTCAAAGAAGTTAAGCAAACGGCTCAGAATTACACAGCTCACAAGTGTCCAAACTGGCATCTAAATCCTGATCCACCTGACGTCACAGCCCATGATCTTCTCATTTCTCCATGGAACACAAAGCGAATAAAATACTAAGCAGACAATGAGAGCTGTGGGTGCTCGGAACAGAGAGAGGGCACCACTGCAAACCGATGGCACTGGTGAAGGCTATGTGAGGAGCTGGAACTTTAATGGCCTGGAAGGATAATTTATGCACGTGATTGTCTAAAATAAGCAATGCACTTGACAACTAGTTAAGCTAGAAATGTTTCCCAAGGGATAAGATGCATAGATTTCCAGGGTTTTTTATCTCCTCAGCCTTGACTATTTATAGCAAATTTTCACTTAAATGCCCTTGAAGTCAAATTGGACAGAATCAGCCCTGCTACGTTCCAATAGCTCCGAGCTTCCCTGGCATGAACTCTCAGTTTTATAAGCATGAATTGGTGCTCAGGGTTCGAAATCACAGAGTTCACTGCAGTTTACCAATAGCACATTATTTGTTTTCAGTTCCTGCTTCTAGCACTGAAATGGTACAGCCTTTAGAATGATTTCAAGTGGCCACTTAGAGCCCAGCTGAATAATGCCTGACTTTCATCACGGCTGAAAGGGTACTTAAAGCACAGCCCCTGCAACTGTGTCATCTTCTGAAATCAAGGCTGATTAATAACAAGACTGCCTCACCCTGGCATCATGCCTTTCATCTGAACAAGACCGAAGCTATTCCTGGAAAAGATCCAGCTTTCCTTTGCTGCAGTGGTGGGTGTGCTGACAGCAGGGGCAGAAAGGAAGGTCAAAGCTAGCATTTGAGTTTGGACTGTGAGGAGGGAAGTGAGAGGACTGAAATCCGCCCTGTAAAATAGTATTAAGGTCCTGCATTCTCCTGGCACAGAGCTGACATCAGCGGTGGGGCTGCGGTCATGCTTTCTCTGTCCAGCCAAGCAGGCACCATTTTATGGACAAGCCTTCTGGAAAATGGTGATATCATTGGTGGGTGTGGTTGCAGGCACTTTTCCCACCTTTCTTCTGAAAACAAGCAGGCTATTCTTCTACACAAGAATTTTCAATCTGTACTCTGTAGAAGCTTGCCATGGATCTGTGGCCTGTTTCAAAAGCAGAGCTTAGGCTATGGGAATTTTTGTAAAGGATTTTTCCCCCCTACAATTTACACTGAGAGTAAGGATAGTCTGTCAGTATTTTCTCCTAACTTGTCCTTTCACCATGTCCTGTAGTATTGATGCCTTCCTCAGAGCACTCCAGGGATGTGATTTTAAGTAATCAAACCCATGGAAAGAAGATGTTTTGTGTTGTGCTCAACATATATAGAAGTAACCTGTATTGCCGTACCTTCAACTGAGTGTTTTTCTACATTGCTTTTATCATATTTGTAATGATGTAGTCATTTGCGTAGGTTTTAATATTTTTCTACCACACCACCTTATAACCACCAATGACAGCACAGACTATATCTCCCAAGGTCACACTATATAGATCCAACAACTGTATGGTTTCTGGCATGGGGTATGGGTGATATATATGTTAACGACATTTATCACTCCCACTCCCAACACAGTCTCAAAACTTTACTATTTCGTCAAGATTATGAAAAAATATTTAAATGTGAAATGTTTGATGTTTAAAAATTTTTTTCAGTATTTTTAAAAATTGCCTTTAGGTATGGAGAAAAGTAGGTCAAAACTTCTGGGCCAAAACTGAAGAGGTTGACTTTTCTCTAGCAAACTTGCTAATGGTCTTGATGTACTTAGAAGCTATCTGAGCTTTCCAAAGAATGTTGTAGATACTAATTCACTAGTCAAACTATAGAGAATTTAAGGCTTTGCCACCATCTCCTTGACTTGCATAAATTTGTTTTCAGAGTTCCAGCCACTGGTTGAATCAAACATCTATAGTCATTTAAGTCACCAGCTCACTACAGAGTGGGTGGCATGCTCTCCATCAAAATTAGAAGTCAACAAGCTAACACCAAACTCTTTACTAAAATACACATTTCAACTACTTTAATTTAAATATAGGTCTATTGGTTTATAGTATTAGAGATTCCAGACAATGGAAAACCATGTTCTATTAAACTTAGTAAGAAAGAGGGTGAAGTGGCAAGTATTAGGAGTCTGCTATGTTCTAGAAACTGTCCAAGATGCTGCACTGCTGCCCAGCAGCCCTGCAGGAAGATCACTCGGCCACAGAGGAATATTCTCAAGTCTTAAGATTAATGGAATTTACCTTGTCAGGTTTTGGACTTGCTTGGGACCCATCACCCCTTTCTTATTTCCAATTTCTCCATTTTGGAGTGGGATTATCTAACCCATGCCTGTCCTACCATTCTATTTTGGAAGTACATAGCTTGTCTGGTTTCACAAGTTCACAGCTGGCAAGAAATTTTGCCTAAGCATGAATCACACCTCAAGCCTCATCTATACCTGATTTAGATGCTATTTAGATGAGACTTTGGACTTGGAATTGATGTTGGATTGGGTTAAGATTTTTAGGGTTATTGGGATGGACTGAATGAATGTATTTTGTATATGAAAAGGATACAAATTTGGGGAGTCCAGAGGGTAGAATGTTATGGACTGAACTGTGCCTCCAAAAATTCATATGCTAAAGCCATAATATAGTAGGACTGGTGCGCTTATAAGAAGAGATACCAGAAAACTCTTTCTGTGTGTGCACAAAGGCCATGTGAGAACACAGTGAGAAGGTGGCTATCTGCAAGCCACGATGAGAGCCTCACAAGAAACCAATCCTGCTGGCACTTTGATCTTGGATTTATAGCCTCCAGAACTGTGAGAAAATTCATTTCTGTTAAGTCACTCAATCTGTGGTATTTTGTTATAGCAGTCCAAGCATACTAATCCACCACCATTAGTAAACTTTAACAGTTTCTCTAAAATTGGTCCACCATTGTAAAAAAGTATTATTCCATTATCGACAAATAGTCATTTCTTGTCCCCTGAGTAGGAAGACATGTAGCTGGCAGTACAGAATTAAGAGAAACTAGAAATTGTCTGTAATCTCCTGAGGACCCAAATTAGACCCCCCCCAAATATTTTCAATATATGTCTGATAAAAATAAAACAGCTAATGGCCATGATAAAGACAAGAAATAATATAATTCAAGAAATGAATAAATTTTTTAAATTTCTCTTTTGCTTTGGAATGTGTTACAGAATTTTTAAAAGAAAATTTCCTTTCCTATTAACGTTTTACTTGAATTAATTTAAAATGTGCTTGAACTTACTGAGCCATACCAACTGTGTAGTGGAGAAATAAGCCTGGCTTCTGCAGGTAATGGACAAGATGGAGAATTTGTTTGTGAATACTAAGGGCTGACTGTATCTGGATTTTGTGGGGAGTATGAAGTAATTCTCTGCTAAGTAGGGAAGGCATCTGAAGGAGATAAAATTTCAGTGAAAGTCTAATGGAAGGGAAAGGAAGGTCTGGGGCAAATGTGAAGTCCCATTCTGTTCCAGGTAGATGCTCTTTAGTGGGCCTGAGTGCAGAGCTGGGGGGAAGGGGTAGCTTTGTGCAGAAAACTAACAGTGGTTAGAAAGACAAGTCAAGAGGCTGTGATTAGCAGACCAATGAATAGCTCTTGGAGGTTTTTAAGTTGTCTTTGCTTGAAGAAAAGAGCATTTTCATCATATTTATCAACTGATTCTTGTTTAATGCCCACTAAGTTCACGAATAACACCTGAACATTGCACGTGTCTTTAACCATAAATTTACAATTTTTACAAATCAGATTGTAATTTAATTGGAGTATATAATATAAAAATTTTATCCAAACAATAGAAATACTGCCCAACCAAATATTCTACTTGTGTGATCTTTTCACCAGAAAGAACATGGCCAAGTAAGGAAGATTTTTTTTTTTCTTCTTACTTGTAGTCTTCGTTCAAAGTCATTATTTCAGCACAGTAAATGTATACTCTAGAGACTGGATCAATGATGACAAACTTAGAAGACAAAATCCTCCTTTTGTAACAAAAAGTAATATTACTGAGCCTTATGCAGGGCTTTCTGGGTAAGGTGTTCTGCATGACCAATCTCAGAAAGGCCCTGTAGTTTGCTACTTTCTAATCGTGTAACTTTCTAGCCTATAATCATGTGTAGGTTGTAAGGACTCAGACTCAATTTTCCAGATGACTTCAGGGATAAAGAATTGCTAATTTGTTATACCAATCTTGACATTTCAAACTAGTTGAAAACAATCTTCCTTAATTAACTATGTTGTTTCTGGTGAAAAGATCAGACAAGAGTAGCATATTTATTTGGGCAACATTTCTATTTTGGTGTCTTTTTAAGTATAGTCTTTCAGTCCCATATATTGATACATATATGATACACATATATTAATTTCTCAGCTTACCCCATAGAGAAGATTCAAATATAAATAAAACTCTACAACTATATTTGGGAAATAAAGATTTTCCCCCATAATAGAACTATTTTACCCATATTACTCATGACAGAACTATTACGAGAGAGGTTTTGTGAAAAATCCTTTTCTCCCTTTAATAGGCAAATACATTATTCAAAAGTTACCTCTCTGAATATGGGAGAATTTTTAGATAAAGTGCTAAATCACAATTGGCATTAAATGTGCATTTACCTTCAAGCATTCTGAAATTAAAGTTGACTGTGATTTATTTTTCCTGTAAAATATATGCTAAAGCATTGTGCTTGCCTAAGCTTTTATTAATATGTTTATTTCTGCCCGTCTACTTCCCAACCACCTTTTAGATTATGTATGTAAAACTTAATATATAGATATATTTAATATACATTTAATAGAATATATATATATATATATATATATTCTATAGGAGAAAATTGTAGGCTGGTAGTGGACAAAAAAGGTTTTCTAGGGGATTGGTGCAGTACTGCTTTCAGTAGAGAAAACAGGTCTCCTTGCTACATCCTGCTCAGACCCCCCCTCACCCAAGCTTTTGTCCTGTTAGAGGTAAATTCTCCCAGGAACACAACACAAGGTGGTGCTGTTGTATTTATACTAAACCAGCTACAGGCCCAGCCGCTGAAGCTTGTAGATTTGATATGAAAGTGTTAAGTAAGTGCCAAAGGCAGGGAGGGAAAGGTTTTGCATATGTAAGTGTTTACCCGGTAGTTATCCTTTCAGATAAGAAACGCTAAGTAGAAAGAAGGAGGAGGAATGTAAGTTTCTTCCATTTGAGGAAGCTTCTGGGAAACCCATCTTAACAAAAGAAAGTGAAAGTGCCAATGGGTTCCTCTGTTACTAAATTACAGAAGCATAGAAAATTAGGGCTAGAAGAGATATTAAGATGTTATCTAATCCATTTCACTATTGTAAGATTTCATTTCTTAAATTATCAGCCAATTAAACTTTTCCCTGGGTTTTAAAATTTCCTGGGAAGGGAGTAAGGCAAATTAACTTTCCCTAGTGTCAATCAATCTCCTCTCCATCTGTGGTATGGGGTTGTGGACCCACCCCTCCTCCCACTCCTCTCACTCTGCATTCACATTCACAAGGAACAGAAGGGGTTTCATCAGCAGGCCTCCTAGTGAGGAGCAAAAAAAAAAAAAAAAAAAAAAAACAAGACTAGAAATCAGGGAGCTTGGATTCTCTTCCCTCCCTCTTCTGACCCAGAATAAGGAATCCTCAGATTCAGCATCTCCAAAGGAAAGAGGCTGGACTAGCATCCCTGGTTTCCACAAATAGCTGGACCACAGAAGTTTTTTAAAAAATACAGATTCAAGGGTGGTCACACCCACAAAATTGTTCAAGGAAAGAGGCTGGACTAGCATCCCTGGTTTCCACAAATAGCTGGACCACAGAATCACCTGCGAAGTTTTTTAAAAAATACAGATTCAAGGGTGGTCACACCCACAAAATTGTTCAATCAGAAAATCCAGGGCAGGGCCTAGAAACTGCACTTAAAAATTAAAAGCTAGAGTCCCCCACCCCTACCCCCATGGAAAACTTTTCTCCTATCTGAAGATAGAGAAATTAGATACAAATTCATAGGCAGGCAGCCCAGCACGGGTCTAATGACTGTTCAATAGGCACCACTAGATTAAGTAACTCTTAAATCCCATCTGGCTTTAAAATTTGCAGTCATCCTTAACACAAAAGCCCTTGAAAAATAAAAGTAAATTGTACCAGGTCCAAAGTGATTTCCTCTTGAACTGTATTCCCAGACTTTTGAGCAATCTGTTGTGTATAGACCCAAAATTAAGTGTTTTACAAATTTTTCATACCTCTGAAATTGGGAGGTACAGAACTACTACTGTGATAAAAATCTAATAATAGTGAATGTATTCAGCCTGCTTCCTACATGATATTTTATTTTCCTTAATTGTAACTATGAATTGGTTGACAGTTATGAAAGTAGTATTTTGACCATTGCAGTTTTTATTCTTATAAAACTGGAAAGTTAAGAAACTGGCCAAATACTTGGCCAGTATGTAAGTTTATTTATAAGTTGCATTCTGGCAAATTCAGGTGTATAGGAGTCACTCACAAAAAAAAATCCCCTAGGAAATTTTGGCTTTCTTTTAGACTTTGTCTAATTTAGCAACATGAAATTCACTGACAGTGCAATTCAGATCATTCACATCCCAAGTCTCATCTGAAAGAATCAGATAATTGAAGCAACATTTGTTTACTCTAGTTTATAGTATCGAGATAATTAATTCTGCTTTCCATTTCCCCTTGCTAATGCAATGTGACCTCAATGTTATTGTTGAAGTAAATCGATTAGGAGATTTGGCTTGCATATGCAACTCTTGCATATGAGTAATTATTCCAGCAAACAGAAACCCATACACTCTTTGCAAGCCATAGTCTTAGTGCCACTTTCAAATATTTGGTTCTTATTACTTGTAGTTTTAAAAGCCATTTACAAGTCTAATTAATTTGCTCCTCAACAATCTTAAGATCAATGTTTCCAACCCATGGATTGAATATACAAATGATGCATGGGGCAAAAATTAGCATTTAGTTAAATATTAAAGTAAGTCAGTGTTGGAGCTAAAAATCCATTAAATGCCTTGTAGGTAATTTGTCCATTAGCTCTTTCAAAGCACCTCTCAAAATTCAGCCCAGATACCACTGTTTATCAGTTACAAATTTCCATATTCTGCTGCTCAGTCATGCTGTTCTGAATTATCTCTAAGCTCATGTCTTGTGATTCTCTGTATAATTACATCTGCTTCTCCCTGATTTTCCATGAGCTCATTTCATCCTTTCAAGATGGCTTATGAATGCATTTGTTCCCTTTACCAGAAGGACACCAGCCCTGCAGCTCTGTCTCACTGTGACTCCCAAGCCCCAGTGAATAAAAATAGCCTTGTATCTTCTGGAGTTCTCTGAGCCATTTAGGAAGAAAGAATGTCTGTCATGGAATCACTATCATTTGTAACGTCCTCTCCAAAAGACAGCCACAGGAAAAAAACAACAAAAAACAAACAAAAAAAACCACCCTAGAACTATTGTGACCTCATGAAATACAAAAGAAAAGAAAAGAAAAGAAAATGTGCTCAGAACAATACAGTCTTTCTTTATTGCACAGTCGCGGCTTCTTCGAGCCTCAATGATTTTTGTTACTGGACTCGGTCTCGGTTGTGCAGAGGTTCTGACCATGAGGAAATCAGTTGCCATCTCAGTAGTTAATGTGAAATTACTCTGCATTTTGAACCAGGCTGTCTGCTTTCACTGCCATTACTACTGCTGCCTCCTGACAATTCAGGATGCTCTCTCCCTGGATACTGAAAACCTGCTTCTGCTTTACCCAGAACCGGTCCTCAGCGTCGTGGAGGAACTGGGAGTTTTGGTGTCAAGCGCAGTTCTTCACTCAGCAGGTTTTTTAGCTTTGTCCATCATCAAGTTCCTGAACTTCTCTGAGCTTGGAAAACCCCACCTATAAAGTAGAAACCGTATATACCTCTCAGTGTTATCTTTGTGGAATTAACAATCCCACAAAGTGAAACACTGTGACCACAGTGTGTAAATTGTATGCTGTTGCACAGATGTGAGGAACTGTTAAATACTGGTAATAGAGAGCAGTGGCCTCCAACTGGGAGCCCTTCACTTCAGGGGTCCACGGCAATCAAGTGAGGCACGGAGAGAGAAGGTTAGGATGTTTATTTATAATCATGTATAAACTAAAACAATTAAAAGATATTAAGCCTTCGCAATATTTAATTCACGAATTAAAGCTGATGCCTTCTCTAGTCTGCATCTGAAATGGTCATGGGACTTAGTACTTGAGATATCCTGAGGGGCATGCCAGTGCCACAACAGATTGGTGACAGCGGAGTCCTCACACATCTGTACACATTCTGCACACTGCAACATGCTGCAGTTTGTGTATGTCCTGTGTGGCTGGCAGAACAACGGCCCCCCAGAACTGTCCAGGAAACCCTGGCACCTGTGAATAGGTTACCTCACATGGCAACAGGAACTTCAGTGATCTGATTAAGGATCTTGAGATGGGGAGATTATCTGGATTATCTGGGTGGACCCAATGTAATCACCAAGGTCCTTATAATAAATGAACCAGGGAGGCAGGAGAGTCTCAGTGAAAGATGTGATAAGAGGTCAGAGTGATGTGACTGCCGGAAGGGGGCCACAGGCCAAGGAATGTAACAGCCTCTGGTAGCTGGAACAGTCAGGGAAACAGAATCGCCCTTAGAGCCTCCACAAAGGACACATCCCAGCTGACACCTTGATATTAGCTCAGTGAGACCCATTTTAGGCTTCCAACCTCCATAACGTAAAATAATAAATTTGTGTTGTTCAAGCCACTCAATCCGTGGTAATTTGTTATAGCCACAACAAAGAGCTAACTTATTATGTTAAGTGGATTTGTGAATTCTATTATCTAGTTTTAACTAAACTATTTGTCACCAAAGGGGCAAATGTCCTCTAAAGAGATTTCTGCAGAAAAAGTATTGCTGAAAGACAACTCTAAAATTCCAAATGCAAGTGAACAAGAAACTGGCAAGGCTAAACATCACTTTACTCCTCAGCTCATTCTGAAGGGAAAGCGCTGATGTTCTAACATATTTAGACCTATTGTTTTTCACTATACTAAATTTTTAAGTGAAGATAATGTTTTTGTACCATAAATACATAAAATAATGTAATAAAATATTACTTTTAACATATGTATTTTATACCTATTAAATCATTTTAAATCAGCCTTTCAACTTTGAGATAATTGTAGACTCACATGTAGTTCTAAGAAATAATACGGAGAGATCCCCATGTACCCTTAATCTGGTTTCCCCCAATGCTACTGTCTTGCTTAACTATAGGGTAACATCACAACTGGGATACTGACACTGATACAGTCCACTGACCTTATTCAGGTTTCACCAGTTTTACATGCATTCATGAGTGTGTATGTATTTAGTTGTATGCAATTTTATCACTTGCGTAGATTCGTGTAACCACCACTGCAGTCAAGTTACAGAATAATTCCGTCACCACAAGGATCCATCATGCTACCCATTTACAGTCACCTCCACCTCCCTCCCCACTTCCTCCTAACCTTTAGCAACCAGTTATCTGGCTTTTTTCACTCAGCAAACTTCCCTTGGGATCCATCTAAGTTATTGCTATACTAGTTTTTTATTGTTGCTGTACCAAGTTACCACAAATTCAGTCACCTAAAACAACACACATCTATTATCTCACATTTCTGAAGGTCAAAAGTACAACAACAGCTCAATTGGACCTCTGCTTAGAACCTCACAAGGCCTAAATCAAGGCTGTGTTCCTTTCTAGAGGCTCTGGGGATAAAGTGGTTCCAAGCTCATTCAAGTTGTTGGCCAAATTCAGTTTGTGGTACTTGTAGGACAAAGGTTCCAATTTCCATGCCGGCTGTCAGCCGGGAGACAGCCTTTGCTTGAGAGCCTGCCTGCATCCTTTTTAATGCCTTCCATGTGGCCTGCCCCCAGCAATAGCAGATGAGTCCCTCTCACACTGGAATCTCTCTGACTTCTTCTGATGCATCACTCCCACTTCAGCCAGAGAAAATTCTTTGAAGAATTCATGTGACTGGATTGGACCTACTCAATAATTCAATATATCTCCTTATTTTGAGGTCTGTAACTTTAATTATACCTGCAAAGTCCCTTTTGCCATGTAATATAACATATTTGCTGGTTCCAGGGATTAGACAGCATATATCTTTTTTTTTTGCGGGGGGGGGCATTTTTCTGTCTACCACATTGTACATACCAATAGTTTGTTCCTCGGTATTGCTCAGTAGTATTCCATGGTATGCTTATACCACAGTGTTTAACCATTCATCCACTGAAGGACTTCTGAATTGTTTTCAGTTTTTGACTATTATTAATAAAGGTGCTATGAATGTTCTTGTACATGATTTCACGTAACATACATTTTTTCCATTTTTCTGGGGTAAATGCCCAGAAGTACTATTACTGAGTCATATGGCAAGTTCAATTTCATTAAAAACTGCCTCACTTTCCAGAGAGGCTGTGCCATTTTATATTACAACCAGCAAATAATGAGTGATTCAGTTTCTCTGTATCCTCATCAGCATTTGCTGTTATCACTAATTTTTATTGTAGCCATTCTGATAGGTGTGTAGTGATATCTCATTGTGGCTTTAATTTATATTTCCTTAATGACTAATGATGTTGAACATCTTTTCATGTGCTTCTTTGCATGCTCTTCAATGAAATGTCTGTCCATAGCCTTTGTCCATTTTCTAACTGGATTGTTTGATTTCTTTTTTTACTGTTAAATTTTGCAAGTCTTATATAGTCTACATACAAGTTTTTGCTGCATGTATGGTTTGCAAATATTTTCTCCCAGTCTGCAGCTTGTCTTCTCACCCTCTCACATCAGCTTCATAGAGCAAAAGTTTTAATTTTGATTAGGTCCAATTTATCAATTTTCCCTCTTCTGCACTCTGATTTTAATGGCAAGACTAGAAAATCTTCACCTAGCCCTAGATTCTGAAGATTTTCTCCCATGTTGTTTTCTAGAAGTGTTATAATTGCATGTTTCACATTTGTTTCAGAGACCCAGGGACTTTAAGGGCCCACTGACTTCCCTTTTCAGTTGGAGCTCTTCTCAATCCAAAAAATTTCTGTAGAGACAGAATTGAGAATGGCATTTGGGTTTGGTTAAACACTGAGGAATTTTTTTACAATCTAAATGCCAGTGGTGCAATTTCATATTCAGACATGTATTCATTGCAGAAATCTGATTGGTTTAGGAGATGAAGAAGATTGTTTGAGAATTACTATTGTTTTCTTACAAGCATGCTGTTCTTAGGTTAACCCTAAAACTCCAATTCCACCTTGAACATGCTCTTAAGACACTTAAAGTAGATAGAGGAACTGTTCAATAAATTATTTATGAATGGAATGAATGGGTAATAACATTCCCATTCCCATGTAAGGTCTCATCTATATATTTTTATATTGTGGATGTCTATAACTTCTGAAGACGTTTTTCTAACCTGATCTTAGAGGAACTCAGGGCAATGTGGTCAAGAAAATTCCCTGAGACTCAGAATCATTCAAAGAGCTTTATAACAATTTTCATTGCAGTTGTGCTGGAATCCAAAATCTGTATTTTTAAAATGTTCTCCAGGTGATTCTGATCTTCAATCAGGTAAGCAACCAAGGCCCAGTTGCCAAATAAAAAGATTGGGTTTCTTTTAAAAAACTTCACGTTCCTTATTTGTGTGTTGACAACTGTTCCATATTTTACTGTGTTAAATTGGGGACAAAACCTAAAAGCCTGTGTAGCTCTCTAATATGACATCAGCTAATGCTCCACAAATTCATGAAGAATTCTTTTTTTTAAAAAATATTTTATTTATTTATTTATTTATTTATTTTTGGTTGTGTTGGGTCTTCGTTTCTGTGCGAGGGCTTTCTCCAGTTGCGGCGAGCGGGGGCCACTCTTCATCGCGGTGCGCGGGCCTCTCACTATCGCGGCCTCTCCTTGTGGAGCACAGGCTCCAGACGCGCAGGCTCAGTAGTTGTGGCTCACGGGCCCAGTTGCTCCGCGGCATGTGGGATCTTCCCAGACCAGGGCTCAGAACCCGTGTCCCCTGCATCGGCAGGCAGACTCTCAACCACTGCGCCACCAGGGAAGCCCAAGAATTCTTAAACAATACTCCTACATAGAGAATTTTTTCCTCTTGTTAGACATTGGACTGATGTTTAGAATCAAAAGCTATGACTTGACTTGAAACCTTAGGCAGCCACATAGGAAACAAAATTGAGAATGTTCCATGCTCCACTCAAGCCAAGAAGCATAAAGATGGGCTAAGAAACCATTCATTCAACAATTATTTATTTTCTTATATTTAAAATGCATCATGATAGATTTTGTGACTCTGACACATTTAGTCCTTGTCCTATGGAGGCACAGCTGAGTGAAAATATTAGGTCAATGAATAAGCAAATGCAAAGTAGTGGCAACTATAATGGTAGAGGAAGGACAGAGTGCTACAAGCACACACAGGAGGACTGTCTGAGTATAGAATCATTGGTTGCAAGTAACAGGAACCCACTTAGGGTAGCAAAAATTGGTAATTTAACATATGTGTAGAGGTAGTTCTCAGGAAACCCAAAGGGTAGGAAGTAGAGCTGTCAGAAAGAAAGGCAGTTGGTTTTTTTCTTTATCTTCCTGAAATCACATGATCTAGTACATTGGCTTCTTTCTGGGCATCTTTTTCATTCTCTGCAGCTTGGATTTTATCAACATCATCATCATTTCTCCATGCATATGGCAGAATATGAATGCCCCACATTGGAAGCCCAAATGAGTTTACCTCATTTCTCATTTCTAGTAAGAAATGAAATGGCTTATTATCTTTGATTCCAAACCAAATTCCCAAGAGAGACTCTGACTGGCCTAATTTGACTCATGCACGCACATGAGCTAAGAAGACACCTTAAATTAGGACTACTTCAAGGGATATCTTATGCTGACTAGGGTGTACAGGGATAGTGTCTTAGAGAAAACAGCAACTGTCAGAGATGATATTATCAAAAGTCTGGGGAGAGCACAACACACCTGGAGCACGGAAGGAAGTTCAGGACAGCTAGAACTTAAGTATGGTAGAAGTGGGATTGGAGACAGAAGGTTAAGAAAGAGAATCCTGGCGCCTGCAGAGGGAAGAAGGGGCCAGATAACAAGGAGTCTTGAAAGTGTGCTAAGGGGCTGAGTTTTGTTGGAGTGGTCCTCCTTGATGTAAACTTCAGCACTAAGAATATTGCGTCCCATGCACCCCTCCCCAAATCACCAACTTGGACTCTACTGAGTCCAATCACATCCTTACTTAGCATGTTTTGTTTCAGTTTATGCCATATGACTTTCTCCCCTGTTGTCTTCCTATAATTGTCCTCTTCTGGTCTTTCTCTGGATCTTGGTTGAGGTACAGGTATACAGAATCATGGTTTCACATAGAAGTGAAAATATGTTTAATTTATACTACTTTTCTAGTGATGTCCAACATGTCTTTGACCTCATCGATGTACTGGGGGAAAAAGCCTCTTGATTGAGCCATCTACTTTTATTCCCAGAAGAGGATATAAATAGAGTGAAAGACAATCCAAGGCATTAGAATAACTTATGTGTTTTCAGCTTTTTTCCTTTGAGATTTATCCCCAAGCATAATTCTGAAGGTCATGACAATTTGGAAAATTCCATTTGAAATCAATTTTCCCTAAAATAATAAGGGAAAATAAGCACTAAGATAAGACACACTGATGGAAGAGATGTCAGTTTAGTTACTTAAGTTTGTTTTGCATAATGTGTTTCATAAGGACATTCCTGTATTTTGAAATATTTTATGACAATCCCCACTCCCACATCATTTGTTGAACTATACAAAAACAAGATTTTTCTGGACTATTTCCTCATGTCCGTCAATCATGACTCCAAGTTGAAAACCTGTAATGAACTTTCTCCCACTGGCTTCCCATTTCATTCACTTGATTTCTCCTTTTAGTGTTTCTGGTTGTACCTTCTCACCTCCACCATCCAATAAGCCTTGCTCTGAACTACTTTACTGAATTCCTTTCTTACTAGTTTCTGATCATTTTAATGTTGGACTGCTTAAAAGTACTTCACTGGAGCCAGATCAAAGAGATTCAACTTATCTCTAAGAAATCACTTGGAAAGGCATAAACAAGTCATGTGACTTTTAATGGTGGCGCCTTCCTTTCAGGAGCTTGGACCAAGAACAAAGTTAGGTTTATTTAAATGTTTGTTACCTTGAGACAAATGAGAGTACACTAAGTGGAGGGGATCCTCTGGAGGACAGTATAAATGGTTGTCCCTTCTTTGTTCTCCGAAGCCACAGGAACACCCACTGCGGCCCTGGTTATTCCCTTCCTTTTTTTCTAGGACTGCAGCTAAATGCATATCTTAGAGAGCTGAGTGAGCACTTGCTTGTAATTTCTGTCTCTCTTCTTAGGACATGGAAAATAAGTTAACTGATTTTCAGGCAAAACGCCGTTCTTCTTTCTTGGCACATTCCCTAGGGGCTACCATCTTTAATAATTCAATACTAAGGGTCAACTCCAGTTTAGAAAATAACTGGCTCTCGCTGAAATTTTAACTTACAAATTTTAAGAAGCTGAGTTCAAGAGTGAAGGAGTAGAGATACATTTTAACTGCATGACTAAATGTTGAAGCCCTATGATATTGTAGCTTTCCTTAGCAAATTTTCTGGTGCTGGCTCAAATCTATCATTGAACTGAATTTTACCCAAACTGGCACTTCATGAATAATTTACACTTATAGCAGTACAAAGTCCATGAAAAAATTATTTTTTTTGCTACTTACTTGAGTAGCCAAGATACTTGTCATCTCTCAACATTAATTTTTGATGGTTTGCTCCTTGGATAACAGAAAATAAAGCCAGAGAGAGCTGAAAGGACAAGAAATACTCCTCGTTTTATGCTTGAAGATATACAGTTCCAGTTTTCTCTGACATATAAATAAGTATCTGAGAGAGAAGGAACCATAGCACCAAAGAGTGACAGACCCCAAAGAGGTGAGACTAAAACCAAAATGCAGTGGATACTTTGACATTAAACCAGATAGGTAATAAACAGATTAAATGTTTCTTAAACTAAATTAAACTTAGTATTTGGAGATAGTCAATGGATTTAAAAATTAAATCCCAGTAATATTTCTCAGGAGTTAGGACCAAAAATAAATTCAGGTCAACAGAATTACCAATAAGAGTCGTGCTTTTCAAAACAAGCGCATTCATTTTTAGGGAAGGGGCAAAGAACAGACTTAACCCTCTGTTTTCCCCAAACAGTTTTACATTAAGCAGTCTTCCTGACCTGTATGAAACTTATTCATTAGAATATTTTTCTTCTGCTGCTCTTTTTATAGGTCTTATGACTATTAGATACACCTGATGTCAGAAAAAAATTCTTTGCATTGTTCACAGCAACTTTCCCCCAAAGTAATTCAGGAGACTTTCAAGATCTAAAGTGAAATGACATAGCACATAAAAGTAATAAACACCACCTCACTCATTCACCAGCTATATTTTCATTTTCTTGATTCATGAAATATACCTTCTGTGTTGTTATGGTTTCAATTATTTGAAAATAAAAAAGCAACATAAAAACACAACAATGACGGGCTTCCCTGGTGGCGCAGTGGTTGAGGGTCCGCCTGCCGATGCAGGGGACACGGGTTCGTGCCCCGGTCCAGGAGGATCCCGCATGCCGTGGAGCGGCTAGGCCTGTGAGCCATGGCCGCTGAGCCTGAGCATCCGTAGCCTGTGCTCCGCAACGGGAGAGGCCACAACAGTGAGAGGCCCGCGTACCGCAAAAAAAAAAAACCAATAAACACAACAATGACAATATTGTGCTTTGAAAGCTAGAAGCTTTCAGTCTTCTAGTTTCTTTATTTAATCAAATCAGTCCTAAAATGGATCATTTCACCATTGGCTCTTCCTTTAAAGATACAAATAAATATATATAAATTTATACTTTTTCTTATCCTACAGTAAATTGTAGATCTTGTCATGAATATGTATTTATTCAACTTCAAGAATAAGACCAAGGAGTTTCTTCCTTAAAAGATGAATTTTTAAATTACAATGCTAAGAGCATTTGCTTAGGAGAGGAGAGAAGAGTCTGAGCATGGAGCAATAATTTGCTAATTTGTAGAAGTCACACAAAGGGCAAGATTTTGTGATGGTCCTAAATGCTTAGTTCCAAGCAGATTCTGTGTTGACATGTAGGATGGAGAAGCTGATTAACACCCCTCTCTGTGGCAGTGTTCTCAGATATTTTTGTTGTATTTGAAAAGACTAGTCTGTTCTTTATTTATCAGAACATGCACCCCACACAGTATGGCGATTCCTCCCTGCACTAGTGACACTCTGGGCTCTCCACACTGTCTCTTTCTAGAAGTTCGGGAGGCAAAACTTATGTTTCTCAAACACAGCATTAGTCCCTTAAGATGAGTAGGAAATAAGTACCAGTGTCCTCATTTTCAATAGGGAAACTGGGACAGGAAAGAGTAATTTATTAGCTAGATCTCTGTTTGGCAAAGCAAAAAATTAAAAGAAAAAAAAAAGGAAAAGAGACAATTTTCCAGATAATTGGTGTAAAGCCATGGGATGTTTTGAATAGTATGAGTGTCTTTCAATGTTTTGTATTTGCAGTTCCTCTTTTAGTTTTAGGGACACGAAAGGATTAAAATACTGAGCATCCTAATTTTATAACTCCATGTTTCAATTGCTAGAGATCCTTAAGCTATTGCATAATTGAAGTATAATCAGGAGTGGTGTTTTTAATTATATATAAATTTCATGTTTTCAAAATCTTAGAGAAAAAGAAGTAGAACTGAAAGACACTGAAAGAAAGTTTTGTGAAAAGAAAAAGCATTCACTTGGGGGTTTGCACTTCTAGCTTGCTTTCCTTTGTGGAACTGACAGGACAGATGACACTCTCAAAGCAGAAGTAAGTTGGCAGTGAATTGAACCACAATGGCATAATCAAATGGGTGTGTCCGACCATCCTTATCTGCAAACTGGAAGTGGATAATGAGAAATGTGGAAACAATGTGTATAGTTTGCTTTTTAAGTAAATAAATAAAGTAAACAAAGAATGGATCACAGAACTAAATGTAAGAGCTAAAACTATAAAATGCTTAGAAAAAAACAGAGGAGCAAATCTCCATGACCTTGAGTTAGGCAATTTTTTTTTTTTAGATATGATACCAAAAGCAAAGTGATAAAAGGAAAAAAATAAAATAAAATAAATTGGACTTCATCATATTTAAATCTTTTGTACTTCAAAGGAAACCATAAAGAAAGTAAAAAGATAACCCCCAGAATGGAGAAAATATTTGCAAATTATATATATATGTATATATATATATATGATAAAGACCTTGTATCTAGACAATATAAAGAACTCTTAAACTCAACACTAAAAACACAATTTAATTTACAAATGGGCAAAGAATTTGAGCAGACATTTCTCCAAGAAGATATATAAGTGGCCAATAAGACCATGAAAAGAAGCTCAACATCGTTAGTCATTACAGAAAAGCAAATCAAAACCACAGTGAGATACCACTTCACACCCACTAGGTTGGCTAAAATAAAAAATACAGACAATAACAAATGTTGAGTAGGATATGGAGAAATTGGAACTGTCACACTTTGCTGGTGGGACAGTAAATTAGTACAGCCATTGTGGAAAAACAGTTTGCAATTCCTCAAAATGTTAAACATAAGAGTTACCATATGACCGAGCAAATTCTACTCTTCAAGTATATAGTCAAAAGAATTTAAAACCTAGTATCCACAGAAAATTTTGTACCTGAATGCTCAGAGCATCATCAATCATAATGCCAGAAAGTGGAAACAACCCAAATAATCATCAGGTGATGACTGTATAAACAAAATATAGTACAGCTACACAATGGAATTTTATTTGGCCATAAAAATTAATGATTCGTACTGCAACACGGATGAACCTTGAAAACATTATGCTAAGTGAAAAAAGCCAACATAAAAGGTCACACATTGTATGATTCCATTTATATAAAATGTCTAGAATAGGTAAATTCATAGACATAGAAAGTATATTAGTGATTGCCAGGGGCTGGAGAGAAGGAAATGGGGAGTGACTGCTCATTAGTATGGGGTTTCTTCTGGGATGGTGAAAACATTCTAAACTTAGTAATGATGGATGTATAACTCCAACTGTTAATATACTAAAAACCGCAGACTGTGCACCTAAACTGTATACCTTAGAATGGTGAGTTTTAAGTTACGTGAATAATAACAAAGCAGTTATTTTTTAAAAATTGTGACTAAGAGTCCATTTTGGGTGGCTAAGAAGTGGGGCAGAGGGAGTTGCAAAACAGATGTAGACTGGTTCCTTACAGGTTGCAGAATCTTTACAATTTTTTTAGAATGCTCTGCTTTCATATTCTGCGTTCTTCAACTGGACTTAACCTACTGTATTCAAAGTATAAGAAGAAAGGATCGCTCTTCCAAGTACCAGGGAAACTGGGCAGTTCTTTCCGAAGACAAAAAAGAATCTGCAGCAGCCTCCACTCCGTGGACTTTAAATAAGATAATGTTTCAAATTAAGCAGAATTCCAGAAACTAAAAAAGTTAAGTCAAGGCAAAACACTCAACTAGGGAGCAAATAAAGGTTTCTGCTGTGATTTAATTTTTTCTTTGCAGTAAAAAATCATATTCACTCAAAATCAAAGACTTTGAATTGGTTGCTTACGGATTCATGGATATTTTTATTAAAAATATAGAATCTCACTGATAATGTTAAGTGTTGGTCAGGATTTAGAGCAACTGGAATTCTCAAAGAAATGAAAACCTACATTCATTCAATAACTGGTATGTGAATGTTTTTTAGCAGCTTTATTTGTTGTCACTATAAAATGGAAACAGCCCAAATATCCCTCTGCTGGAAAACAGATAAACAAATTGTGGTACAGTTCTACAATGGAATACGATTCACCATTAAAAGGAATGAACTGGGCTTCCCTGGTGGCGCAGTGGTTGCGAGTCTACCTGCCGGTGCGGGGTACGCGGGTTGGTGCCCCGGTCCGGGGGGATCCCGCGTGCCGTGGAGCGGCTGGGCCCGTGGGCCATGGCCGTTGGGCCTGCGCGTCCGGAGCCTGTGCTCCGCGGCGGGAGAGGCCACAGCAGTGAGAGGCCAGCGTACCGCAGAAAAAAAAAAAAAAAAAAAAAGGAATGAACTGATTCATGAAACAATGTGGATGAATTTTAGATGCATTTTTCTAATGAAAGAAGCCAGACTCAAAGAACTGCATACTCTAAGATACCAGCTGTATAACATTCTTTCATCAAAGACAAAACTACAGGGACAGATAACACATCCATGGTTGCTAAGTGCTGGGGGTGGGGAAAAGAGTTGACTACCAAGTACAAGGGGCATTTTGGGGGGTGATAGAACCTTTCCACATCTTAATTGTGGTAGTGGACACATGGCTATATACAGTTGTCAAAACTCACAGAAACTGTACGCTAAAACAATCTCTTTTTACTGTATGTAAATTATACCTTAATACAAAAATGGAAAAAGAAAAACTTCCCAGTATACTTACTCACCTTGAATGATAACATTACTTGAATATATGAGCCTGGCACAATGATTAAATTAGAAGTCATTAGCTGGTGATCAAATAAAATGCTGGTAGCCAAAATGAAATCTGTGAGGTTTCTGGAAACATACATATATAATACATAACATATATATAATATACAATATAATATATAATATATACACACACATATATATAATCTTGGTAATTCTAAATGAACCATCTGGAGTTGCCTCAGATAAAGAATAATTTTGGTTAAATTGGGGCTAAAAAAGATTCATTGTGGTTTTTCCTTTGGAAAAGCCTAATCATTAATCAGAAAAACATTATTAATACAACTGTGAAGAATAAATTATCACTAAAATGTTTTAGTTTGTTCTTGTCCCTGTTATAAAATTCTACAAGTCTATGCAAGCATGTTACCTTTTTAGTTTTGTTCCAGGGGAAGAAAATAAAAAGGTAAAAATTTCAGTCCTGAAGTGACATTGGCAAGGATTTCATAAGTTTGGGCAACAGCTGGTGGATGGCATTTAGAAGCCCAGTCGTAGAACGCTTACACAGTGACTCATGAACTGATAGCTGTTTCCTGAAGGGTAGGAAATGGCATTATCTCATTTAAAACGTTGCCACGTTTCAGAGAGAATACAAATCTCACTGAATTTTGAGTCTGCCTCCTTTCTAGTTTTATTAATAATAAGCAAAGTTTCTTTTGTTCAAGTTATTTACCACATCTAACTCACTCCTTTAATATAGCTTTTATATGCTGAGCCAAACTTTTACTCCAAATGAAAGACAACTGCAATGTGTTTGCATGAATCTATTTTAGCTTATTGTTTTTCCTATGTAAGAAAGCATGTCCATATACATGGATAAGTTCATTAAATTTGCTTATACATCATGTTTAGATATGTGTAAACCAGACAGTTAGTGCTTTGGCTTCCTTTAATCAGAAAACAAAATTAAAGTAGAGGGAAAATGAAGAAGCACTTCGTGTTATTTATTCATGGATTTTGAATGACAGCTGGTGATAAGATACGTGGTGGAGGTGGGGAAGGGATTTTAGCAGCTCTTGGTTGCAGTTTGTAGGCTAAACATTATATATGTGATGGTCGATGTGTTTCAAATTTTGGCTATTGCTGGTGACTGCTGAAGGTCGCCTGGTGATTATATGAGATATTTTCCAGTACCATAATCACTAGTATTGTAATATGGATGCATTTTTTTTTCATTTTCACTATTATTTTTGATAGTGGAGGCCCTTCCCAATTTAAATGGATGGGTTACGAGCACTGACATGGTAAAGGGGCAGGGAATTCTCAGATCCAAAGTCTAATCCTTCAGGGAAAAATGTACAAATGAGGAACAAAGATTACAAGTTTGATGTTCAAGACTGAAAATGAAGCTGAGGTTTTGAAGCATGGGGCTTTTCCTAGCGCTAAAGAGCACAGGTTTGTGGGTTTTTTTTTTGCGGTACGCGGGCCTCTCACTGTTGTGGCCTCTCCCGTTGCAGAGCACAGGTTCCGGACGCACGGGCTCAGTGGTCATGGCTCATGGGCCCAGCCGCTCCGCGGCATGTGGGGTCTTCCCAGACCGGGGCACAAATCCGTGTCCCTCGCATCGGCAGGCGGACTCTCAACCACTGTGCCACCAGAGAAGCCCAAGAGCACAGATTTTTTATTTAGAAGACAGCTGAATGCATTCATCTGAATCCGACGTTCCTCCTCTGCCTGCTCTCACCCCACTGTGCAGAGATGAGTTATGCTCCACGGAGAAGTTCCTGGAGCCTGCTGTGTGGAAAGCTGTTTTAGGGGAACAAGGTTGTCATTTTTCACCAATAGCAAAGCTGCCAAGGTTTTTCATGTTTTAAAAAATTCAAATAACAGCAAAAATTAAGCTATTTGCCACTACCCAACACTGGTCCATTTCACCCCACATCTTCACAGGAGCTCCCTGACCTCGTCTGCTGTCAGGGGAAAGGGTATTTGTTGCTAGACTCTTTCCAGCCTAGACTCAGCTTGATTTTACCTTCTTTATGGATTTTATGCTTGCAAGTATGTTAGTATGTTTTCAAAATCAAATTCAAAACTAAGGGAAAAGAGCCAATTTGCTACCTTCACGCTAATATGAGAGCTTGCGTTATTTGAGTTATTCCTGGCAAATTACATTTTGTTTTCTAAGATGTTACTTCTCCATGGTAAAAAACTGCATTAGGACTCTACGTCTGAGATATGAGAGTTAGTATGTAATATTTTTGGTCTCAAGACTCTGAATGCCCCTTTGTAAAGTACATGCAGATCAAAGTTAAGAACCAGATTATTTGCTATCCACACAAGGGAAATCCAGTTCTCTGATTGGGGCAGCAGACTATGCCTGACGGTTGACCTGTCTACAATATTTGCCATCCTACTGACTGCCATGGTTGATCCAGATGATCTAACTGAATGGTCATCCTCTTTCTTCCTGAGCACTCATGTGGCCACTGCTCAAAGATGCCTGATAACTGTGACACTAAGGGAAGGGACTGAAAACGTGTTCCATCCCTGAATAGCCAACTAAAGTCAAAGTATAATAGCTTTAGCTATGACATACTAGTGAGATCAGAAGTCTTATTCTGCAATAAATTTAGAAAATCAGATCCATATCTTGGTTGCATCTCTTGATTTTGGTCTGCTTCTGGTATAGGAAGAGAGAACAGGACAAGTTTAGTGTGCTCAGGGAGTGAACTCTGCCCAGAGTATCAACTGAAAATGAAGTTCTACACAAGGACTCTTGGAAAAAGAGAATGTTTCTCCCTCACCCAATAAGCCCTGGTTCTCAGGCACGGATTGAACAGAAACATTACTGTTTCCTATTTTTTAATGTGGAAATAAGGCAGGCTGTGAAGGAAGATTAACTGAGCTTATGTGTATGATCCCTAAGTGTGTTACATGGCTAATAGCAAGTACTCAATAAATGGCAGCTACATCTATTTTGTTTTTGTTGTTAAAATTAATAAAACAAAGACAGAGAAACAACTCACTGTTATGGAAAAAGCATTAGGAAAAAAGAGACAAAGTGTATGTAATCCCTTGCTCTACCTTTTGGCATTTTATTGACTTCAGAATTAAATGAGTTAGGTAATAGATTGTAGAGTTATGAAATTTAAGAGTACCTTATTCATCCATTTGTTTAATGAACATCCATTAAGTACCTACTATGTGTTAGAACTAGGGACATAAAGGTAATTTAGACACTGTGCCTGTACTCCAAGAACTTATCCTCTAAGGGAAATGATTTACAAATGATGATAAAACACAGAAGAAATGCAGTAAGAGGTACATGCAAAATGTGTTATGGAAGCACTTGGTGATGGTGACTTAACTCATTGAAGATGTGATATTTTGGTGGTTAGGGAAAGCTAACTGGAGTTTGTAAGCCAAACATTATATATGTGATGATGGTGGGATTAGAATTTTTATCTACAGCTGGCTAGAAAGATACCTAACTTGTCCGGTGTAATAATAGGTTCAGGTCTACTGGGGACAGGCAGGAACCGTACACTAATGTGAAGGCCTAATGAGCTGAGGTCAGGAACGGCTCTGCTCACTAAAGCAAAGTGCGTGCTTTGGGGAACAAACCCACCTGCAATTGTTGCCCCCTGTAAGACAGAGTTGAAGCTCAGGACAAAATTATATCCAAAGAGTAGATATTATTTCAGGAAGCATCAATACTAGGAATTCCAATCTAGTATATAAGGCACAGAGATTGTGGACAATGAAATAAATATTAGGTTGTGATTCTGGGATATCTGCATTTACAGCTAGATTCTAGTCGTGACTGAGAGAATAGATTATGGTATCCGCCGTCTGGAAAAATCTGAAAAGGTTAGGATGAATATCACAGCCCTCTAAGCAGGCTGTGTTTTAGCTAAAGCCTGAGCAGGTCTCCAGGATAGGTGGACCCACTGGCTGCGGAATGGGGAGTAAGTACTGGGTCAAGATTGTGAAGATGCAGAATGAGTAGGGAATGCTCACACTCAGCTCACATCTGTGTAAAGTGACGCTCCGGTACAGCTGGACTGTGGTATATATTGATCAATTGACTGATTGATTGATTGATATCCCTACTCCATTCTCAGTAAGACTTGAGGTGACAATCAGCATGATTTAACCCCGATGGATACTCAAGTACAGGCATTTATCCGAAATTGCTATTTGAGTTTAGAACTCATCTCCAGCTTGTTGGAAGCCAGTGTAATGGCTGGGAACAATTTGCACAGGTACCCTGTACATGATGGAGGAATATGTGATGGGAAATTCAGGGCATTTGTCAAGTGCCTGGGAATGTAAAGTCAGGCACTTCTAGGAGGCAATGTAGGAGACTCTCTTGAGAAATCACATGGTTAAGAATGTGCTTTGGGGGACTTCCCTGGTGGCGCAGTGGTTAAGAATCCACCTGCCAATGCAGGGGACATGGGTTCAAGCCCTGGTATGGGAAGATCCCACATGCCATGGAGCAACTAAGCCCGTGTGCCACAACTACTGAGCCTGCGCTCTAGAGCCCGTGAGCCACAACTACTGAGCCCACGTGCCACAACTACTGAAGCCCAGGCGCCTAGAGCCCATGCTCTGCAACAAGAGAAGCCACTGCAATGAGAAGCCCAGGCACTGCAACAAAGAGTAGCCCCCGCTCACCACAACTAGAGAAAGCCCGCGTGCAGCAACGAAGACCCAACGCAGCCAAAAATAAATAAAATAAAATAAATAAATTTTAAAAAATAGTAATAAATAAATAAAGGTTAAAAAAAAAAAAAAGCATGTGCTTTTGGATCTGAGTTCTTGGAGGCATAGTTTAAGGCTATCCAGAGACCAACAGGCCTTCCTCTGAGCTTGCAAACCAGCAGGTACCACACCGGTTTTCTGCTATTCCCGAGCACTCTACCACCTGCCAGCTGCAGTGCGTGTCACAGCTGCCACAGGACCAATCTGCCCTCCTATGGTGGACGGACATCCTCCTGTACCTCAAGGATGTGGAAGATCAGAGTTTGGATGAGACGCTTACGAGCTGTGGCTCTCACAGGTTCACATACCAACATATTTTTATGCACCAAAGCTGCATACTCACTCTTGCAACACTCCTGTTGGGCCATTACAATTATCAGTATTAAGTCAAACTACTATTTTAGTGAGCGCACATAGGCAGCCATTAAGCTGGGTATTTTCGAAATATTCAGTCCAACCTTTGTAACAACCCTATGATATAGGCAGAATTATTAGCTTTATTTTGTAAATAAATAAACTGAGGCTTACAGAGGTTAAACAAATTGCCCCTAGAACATAGTACTAGAAAAGGGCTAAGGTTCAGTTCAAATCTACTTCTATTTGATGCCAAACCCAGCACTCTTTCCACCACCCCCCTATGTCTATATACTTTTGCCACAGGGTCTAACGCATTGTTTGGGCAATTTCTGTTGTGTATCATGTTGTCCGTTAATGAATTTAATGACATCCTTCATTTTCTGAGATATCAGACAAAAGGAATTTTTTAAAAAAGGGCACATTAAACAGAAAAGTCCAGTGGAAGTAGAATACAACTCTCTGAATATTACATATCTACAGTATATATGCAAGTACCAATTATAAATACACACTCTGAGATACTGCAGATTCGGTTGCAGATCACTGAAACAAAACGAATATCGCAATGAAGCAAGTCACATGAATTTTTTGGTTTCCCAGTGCACATAAATGTTACACTACACTGTAATCTGTTAAGTGTGCAATAGCATTATGTCTTAAAAATGTACTTTAGGGGCTTCCCTGGTGGCGCAGTGGTTGAGACTCCGCCTGCCGATGCGGGGGATACGGGTTCGTGCCCCGGTCCGGGAGGATCCCACGTGCCGCGGAGCGGCTGGGCCCGTGAGCCATGGCCGCTGGGC
>NC_041226.1:10517036-10556372 GCF_002837175.3 Physeter macrocephalus | reverse complement strand
CGAAATGGGAGAGGCCACAACAGTGAGAGACCCGCGTACCGCAAAAAAAAAGAAAAAAAAAAAAAAATGTACTTTAATTTTAAAATATTTATTGCTAAAAAAAATGCTAACCTCATCTGATAACGCAGGGTTGCCACAACCCTTCAATTTGTAAAAGCACAATATCTGCAAAGTGCAATAAAGTGAAGTACAATAAAACGAGGGAGGTATGCCTGTATATTACCTATACACACAGTCAAAAATTATAAAACTTCAAAATCATTGGGCAAGAAAAAGTTGAAGTCCTAATCACATTCTTTGGCTCTCTAAAAGCAAAGCAAATGCAATTTTTCACAAGAATAGTCTCAGATGTGCCAGGAATCCTGCCCTACCCTGTTGCTTAAACGCTGTTGGGCAGACCGTTGAGCTACTCGTGTGGAAGTGCAGCTACGGCCTCTTGAAAAACTTACTTCAAGAAGGATTCTAAAATATGGAGTAAACTCATATGTAAAAACCCAGTCTGTCTTTCACTTTTCAAAAGTGCCTATTTTATGCCTAAGAGAATATTTATGACTCCCTTTTTTGAAAATGTTCCCTTTCTGATGAAAAATGTTCAAAGCCAGGACAAAGTGTTCTTACTTGACATAATTCAGGAAAATAGCTCAGGGGGGTGAACATTGAAAAGAGGCTTTAAAAACTGCAGAAAAAAAGAAAAAAAATGCAATTTTAGTATCATTTTCTTTGCTTTTGAACATCTCTTTGTTGTGTGGTCAAGGAAGCTTTATGGGTTCTTTACGCGAAGTAAGGGAAAAGTCTGAATTAATGTTTCCTTGGGAAAAGCTAGAGCTGAGTGTGGGTGATATCTGTTATCACTCATGGAGCCAGAGCGGATGGAATACTCCACGACACGCAGGCAGCTGAGAGGGGTTTAACAGTTTCTCCTGTCAGAGGTGAAAAGCCTCAATTTAAGGGAGAATTTTTGCTTCAAGGTTTGCTACAGGGAATATGTGATACTTTTGATATGTATATTTTGAAGTATGTAAGACACAGAAATTGAAAAGCCCCCATTGGGAAAATCTCTTAGATCATAAACAGTCCGGGAGAGCTGGGACCTGCACTGAATTCTTCTCCCGTCCACTTTTCCCCCTCACCACTCACCTCCTAAGGCACATCTGATGCACTAATTTGGAGCATATAGAAAATGTGTGCTCAGGGTTTCCCTGGTGGCGCAGTGGTTGGGAGTCCGCCTGCTGATGCAGGGGACACGGGTTCGTGCCCCGGTCCGGGAAGATCCCACATGCCGCGGAGCGGCTGGGCCCGTGAGCCATGGCCGCTGAGTCTGCGGAGCCTGTGCTCCACAACGGGAGAGGCCACAACAGTGAGAGGCCCGCGTACCGCAAAAAAAAAGAAAGAAAGAAAGAAAGAAAATGTGTGCTCCAAATACACAGAGGGTCTGTGCTTCTGATGGGACCTGACCAGACAGATTTCTGTGCCCTTTCTGTCATTCTGTGAAAGATGCCTTCCTGCCCCTCTCTTACCTTTATCCTGTTCAAAATGAATGAGATTTGTTTTACAGTTTTCCTGAAGAGATAGGCTATAGCTATTTCTAAGTAGAGATACACACAACACTTCTGGAGTCATGGAGAATAGGAATTTACTTTTCTCCAAGAAACAAACTTGAGTGTATATGTGGCTGGATTTTGTCATTTTCCTTTTCTTATTCTTGTGACTGGGAGGTGTCACACATTTATGAGTGGTTTAAACCATTTTTCACACCCAAATCCACACCTTTCATGCCTGCCCCTTGCGCTCTCCATGGAAAAGTTAAGAAGGCAGAAAATACTAGGATGACAATAATTTATCACATCAGAGATGAATTTCTTTTTCTTATGGAATGATGTAAATTTGCTCTCTCTGAAGGCAAGGCTTTAGAAATATGGAAGGAAATAAAAAAGATTTCATAAACCCTGGTGAATTTGTAATAATCTCCTAAATCGTTCTGAACAGGGAACAAAGTTACTTTTTATCCTCAAGGAGAGGAACTACAGTCTCTCCAGGCTCCAAGATGTCATGGTCAGAAGCTTCATTCTTCGCTAGAAGGCCTTCGTAAAACTTCCAGAACAAAACTCAAACATAATAAGAACCTTCAGAAGAAGTTGTAAAGTATGCATCAGAACACAGACTGAGCTTCTAAGACTGAAACAAGCAATATTCCATAGCTGACTGCATTTGCAGAATCATCAGATTAAATGTTATCATAGCAATTAACTGCTAAATCTAAAGCATCCTATTCAGATTTTTGAAACAACCAGTGCAAAAAAATGAAACTTGATATATCACAAATCTGTCTTTGTCAGACTTCAACAAGACATTCTTCAAATTGTTCTCAAATAGATGCTGTTTAGAATAACAAGAAACTTGGTTTTCTAGACATGGTTCTAGAAATGCTGAAAAAATAACCAATAAGATGTCTTTTTGATCTAAGGACTCTCTAATTAGAGGTTCTTGAACTATGAAAGACTGTGGTCACTGTAATCAAACATTACAACAGGCAGAGTTTGATCAGAAAAAACCATAAAGGCATTATCTAGGTTTGTAAAAACTAGAATGGAGCCAACAAACTGATCTAAAGTGGCTACTTCTGTGGTGCCTGGATCTCCAATGTCATGAAGTGGTGACCACACACTGGACTTCTCTTCATTGTGGGTCGTTGACCACTGCAGGGGCATTCTTTGTCTGAGACACTCAGCCTGAGAAGAAGCCACTCACAAAGGGGGAACACTTTGTGGGAAGAATTAAGTACTGATTTTACTTACTTACTCATTCAGGGCCTGGTACCTTCCTGAGATAGGGGAGAAAGGAACTGATTACTAATATCTTAGTATAAGAACCAGCTGAAGACCTAGCTAAAAGCTGTCCTTTCTATTGAACTCAAAGTTTCTTTGACAGGTACTTTTCCAGCAACTAAGTGCCAGACGCAGGGATATGCACTGGGATGTAGCAGATGAGCATGAGAGGCACGGCCCTGACCTTTTGGAGCTTATCTGTATTGGAGGAAGACAGGCATTGAGCAAACAATACCAAATAAATTATTATACTTTATTCATGTTGAGTGGTATCATGAAACAGTACAGGGTATAACGAGTGCATGACTTGGCCATTAAACTACATGTGGCTCAGAATGTTTTCCTTAGGAATTTATGATTCCATTGAGATCTGATAAATGAGTCAAATCTAGATAAAGAGAAGACTACGGTTTGGCCCAGCAAACATAAAAGATGTCTGTCACATGATGAACGAGGAAACTCCTATTCTTAGAGTCTTTTTTTCCCACATTACTTCTTTGGCTTTATTTTCTAGGAAACTTCTTCTATTCCCTCTATTCTAGCCATATTGGTCGCTGTGTGTGTGTGTGTGTGTGTGTGTGTGTGTGTGTGTGTGTGTATCGAGTCTTTGTGGGGTTTTTTAGAGCAATTTACGGTTCACAGCAAAAGTGAGGATAAAGTACAGAGATTTTCCATATGCCCCCTTCCCCTTCACGACAGCCATTTCAAACAGGATAGACTCATCATTTTAGGGCTGGTACACTCAAGTGTCCAGTCATCTAGAAACAGAGGTTACATTAAATAATCAGGATCATATGGGGTTCTAGCAGCCCAGTGATTCTCGAATCCCAGTTCCATATTTACATGGTTTTTTTTTCTTACCAGTTGAACTAAAAATAGGGCTGGGGCTGGCATTAAAGGGCCAGAAATGTTGTTTCCTGAGCACTAAAGGAAGCTCCTCTTCAAGTAGCACATTCTGGCCTTGCACAGGCAGAATGCCCAAAAGTGTTCTCTCCACTGGAGCACTCTTGGCTGGCAAACAGAACAAAGGGAGTTTGCTCCTAAATAGGCAAAGGTGAATAAGAGCAGGAAGCACTTGGGTTCAGAGCTGAGTTACAAAGCACAGAAGAGAAAATAAAGCTTAGCAGAAAAAGTGACATGGGGTTAGACACAGGAACAAAATAGAGAGAAGTCACCTAAAACTTTGCTATGAGCAAGGATACACGTGATTATATGGCTATGCACTCAGTGGGTGAGCCCACAGTCCTTGAGAGGTTCTGGGTTTGATCCCCCGGGGGCCTGTTGGCTTGGATCTCTTCCTGCACCCTTGATCCAGCTGGATGTCTTACAAATGCTTACTTATGGTCACCAGAGGATCTTGTGAAATGGATCAGCACAGCTCAAAGTTCATACTTTCCTGGACAGTGAATACTTGATACCCTTGAATGCAAGGGATATCTTTGTATGGGAATGAATTATATTATACTGAAAGTTAGGGTCTGACTAGTGAAAATGAATTGGAACAGAACTGAAATAAATAAGAACACAAGACTATCCAGGCTCTGCAACTTAACAGCTATATGATAGTGGGTAAATTACTTAATCTCAATGTGCCTCAGCTGCCCATCTGTAAAATGGGGGCAATAATAGTATCACCTCTAGAGTTATGCTAGAATTAAATGACTTAATATTCATAAAGCACTTAGAACAGAGACAGAGAGAGATAGACAGAGACAGGGAGAAAAAAGAGATTAATTCACCACTGAGGGAAAAGTATAGTGTAAGATAAATAAATATAATAAATTAAATATATAAATAAATATAATTCTGAATTGTAGCCCAGGCACTGTCCTGCTGTCACTCACACTTCAGACCAAGAAGTCAAAAATTCACTTTTGTGTTAAATCTCAAGTACAATGAACTGAATAAGAGGGAGACAAGTCTTTGAGGAATTTAGTCCTACATGAAAATTAAAAACAAACAAGAGACCTTAAAGAGAAAAATCAACACATTGATATATTTGAGGCTGATCATACCAGTGACTAATACGTTTAGATAGAATGGAATTTACCTAGAGAGCAAACTCTACAGAACATGTGGAACATGTAACACTTGGTATAAAAATAAACATTTTTAACTGGCTCAGCTATCATGTTAAAGTGAAAACTAGAATCAAATATCATAACACTGGATTTCCGAAATTGCTGGGTGGGGCTGTGACCAACCCAATGGAAGAATCCATGGTAGTTTTCTAATTTTCTTAATTCAAAAGCTGTGGGAAATTACTTTTGGATTTACAAACACCTGTTCCTAATCACCACTCCCTGTGATAGAAAAAGAACAGAAGTTTTAAAGTCACCTTAGGGTAGACCAAGTTGATTAAAGACCTACAATGGGTTTTCATTGTTCTGTACATCTGAGAGCTGTATTTCCCCAGGTGGGATCCTACTGGGTCTGGGCCAGCATACCTACTCTTGATTCATTAGACAATGAAAAAGAAATGCTGGCAACCTGCCTCTTGCTTCTATGTCTTAATGGATGGCCATGTGTAGTTGCACTAAAGAGCCACAGGGAGAACCTACTGCAGCTTCCCCTGGCGTGAGCGGGGCTCACTTGGTGAGCCTGAGTCCAGGAAGGCAAACACAGAGAAGAAGGCATTCAGATTCACTTAGCTACTCTGGAGTCAAAAGGCAGGTAAGAATCATCAGGTTTGCTTCAACAGCATAAGAACTGTGTATCACAGAAATGGGATACCAGTGAGGTGCTCCCTTCAGGCCGACAGCTAGGGGACACACTAATTCACAAAATCTCTCCATGTTGTCTGCCCAGGACTGAGCTTAGCTGGGGCCACTGTAGGAAAGTTATGAGAAGCACTGCTCCTTTATGTACTCTCTCACAGGACTGTCCTACTTCTCCAGTAATGAGAAATCTGTCCTTTAATGTCAGGAAGAAAGAAATAAGAGAAGGAAGGTTGAGAAAGAAAGAGATAGAAGTGGAGAATGGACCACGGCAGATAATAGGAATTTAGGAATTGCTCCAATTTATTGAGTGCTCTCCCTTTGCCAGGCTCTGTGCTGGATCCTTAATTTACATCGTGTCGAATTCTTACAAGGGTCCTGTGGGGTAGATGTTATTGTCTTGTCTTGCTGATGAGGAAAAAGAGGCTCAGAGAGGTGAAAAAACTTGCCCATGCAAGGGTGAAAACTCAAGTCTAACTCTACAACACCCCTCAACCATACCATCCCCCAAACTTGGGCCTTTAAAATACTTGAGAGCAGCCTCCATTCAGGTTGCTGAATGCAAGAGAGTTAAAGCAACAAATCTCAGAGCCAATTTGAGCTTATGTCCTGAGGAGGGATCTAAACATTTTCTTTGCCCTTGGCAGTCTGCAGATGAAAATCTGTCTTCTTGTGATAGCTAATGAGCTGTCAGAGAGACAGAAAAGCCTAGGAATTTACAGCTTTTGAGAGGAAACTGCCTGGGAAGAAAGAACGGTCCCAGGGGAAAGGTCTGAGACCAATGCATTGCCAGGCCACTGACCTCAAAGAACATGTTTAAACTGAATGATCGTTCCACTAGACTGGTAGTATTTAAAAAGAAAAGCAATGGGTAGACCCACGTTCATTTTAAAATAAATTTTCTGTTTTAAAATCATCTTCTGCCCACCTCTAACCTCTGGTAACCCCAAACCCAGAAATCTCACACAAAGTCCTTACCTGATGAACTTGGTCTACCATGGACTGGGTTGCAAGTTCCCTCCCTTCCCCTCAGAACTTCCCTTGGCAAAAATTCCCCTCAGAACTTCACCTCCATTTGTAGCTCATTGTCACTGTTTCAGTGCTCTCTTTTATAGATGAAGGAATCAAGTCATTGTCACATCCCTTAATAATATACATAAAAAGATTATATATATAAGATGAAAAAATATATATCATTCTTCTATTTCCCACCACATGACCCAGTTTCTATAACTAATTCTGCAGTAGTCTGTGTGTGAGTAAGTAAAGGGGAAGCTCCATGTGGTTAACTTGTCAGGGCAACTTGCTATATTTCTAGAGGGAGCTTTTCCAGGGTTGTCACTTCAGAGGGATAAGGGGGTAAGCAAACTGGCTTTTCTGTGCCCAGCATGTCTCAGGAGTTAACAGGGAGTTACAATTTTTAGAAGCAATTGCAAATAGCCTTGAGAGCTCTCCCGGGAGAAAGGATCTTGGCCCTTAATAAGAAGGAGAGATGTTAATTGGATACACCAGCAAAGTTTTCATGTTTCAGCTATGGGTTTAGTTATAGTAATACTTAGTTCTACATCTTTAGCGTCCACAAACTCCTGGGCGGGGTATTGCACCTCTCCCTGACCCCAAAGACTGGGCCCCACGGGACAAGGACAGATATGTTTCCAAATTCCTTTCCAGTGATGCTCCCTCCTTAGACTCCGGCCACACAGCCCTTCCCTTCTTGAGCACTCTTGCTCTGTCTTCTAAGCCCTGCCCTTTGCTAGCTGGATTGCTCAGGGCCCACGTTTGTCTCTCTCTTCTTGTCACTCTGTACCCATTCTTGAGAAAATCCACTCTCAAGGCTTTGGGGTCCACAGCTCCCAGCTCCCCGTCTCCAGCCCAGCTCCCTCTTCTTCACAGGACAGCGTGGCTAAGAGCAGGGGCCCTGCAGTCACACTGCCTGGGTTTGAAACCCCACCCACCCACCTGCTGGAGGCGTTAATTGTAAGAGAGACAACCTCTCTAAGGGTCTCAGCGTTCTCCTCGGTGAAAGGGCAACACTAAGAGTGCCTTCCTTGTGAAATTATTTGGAGACTGTGTGTTAATGCATGTAAAGCACTTAGAACAGTACTGGGCACATGGGATATGCTCGGAAATGTTAGTGGGTATTGCTACTACGACTACAACTATTACTACTACTCTACTGCTATTATTACTACAATTCAAAACATCTATCTAGATGTCCCTTGTGTGCCTTAAAGTCAGTATTTATTTAATGCAATTGTATGCCAGGTAGTTCTATATGTTGTGTCATTTAATCCTCACAACCTCTTTGCAATGTAGTATTCTGGTTATCTATTGCTTCAGAACAAACTATCCAAAACTTAGTGGCATCAAATAACAACCATTTTATGATGCACATGAATACTGAGTTGGGAATTCATCCGGCACAGCAGGGGTAGATGATTTTTACAATGTCTAGGGGTGAGTCAAACAGCTAGGGATTGAAATCAACAGAAAGCTTCTTCACCCACATGTCTGGCACCTGAGCTAGAAAGACTTAAACACTGGGTTTGGCTGGGACTGTTGACTGGAGCACCTGTACATAACTGCTCAGGTGATGTGTACTTCTCAGAGCATAGCACCTGGGTTCTAGGAGGTAGTGTCCCAGTACAAGACATCCAGAGAGCAAGTATTCCAAGAGCACCACACAGAAGCCGCAAGACCTTTTATGACCTAGCCTCAGGAATCACACAGCATTGACTCTGCCATACTCAACTGGCTGAAGGGGTCACAAGCCTGCTCAGATTCAAAAGTAGGGGACATAGATCACACCTTTTCTTAGGAGGAGTGTCAAAGAATTTTTGGTCCTTTTAAAAATACTGCCACAGGCAGGTACCATTATCATTACTTTAATAATGAAGAAATAGAAGCTTAGATAAATAAAGTAACTTGAGAAAGATGACGTAGTTAATAGCTGAGAGAGTCCAGATTTGAACCCAAGATTTTTATGTTAAGGTATGGCTTATTTCTTATTTATCCTGCAAAACACATCCTCTCATTTTCCTCCTTATTATCCTCCCCTATCAAACAACAGATTTAGTCAGTTAAATATGGAACTCAGACTATTTTAGAAATGTTGCTGACGTAATACTAAACAACTGCCCATTTACCTCCTCCACCTTATACCTGCTACACCTTCCCACCAATGCTCACATTCTATCCCAAGATTGGGAATCATCCCTTTAAAATGTGGAAGTACTGTGCAGAGGAACCAAGATGGCAATAGAGAAGGCTCTTGAACCTCCCTCCTTCCATGGATGCACTGAATGTACAGCTAACAAGGGGGCAAGTCCCTCTGAGAGAAATTCAGAAACTACCTGAGTGACTCCTACATATCAAGCAAATAAGAAAATACTCACAATATCAAAATGGATAGGAAAGGCTGAGACACACTCTCACCATAAACCCCACCCCTGGCACAGGACCATACAATTGGAACAGAACCCCCAACTCCCAACTTCTCCTTGAGGAGAAAAGAGTCTGGACCACACATCTAGCATCTGAACTTTTAAGGCTCCCACTTGGGGATGGGAGTCCCAAAACATCTAGCTCTGAAAGCCAACAGGGCTTGCATTCACAAGTATCACTAAACTAAGGAAAGAAGCAGTTCTTCCCACCCCCACCCCAGTTTTACTGTGACATAATTGACATATAACACTGTTATTATTTTTAGGTATATAACATGATGATTTGATATATGTATATATTGTGAAATGATTACAGTAAGTTTAGTTAACATCCATCACCTCACAGTTACAATTTTTTTTTCTTGTGAGAATTTTTAAGATTTACTCTCTTAGCAACTTTCAAATATATGATATGGTATTGTTAACGATAGACACCATGCTGTACGTTACATCCCCAGGACTTATTTACCTTATAACTGGAAGTTTATACCTTTTGACCACTTATACCCATTTCACCCACCTTCACTCATTTTGCCCCCTCACCCCAGCTCTAGCAACCACCAATCTATTCTCTGTATCTATGAGCTTGGTTTTTTCAGATTCCACATATAAGTGAGATCATATGATATCTGTCTTTCTCTGTCTGACTTATTTCATTTCAAATTCAATAGAGGGGTTCAAGAGCAGACTAGATCAAGCAGCAGAAAGGATCAGTGAACTCAAAGACAGGGCAGTGGAATTCATCCAATTAGAGGAGCAAAAAGAAAAAAGAATAAACAAGAATGAAGATATCTTTAGGAACTTGTGGGACACCAACAAGCATAAAGATGTATACATTATACAGATCCTAAAAGGAGAAGACAGAGGGAAAGCTTATTCAAAGAAATAATGGCTGAAACTTCCCTAACCTAAGGCAATATCTAATTTATCTAATACCTTAACTAATATCCAGATCCAGGAAGCCCAAAAAGTATCTAAAAAGATGACTCTTAAAAAGACCCACACTGAGACATATTATAATTAAAGTCAAGCATTGAAGACAAAGAGAGAATCTTAAAAGCAGCAAGAGTAAAAACCTGGGTATGTAAAGGAAACGCCTGTAAGACTCACAGCAGATTTTTCAGCAGAAACTTTGCAGGTCAAAAGGGAGTAAGCTGATATATTCAAAGTACTGAAAGGAAAAAACCTGCCAACCAAAAATACTCTACCTGGAAAAGATGTCCTTCAGAATTGAAGGAGAGATAGTTTTCCAAAGAAAAGCTGAAGGAGTTCACCACCACTAGCCCAGACTTACAAAAAATGTTGAAGGGATTTCCTCAAAATGAAATGAAAGGACACTAATTAGTAACATGAAAATATACCACACACTGGTAAAGATAAATATGTAAGTTAGGCTACAAAACAAGTCGTAATAAACTTAAGAAGACTGAAATCACATCAAGCGTCTTTTCCAAACACAATGGTATAAAACTAGAAATCAATTACAACAAGAAAACTGAAAAATTCACAAATATGTAGAGATTAAACAACATGCTCCTGAACAACCAATGAACCAAATAAGAAATCAAAAGAGAAATTTTAAAAATCTTGAGAAAAATGAAAATGGAAGCACAACACACCAAAACTTGTGGGATACAGCGAAAGCAGTTCTAAGAGGAAAGTTTACAGTGATAAATGCCTACCTACATTAAGAAACCAAAATGATCTCAAATAAGCAACATAACTTTACAACTTAAGGTACTAGAAAACTACGCCCAAAGTTAGAAGAAGGAAGGATATAACAAAAGTCAGAGCAGAAAATAAATTAAATTGATACCAGAAAAACAACAGAAAAAAAAAACGTTACTAAGTTTTGTTTTTTTTTTTTTTTTTTTTTTTTTTTTTTTAACGGTACGCGGGCCTCTCGCTGCTGTGGCCCCTCCCGTTGCGGAGCACGGGCTCCGGACGCGCAGGCTCAGCAGCCATGGCTCACCGGCCCAGCCGCTCCGCGGCATGTGGGATCTTCCCGGACCGGGGCACGAACCCGTGTCCCCTGCATCGGCAGGCGGACTCTCAACCACTGCGCCACCAGGGAAGCCCACTAAGATCTATTTTTTGAAAAGATAAACAAAATTGACAAATCTTTAGCTATATTATTAAATAGATTATGACCTATTAACTGATAAAAGGAACTCATACAACTCAATAGCAAAAAACCCCCAAATAACCCAATTAAAAAATGGGCAAAGAATCGGAATAGACTTTCTCTGAAGAAGACATACAAATAGCCATCAGGTACATTAAAAGGTTTTCAACATCTCTAATCATTAGGGACATGCAAATCAAAATCACAATGAGATATCAGTTCATACCTGTTAGTATGTCTATTATCAAGAAAGACAAGAGACAACCCGTTATCTGTCCCCATAACTACAGCTTAGCAGCAGGAGAATCACCCAGATAGGCCTAGTCAATTTATATAACCATGGAGATAATAAAATGTTTTAAGCTACTATGTTTTGGGGTAGCTTGCTATTCAGTCATGAATAACAGAAACAATCATCTACATTGCTTTCCTTCACTCCTTTATTTCTTTGTATTCATCAATTTCTCAAACAGTCATAGAATCTTGTGGTCAAAATAAATTTAATTCCCTTGAAATCTTGATTGATCTTGTATTTTCAAATTTTATTTTCAAATTTACAGGTGAGGCTCTCTCTAGTTAGTTCCAAATCTATGTGTAAAAGAATGATTCTATCTATTCCACGCTTTGGTCCCCTTAACCCTGGTGGCAGTGTGTGCTGCTGCTGTCACTAGCTGCCATGCAACAGTTCAGAGCTAAGTCAATTACCTTCACTCCCTCTACGCCCTCTGTTGTAATTGCGAGAGCAACACAAGATTTGAAGGTGGCCAATTTATGTTAACTCCCAGCTGTACACTCATTATTGACCAAGACATTCCCATAGATGGTCACAGGAAACAAATAAGACGGCTTAGAAAGTCTGAATTATGGCAATGGCAGTAAACATTGTAATGAGGAATATTACATGGAACCAGTGCAGAATAACAATTTGCAGAATCCACAACAGCATGAAACTGAAAAAATAATAACTATACTTTTGAGAAAAAATAATTCTCATAGAAAAAAATTCATCTAAACCTAATTTTCTTTCAAAGATTTGCCTTATAACTTTAATTTCACTGCATTTATAATGCACAACATTTCTCCTAGTTACTAGCTTCTATTTATTAATTCATTCAACCAATATTTATTAAGTTACTTACATGTGCTAAGCATAGACTGTGCTAGATTCTTGGAATAAAGAAATATGAGAGAGAAAGAGATCCCTACCTCAACCAATTCATAGTTTAGTGCGGTAGACAGAAAAGTAGACCAAAAAAAATCAAAATTCAGTTTAAGTACTATACTAAGATAGAGAAAAATAAAGGATACTCTATAAGAAAGGTAGCCTGAGAGATTAAGGGGAATTTCCCGGAATAAAATGATTGAGACAGAAGCTGAGTCTTGAATGATTAGAGGCCTTGCCTACTAGTCTTGGTCTTTGGTCCACAGTCTCCATGCCAGGGTTCATCAGCCAGGACAAATATTTATTGACCATGTTTGCAGGACTCTGGCCTGGGTCCTTGGTGAGTCAGCACCCTTCCCCCTCAACAAGGATGAGTCCACACTCATAAAGTGTCATTCTCCACCCAGTTAGAGCTCATCCAGTGGCTCAGGAAGGATAGCGCTGCTCAGGCTGCTCAGACCCTGAGGACTGAGTATTCTTAATGATAGCTTTGCATTTTGATGTGGAAGATACTTATTCAGTCAACTTTGCTTTGCACGAATCTCCACCCCACTCAACCTTCCAACATCTCTTTTATTCAGCAAGTCAATAAACCTTCTCTTCCCATCAATTCCTGAATTTAGTTACTTATCGTGAGCCCTACTGGAAATTTTGCTTTTACTTTTGACATTTCAGTCTTGAGATAAGATTGGTAGCACTGCATCTGGTTGATCTTCATATCACTGGAATAATCTTTTCTTTTCTCCCCTGTGTAGGTTCTCCTGCCTCCTTTCATTCCTCAGATTCTCAGATGGCTAATGATCCCATGGGTCCCACATCAGCCCCTTCCATGGAAAATCGGCTGCATGAGGTCATTGATCATGTGGTCACCATCATAAAGTAGGGGAGCGAGGGTCCCCAATTTCACCCCAAAGTATGAGGCAGCCTCTTCTTTAAGTCCTACCTTGACTGCTAAGCATGCTGAAAGACAGTTTCTTTTTGAGACAAATTTCCCTGTATTATTTATTTTCCAGCAGGATAAGACGCAAGATTACCTAGTTGCTAAATCCTAAACTGCTGGCCTGCAAGGCAAATTTAACCAGCAGATAGATTTTGTTTGGCATTCATGGTATTTTAAAACATTTTTGAATAAGTTGCTTACATATAAAACTTCGATTTCACATAAAAATCTCAATTTCCAGCTTCTTTTTAAAAATTTAGAGGATTTGGCATAATTCAGCCCTCGTTCCAATTAGGATCAGTTATTTTGGGAGTAATAGCTACCCTTGAAATGTAGACTCACGTTCTCCATCTCACTTTAGCCCCTACCCAGTGAACTGAACTCAGAGCCTTTGCATGCATTTTCTTTCCCATTTCTCAACTCCTTCACTTTAGGGGGGGGGGGGGCGGAAAAAAAACAAAACTGAGACCCAGAGAGACCTCAAGATTTTCCTGGGCTTACACTTGGTGATACAAACAGAACCAGAACTTGAACATGGGTCTCTTTGCTCCACTTCATGGTGCTACCCTTCTATCTTATTTACATCCATAGCTAACTGCTTACTGTGATTAACTGCTTCAAGCTAGTGTCCGAGCAAAGATGGCAGAAGGACTGAACATCAAACTCCAAGCAAAGGGTAGTCATGGATCGAGTCTTAACATTTGGATTTTGAAGAGATTTGAGTATTTTGACGTTTTTTTTCTCACCCAATACCTCTTTTCTGTGGTACATTAAAGCAGGTGGATATGAAGGTCACGGGCAAATGTTTTTCTGGTCATTGTACGTCTTTGTCCCATAAGAGGATGTGTAATTCCTCCTCACAATGACTTCTAGTTAACTTGATAAGGAGCGTCCACTTGAAATATTATGTCAATGTCACTGACGATTTTGTAACAGAGACGCAGATTTTCATTTTATATTTGGGCCTGGTGGGAGCGAGTTAATAAACATTATTGCACACTCATAATTGCGAACTTCTTCCCAATAAAACATCCTGTCGGTTCTTATGGAGTAGACACTTTTCTAAGTGATGAGATGGAGCCCTCCTTCACACCAGCCAGGACCAGTAGCAGAATTCCAAAGGATAAGCTTTCCCTCTTATTTCAATATATAGGTATGTTGTTATTAGTTTTACTTGTTCCCCAGGAAGCTGGTTAACAGAAAATAGTTCCTCTATATTTTTAATGAATGAGTGGCCCATCCCAACAAAAGCATGAAAACTTCAGATTAGAGAGAGCTTTTTTTATAACCCTTTTCTTCTCCCCAGAGATGTCCAGGATCTCACAGTGAGGTGCTTTGTGAGCTTCAAGCCAAGGTTGATTTGAGAGCATGTGCAGACTGTGACAGGTTTTCAAGGAAGCCACTTCCCACATGTGCTCCTCTGGTTCCCTCATTGTTGTTCGGGAAGAGGAGGCTGGTTCCTCCCGGTCAGCTGGGTGCTATGACAGATTAGACCTCTATGCAAGGAAATCAATCCTGCACAGTTGATGTACTGCTTTAAACTTAAAGACTGCTTGAGACCTGAAACTGTAAGGTAAGCAGTGCTCAGCCACAATTCTTGAACTTTGAAACTGTGAATGTAATTTGAGGACGTTCCTTAAAACTCTGTTGTTTAATGTGAAACTTTAATGTGCTGCCTCTCCTGCTGCCTTTAAGGATAACAGCTCACTGTCAAATATGCACATATAGCTCTGATTTAAAAAGACACACACGCACACAAAACCCCACTGCTTAAAAAAAATTCTTCCATAATGAAATAGTCACATAAATATGTTATACTTTTATACTGTGTGAAAGTGTCCAGGATGGGCTAGGTTTTCTCTCTGCTCTCAGTCAGTATAATCAGTGTCCTTTAAAATGGGATCAGATTATCCTTGCTACTTGAAAATGGGTCTGTGTGCAGGAATAATCCTGTAGAGAGAAAACCCCAGTGGAACTGCAACCAAATGTCAGTCCAGGTCTGTGGGTCTTTATCCCAAGTGTCGCTTGGTGCTTGCTTAAGCATGGGAGAGGATTAGTGAAAACCCTGCTGTTACAGTGGTCTTGGCACTGCTCTGCAAGACGTGGAAACTCTGTTGGGATCAGGTGTTGCTGTGTGTAGGCCTGCTCCTGTGACTGTGGCCAATGAAGCTGGGAAGCTGGAAGTTATTACAGTGCACACCAAGAGGCAGAGGCGTGCCAGACGTAAGATGATGCAGAACACGCTCAACAGTATGTATGTAAGGCAGTTACTTGTCTAATGCTGTTAACAAAAACCCAATCTTTCTGTAGAAATTTATAAGCGCTTTTAATGTTTTCATTCAAGTTTGGACTCCAAAGGTGAAATACTGGATGCTTTTAGGTATCCAAATGCTCTATTTCTAAGAGGGCATTACTGTAAAATCTCTGTCTGCTGTAGGGGAAAATAAGATGTTGAATCTTCTCTCTGTGCTCCGCAGACTGCAAAGGAGAAGACCTACACTATATTCACGTTGCTTCTTTTCTCTTAAATCTTTGCCCAAATGTTTCTACTTTCCTACTTTGCCTTTGGCACTTACCTGGGGACTAAGTTAATTGCGGGTATCTTCAACTTCTCCTGAGATTTCCAAACCTCTTTTTTGTGCCTTTTTCACAGACAGCACCAAAGTGCATCCACACAAATAAATTAGATTCTTGCTCATTATTATCTTTCTCACCATGGATCGTGGTCTATATTGATACATTGGCCTCCAGTGCACATTCTTATGATACAGGTTCCCTTCAGTTTACAGGCTGAGAAAGTGAACCCCAGAGGGGCTAGGGCACCCCACCGAAAGTCTGAAGTGACAGCCTTGGTGGGACCTGGCCTGGATGCCATCTCCCCTCTCCCAGGCTTTCTCCCTTTCAGGACTAACCTGTGTCACCTGGCCCCAGTTATTTCCATGAGCCTACCCTTTGAACCACATTACTGATTAGTTGCACACGGTTTAAGTGAGATACTTACTCACTGTAAGGATTAGAATGTCTAAGCTACCTTTGGCCTGGAGAGAAGAAAATTTCCCCACCAGGCATGCAATAAAGAATGTGGGGGTCTGGAAGAGAGAGTGGCTATCTGAGAATTTTTCTCCTTCTCTCCCCATGTTTCCTGCTAGTCTCGACACACATTTTTAAAACAGCTCAAGCAGAAAGGTGAGGCTCCTAAGGAAATGAGGCTGGGGCTATTTGCTTTGTGCAGCTAGGATACCCAGGATGTGAGGCTCACAAGGACAAGCAGTGGGCTTGGATTAGCATTCCAGTGTGCCATCGCCTTGTAGAAAGAGTTATTTTTAACCTGATAACATTTCTGCATATCTGCAATCCAAATACCCTGTATGTGAGAATAAATATTTAGGCAATGTGTTAGCTTCATTAACCAGACACTACATCACAGCCATTCTTAGGAATTCCTTTTCTTGTTCTAATAAAACCAAAAGCAGGGCTTCCCTGGTGGCGCAGTGGTTGAGAATCTGCCTGCCAATGCAGAGGACACGGGCTCGAGCCCTGGTCTGGGAAGGTCCCACATGCCGCGGAGCAACTAGGCCCGTGAGCCACAACTACTGAGCCTGCGCATCTGGAACCTGTGCTCTGGAACAAGAGAGGCCGTGACAGTGAGAGGCCTGCGCACCGCGATGAAGAGTGGCCCCCGCTCGCCGCAACTAGAGAAAGCCCTCGCACAGAAACGAAGACCCAACACAGCCAAAAATAAATAAATAAATTAAAAAAAAAAAAGACTAAAAGCAGAAGAAAAAACAAAAACCAAACAGTTGTGGGGAGGAACAAAGGTGAAATATATCGCCTATGTCAGTTCAGGAAAAACTGCCTAATAAGGGACCAGAAAAAATTTTCAAGATTTCTCTCTTTCTTTATCCAGGATGACATCTCCTCTATTGAAAGGTTCACTGACGTTCTTGTGTATTTTTTTTATCTCTGACAGTCATTTTTTCCTCATAGCTGCACTCAGACTCTGATTTCTCAGCATGGGAATGCTTGGGGTGAGTTTCCAAAAGATAGACAAAAGCACTAGAATTATAAGCACTAGGAATAAGAATTCTCTGTCATTGTTAACAACCAGACCCTGATGAAATCACCACCATTACAGAACTCACATTTAAAGAATGTCTCATTTGTCTCTAGAGGTAATAGTTTCCTTTATTTTTGGTATTTTTACTTTTCATTTTTATTGAATGAATGGAAGGCTGAAGGAATAGTTGAAATTAACTTCTACAATTTCATATCCTACACGAAGCACGTTCCTTCAATCATTCTATAAGTTTTCACTGAAATTACCAGGCTTGCACGTCTAGGTGAACAAAAACCCTGAGAGTTGCGGTTGGACCATTTTATTTTTTAAAAACTCTAGGAAGGTGAGGACTATGACTTAAAGTTAGTACTCCTGACTGTACCCTTTCACAGAGAAGATGGAGAATAATGTCGATGTTTTATCTTATGTAATTCAGTATATTAGGCAAAATAATAGAAAGTGTAACCTATCACCTATGTACCTGGTAGCAGCACTACAGGGCTCAGGAAGAGATGGCTAGCAATTTACAGGAGCTTTTGGTGACTCCAATATATCCTCCCCCTCAGACAGCAATAAATATGGACCAGGAGGTAAGAGCAGGACCAAGCAGCAATCATGGCCCTTGAAACCACACTGGTTTTAAAAATCATAGTAATAACAGTAAGGTGGGTCAAGGGAAAAATAGCATCGGGATACTGACAGGGTAGGAGAGTATTAAATGTATGTCATATTCTTGAAGTGATTCTGTAGAGCTGCCAGAGGCTGGAGAAGCTGAGCAATTTCCTTAAGAATTGGTCAGTGTAAAATACTTGGAATAAAGGGCCTGGATGACATCCTAGCCAAGTCTGTCAGCACTTATTTTAAGTAGGAAGTTACTTCCCATTGCTGTCTTTAGACAGCTTCAAAAGGAACTTATACATATTGCTTAATTTTCACAAACTAGCAAGATTTTTAAATGGATTTATTTATTTATTTTTCGGTAAGCGGGCCTCTCATTGTTGTGGCTTCTCCCGTTGCGGAGCACAGGCTCCGGACGCGCAGGCCCAGCGGCCATGGCTCACGGGCCCAGCCACTCCGCGGCATGTGGGATCCTCCCGGACCGGGGCACGAACCCGTGTCCCCTGCATTGGCAGACGGACTCTCAACCACTGCGCCACCAGGGAAGACACTAAAAATGCATTATTAAAGGAATGGTTTGTGGAACAACCAAAAGAGAAGCTAGTGGATCCCTAGAATCCATCATAGATTCACTCAAAAGGAAATCACCTTGAAAGTCACATTTTTTTTTCTCTATTGTATTATTAGCCTGGTAGACAGATAGCATGTAATTTAGCCAAAGGTAATTTGGTCTAAAGCAAATTGGTCAACACAATAAATTAGTTGAAAATGAACATCTTCTACCATTATATGTTCAATTATGGGTGATAAAACATAGGACAGCTTTATAGAGCTATAAGTATCTATAAAAATTATTTTATAATTTTCAGAACCTTTTATCATTATGTATAACAAGTTCATCTTCAAACAATTACTCTGTCTTTACTGTGAAAAGTTTGAACGATTAAGGAATTGCTCAAGGAACAAGCTAAGGATCAAACAAAAGGAGCTAATCATTTGAAGCTAATAGAGTAATTGAACAATTGACTACCACTGTGATTTATGTATTATTTTAGACTTTTTAGCCAACACATGTTCATTATGGGAAAATTATAAATACAAACCAGAAAAGAATTTGTTTACCATAATGACATTCAAATAGGACCAACCAATGATTGCACATTATTGTTTGATAGCCTTCCACATGTGTTTCCTATGACTACATATGATATTTTGCCTACCATATGGTATTTGAAAACTAGTATATTAAAAAAAATAATAATCCATCAGTTGTTGGACATTTGCATTCTTTTAATTAACTGCTGAACAGTTAGATTGTTTCAATCATTCTACATTATAAGTAAGGCTTGAAAGGAATAACTAGCTGGAAATGAACTAGAAATTTTAAAAAATCAAACTATTGAGAAAAGGCAAAATAGAAACAAAAATATATAAGATACAAAATGGGTCACAAATCTGTCCAGAGTACACAAAAGTGACCAACTTTGAAAAAAACACCGATTGGCATTATTCCGTTTTAACTAGATCACTGTTTGGACAAAATTGTCTTCTTGACCAAGTTGCTTTTTGTCAAATTGCTTTTAGCTAAATTTAATCAGGCCAAATTAGCAGGAAACATTGTCCAAGGAAATGCAATAGACAAAATACTACCACATGAACTTCAGTGGGGCACTGTGTAATTCCTTCATTATTATTGGATATTACTGGAGACAAGATTAAGAAATATAAGCTGAGCTAATGCAATTAGGAAGATTAATAACTGGTTGAATGAAAATACTTAGAGGTACTTCTTAGCAACTGGGGGTGCGTGGGGTGGTGTCTGGTATTGGCTTATAACAAAACTCTGTTCTTGGTCTTATCCTAATATTCTTTTCAGTGTCTTAGATAAATGCTATGTTTAACAAATCTCTTAATATAATGCCAAGAAGATTAATATATTACTGTGTTGACATCATCAAAATCCAAACAGATCTTAACACGTTGGAATAATGATCTGAATCTACCTAGACCTATATAACAATGATAAATATAAGATTATTTACTTGGTTTATAAGCGTAAATGTACAAGTACTGGTTGGAAGAACTTACACTTGTGAAATAAGACTTTATGATTTCGGCTGATAGTAAATTCCATACAGTGTAGACAAAGAAGGCAATGTGGTCTTTGGTGACACTGTTAGAAGCATAGGGGAGGAGTATGAATGGGACATGCTGTATGCAGAGCCCTGTGCTAACTATAGTGCAAGCCCCACCCACACCTGTGATTTTCATTGCTTGTGAGTACACACTCCATCCTTGAACTACCTTTGAACCCTGCAGCCCAAATTATTGGTCAATTCAGATGATGACTTCAAGACTTCCTACTCCAAAAGATCTTTTCATTTCAGTGTCACTGAGGCATTTGTGGGTGAATATGGAGAGAAGGGTAACAGTTAGCCCAGCAGGGCAGGAGAAATCTTTGAGTCTCTACAAGATTAAGAATAATGATTAGATTTTTTCAACAAAGTGTGGCTGGATAGTCAGGGCCCCGTAGGACAGGGTCATGTAAGAAAATACTCTTCCTATCATGTCAGTTAGTGACCAGGAGAAAGATTCCAGATGCAGTGGAACAAGGCTGTGAAAGTCTAGAAGGACCATCTGAGATCCAGGAGATGGTATGAAACACACCAGCTAAACCCAGGCATGAAAGGCTCAAGAATGCATGAGTATGCTCTGAAATGATTGAAAGACTCAGGAGAGAATGGAAACCATTGATGAGCTGACCTCTTCTCCCTGTCCCACTGCTAGGACTGTGTTTACCTACATGGTAGAGGTATCTGCATTCCTTTTGATTTGTTTCTACAGGGTTGCTTTCCTGTGTCTGTGCTCCTTTTCACCCATCTGCATCTGCTGATTATTGGCTCGGGGTTGAGTCTTTAGTCCAGATCTTCAAGTGATTCTCAGCAGGCTGTGATTTCCATTGCTCTTAATCCAGTGTCACTGGAAAGAAGTCAGTACATAGTGTGATTCAGAGCACAGCCTAAGATTTAGAGCCAGGCCCTGCCACCTGCCAGCTTTGGGAAAGGCACTTAAGTTTTATCAGTCTGTTTCCTCATGGGTAAATAGAGATCATAATAGTATTAACCTGGTAGGGCTGTCAAGAGAATTAAATAAAATCACGTGTGGTAAGCCACTTAGCATGGCGACTGGAACATTCAATAAAATTTTTAATTGTTATTGTTGTTGCTTTTAATTAGCCTCTATGCCAATCCTGTATATCCCCTGAGGCTGAACAAATACTGAGGTAAAGTAACACAGTGGTCTTCAGGGCTAGAAGCAATTATGAGGACTAGCCAACTGTCACTGTAATAAAAGGTAGGACCCAGGCAGCTTCAACACAATAAGGTATTCAGAAGGAAGATGAATGACTAGCAATGGACATACCTTCCACTCACCTCCTCACCCACAGTCCCAGGAAGTGTTCTCTTCAGTCTCCATCTAGAACTTACCACCATGAGCATACAGCTAGCCTCCCTGACATAAGGGAACCCACTCCTATTCTTGGGAGGTTCTGCCACTACCTTACAAGCAGAAATTCTTTTCTTCCTGAGACTTTAACAGAATAGTCTACCAAGCCCTCATGTACCTTACAATACAGCTTGAACAATTACCAACTTATAGCCAGATTTGCCTTATCGATACTCTCCCACAATGCCTACCCCCAGATATTTTTGTGACACGAGTCCAAGACGTCGTCACTTCATTATAAATATTTCAATTCGACCCAGGCTTGGTTTTAGCCCTTTTTCCCCCCACCCAGGTGCCATTTCTGATGGATACTTGAAATAATTAAGTCGAAAGTGTTTCAGTGCAACCATTATTCAGCACCCACTAAAAAGGATAATTTTGTAATAGATCACATGAAAAACATTTTTACCAATGAAGAGGTATCAGGCTCTTTTCACATTTTTACATCTCTGAAATCAGGATGAATTTTACAATTGATGGCAAGTAATAGTTCAATTGACAGTGTTATTTTTCTTTCTTCATACATAACCTAATGATCCATCTCAGAAGATGATATCTTAGAAATGAAGAAATGCAATACTTGAGAAAATAAATGGACATACACTTAATCTACACACAAATAACACCTAAAACTATGTGCTTCACTGCCTTTTTAAACACTTTCTGACACATGTCCATATGAACAAGAAAATCATAATGAATTCAAAGTAAATTGAACATGTAAGTTCTGAAAGAGAAAAACAGGTATTTCTGAACACCTTAGGATACAACCTGGAAAGTCTGGAAAAGAGATAAAAACCACATAAGGATTTTATCCCAAAAGGCACAGAAGCACACCTAGTATGGAATATGAAGCCTGAAATTCTCAAGATGAAGTTGTCTCTCCTTTAATAACGTTTCCATAGCCAAAACCCTCCTTTCTTTATCATCAGTGCCATCTTCACTCATTGCTTTAGCTTTCAGAAGTTTTGTAAATGGAGGTAACAGAAATGACATGGCGTGGTGAATGTGACAAGAAAGGAAAGGAGGGTCGCGTGGTGGCTCCAAGGGGTTGGGAAAACACATACTTTTGTCAGACGCAGAACAGCGGGTACGTTTATGCGACTGCACTGTTTCTGTATCAGTTAATTTGACAGGCAAACGCATCTTTTGAACATTTTTAGAGCTGCATGGTAAACAATATTTTTAAAAGTCTGGTGTGATAAGGGATCACGGGATCTAGGACGAGCTGTGTGACTGGGCAATCGGCTAAGGAATCTCTGAACCTCAGTCTCCTCATTTTAAAAAAAATAGCAGACTAAAGACGACTCCTTACATAGCAGACTCCAAAAATAGCAGACTCCTTACATTAGACTGTAACCTTCAGGAGGGCAGGGATTTTTGACTCTTTTGTTCACTGTCAGAGCAGGGTCTGACACATACTAGGTGCTCAACAGATGCTGACTGATGAGTGAATGGCTGGATGAGTTTTAGTGCCCAAACTCTGGGACAAATGCAGGGGAAGAGAGAATTTACTTCTAGTAACTGCAACTGCTCCAAGAATGTTCACTAAACACTGTGTAAACTGAACAAATAATGTTTCCCATATACATGACGTACCACTTGTCAAATATATGTAGGTTCTTTTGTGGTTAATAAGAATTTAAAACTGTATAACTAATGTTATGTAGCACTGTGTGAAATTCTTCAACAATATGAGCAAACACTATACAGTACTTAGTTTGACAGCTACCCTAAGCACTTTAAATTTATTAGCTGATTTACTCTTCACAGCACACTGTGATGTAGAAACTTTAATTATCCCTAGTTTGCACATGCAGACACTGAGGTAGAGAGGTGCAGAGATGGAACTGACATTCAAATCCAAGCAACCTGGATACAAAGTCCCTGCTCTTAACCACAGTGTTCAATTAGTATTGCCAAGGAGTCTTCTTTCTAGCTCGTGCAGTAACTCCTAGACTGAAATGACGTCTAAGATCCTGTCCAGCCCATAAATGTTGTGATTCTGTATAGTGAGTCCTGATCCATATATCTGTAACATTTAAATAGCAGCACAAAGTGCATTCAGAGAATCATTGGCCATTTCTCCTGAGACCCATGGAGGTGGTGGTATAAATTTTCCTCCATTTAGAGATTAAGAAGCTGTGGCATGACATTCCCAGAAATTCTGCCAGAAGTCCTGGGGTCAAAGGAATGTGCAGACCTTACTAAAAGGCTGAGTCTCATTTTAGCAGCAGCTTCTCTTCCTTCAGGGGCAAGTGAGGTTATTTTACACCTCGGTTTATTCCAGGTCCCTGTGGTCAGGGGCACAGTATACTGACACATTTAGCCCAATGGCATGCACTGAACCAGCCAAGTGACACTGACTTATGACCTTCCCCTTTGGGACCCTCATTAAGCATAAGCTTTGGCACCCAAGAGAACCCTGGAGAGAGTCAAAGCTTGGAATTCATTTCCTTTTTAGCTTAATGGTTCCCTCTTCTCTCATTTTGGATCAGATCTTTCTCAATGGATGCCTCTGAAAGCCGGCCAGCCTCCTGTTGGTTAAACATTACTGAGTCTCATTATTGGGAGAAAAATGCGAAAGCCAAAATAATAAAGAAGTACTTTCTCCTGTAAGAGAAAAAATATCCTAGGTAGTAATTACTCCATATTCTGAAATGATCCTACTAGGCATTGTCTTTCCATCAAAATTAAACAGTACAAAGGAACTGGCAGGAGAGGGGAGCTGGTGGAAAAAGTATTGTTTCCACTTAGCTGCTGGTCAAAAGAAATAATTTGAATGTTCTTATTACTTACTTATTTACTTAGACATACAAAACTAACCGTTAATTCTTGACCATAACAAGACTAAGTATCTGTAGATTGTTTTCTTATTTTTTGTCCTCAACTTGATAGCCTTCTCTACGTTTTGTGGCATTAGATTAAGAGTTCTTAATGTTTTTTTCTTTCTTTTGTGGGGATGGGGTTGGGGAAAGGGGATCATATATTCTTTGAGAATCTGAAAAATGCCACAGGGAGGCTTCCTTAAAAATTTTCATAAATTGCATAAGATGTCAGAGGGTTCAGGTATTCTCCTATTCCAACTTCCACTCTATAAGGAGTAGTAGGTAAAACGTGATTAAGAATTACCTGGACTGAGAAGTAGGGATTTGCCTTTAAGGAACCTGAGTTGTGTTACTGGGTGCTTCACTGACTGGAGCCTGACCTTGAAATGGTGGCCCAGTAACAGGGACTCCACCTCCTCTGGCCTCCTTCTTTCTCATCATTGTGACATTTACAAATAGTTTATAAACACTTTCACCCACACTGTCTCACTGTATCCTTTTGGTCAAGAGGGGTAAGGTTTTTAAATATGGTCACTGACATTCGAAGCAGGCAGCTGACTTCCTCCAGGTGAGAAAGAGCATTGTTAAGTCCATGGCATGCAGCAAGCTGTGAATGCCTTAAAGGGACTTTTCACCAAATTCAAAGTCAATGTAGCTCCACACTTTTTCAGAGAAAAAAACATCAAAGAAAATAAAAATAAACTATTTATGTGGAACCCCTACTGTTGATTTGTTCTTTCTCACTATGACACCAAAGACTTAACAACTGTAAAAACAAATTGAATGTGTCTGCTACTAAATCCTTATTTAATGTGGTGTTATGAGTGATGATGGGCCACAAAGCAAGAATATGTAGAATGAAGAAAGCCTGCATGGGGAGTTTCACATGGCGAAAAAGCTACCAAGCAGAATGGAAATGTGATGTTGAAAAATTAGTGCCTCTTCAGCACCCCTACATTTTCCCTCTCAGGTCCTGAGTCCTGATTGGAAAAGACTTGTGATCACTGGGCCAAAGAAATGTCTGTGTTTCATCTCTGGAGGGATGAGGACAGAATAGAAACTAGTACCCACTGGTGTTTGTACAACCTGATTCCCGTTCCTCCCTTCCTGTGGAGACTGCACTTGGACACTTCACTTCCTGTTACAGGCTGCCAAGCTCTCTTCAGAGAGGTGAGGTCAGACTTTATCACTGCTCACTGGAGGAGGAACACGTGCTGTAGCCATCAGGTTTAGGCCAGTAAAACAGAAGCTGGTCTCATTCAAGGGAGTTTGGAACCATGGGCCTTTCATTTCCCTGTTAGAGAAGCTTTAAACTAGATCAAATCTGACAGAGCCCATCTGCCTTCCTCCTTCCTGCTCTCCATCCTCCCTCTTCCTTCTCTCTCTCTTTCTGAAAATTACAGGCAGGGAAATATATTTGTATATAGTTAAGGATCTGTTGCACTTCTTGTCTATACTGTGACAGGCTACATGTTTTTGAAGACCAGGACACAGAATTTCATCACTTTGTGATATACAAGTTTCATTTGATGGATTCAGGAAATGGGTGTTCAGTGGGTTAAGAGATGGCCACAGAGTTAGTTTGGAGGCTAGAAGTGATTCCTAGTGATGCTTTCTCTCAAATCACCAAATTGCCTCCATAGATAAAAAGAGTGGCTGAGCTGAAGGCAGATATGGGAGTGTGTAAATAATGAAGACCACCCTAACGAGAATGCATGGAGGTGATTTATTCAGAGTTTACTATAACAAGGGAATCAGACACCAACACATGCATTTCATAGACTCAAAGGCAGGCAGAGGAGTGGGAAAGCTTTATAGTGGAAAAAGGAATGATGCAAAAAGGTGTGACCTTTCTGGACATTGCTAGCATGTAGAAGCAGGAGGAGGGCCAGCTAGAAGTGGGGCATCCTATGTGATTGGTTAGGAGAGCATTTTTTGGCTAAATAACTCTTGAGTTGGAAGCAGGGATTAAAAATAGGGAAGTTGATAGTCACTGGCCAAGTCTTGACTCTAATGGGCGGGCTGCTCAGAGGCTGGCCTCAGAGCTCAGTTTTTACATGTGGTGCAGCTGTTGTAGGCTTATATGTTCAGTCTCTCAGGAGGGATTACTAAAGAATGAAGCCCTTTTCCCATCTTCCAGAGGAGAGGTATCAATGATATCTTTGAGTCTTCCTTCTCCTTCACCCTCTATGCTCCATCTATCACAAGTTCTCTCCCTGAGAAATCTCTCTGACATTCACTCTTTTCTTCCCACTAAGTTTTTGTCAAGAACGTCATCTCCTCCCTCAGGAATTTTGCCCAGACTCAACCTAGCCAGACTCCTTCCTCCATCCTCCTGACCCTTAAGTCCATCCAGCAAATTGGCCACTCTTAGGCTAATCACCCCCGAACCAGCTGCCTTTGTGACACCCAGGCTCAAAGCAAATGAAACAACACCTAATATGGCTCCATCTTAACCAGTGAAGATCTAATTTGTAAAGTCTCCAGCCCGACTTTCAAATCCCTTCATGATCTGGCCCACATTGCCAACCCGGCTTTACTTCCCCCGTCCCTTACTACCACCTTCCCAGCTCTCCAATGCTATGGGTGGTAAACCACTCAAAGAAAGGCCCTGGAATAGGCACCTAATGGGCTATGAATTTGGTCCTCAGTTAAGCCATGTGTATGGCCACAGACTATTCCCTCACACCTGATATAACCACATAGAAATATGTCATAAGGTCAACCCCAATTCACCTTTTAGATTTTTTTTAAGTACTCTATAATTTAGAAAGCATTTTTCATATTCATCACTTCAAATGATTCTCCTAACAAACCTGGGAGAAAGTTTGATGCAATATTTTATAGATGAGAAAATACATGCTTCATAAATTATGTGATTTACCCCAAAGTCATACAGATAGTAGATGGGAAGAATAAACAAATAAACAATATTTTCAGTCTCTGTTCTTAGAACCATGCTCTGGATATTCATCCACCTGGCCATTTATTGTACATAGTTTTTCTGAATGCTGTAGAAATCTTGGGCAATATATAAAAGGGTAAAAATGACAGAAAAACTCACCTATAAACACTCCCCTATAGATAACCAATGTTAACATTTTGTATATTTCTTCGCAGTTCTTTCTCTAGTATTCCAAAATAATTGATCCCAAACTTTATATAATTTGTATAGCTCTTTGTTAATTAAATATATGACAAAGATATCTCCCCATGTTTTAATAATTCATAAGATTCATATGAATATTTGATGTATATTTCATTTTTTACACATATAAAATGTAATAAACTATACCCAAGCAACTAAACATTTAGTTTGCTTACAACCTTTCTATTTTTTTAAATGTTGCTATCAATTTTTTGTCCATAAAGTATCTTGATCATTTACTGAGCATAGTTCTAAGATTTCTATCATTGAAAACAATATTGTGATATTAGAATATTATTTTCTAGAAATATAGTTTTAATTCAAACTACTATCAGCAGTTAATGGGAATAAACACCTCACCTCACTCTCACCAACACTGAATTTGATGTTCTCCAAACCTTAAGAAGTTTATGGAGAAAACAGTGTCTCATTTTAACCTGTATTATTATTGTTTACTGCTACTGAGACCAAATTTTTTTTTTCAGATTTTCATCAGCTTTTTATATTTCCTCTCTGGGAAAACCTTATAGGGTTGTGGCTGTTTTCAAATTAATGGGTATGAGCTTTAAACATTAATTTTAACCCTTTGTGATCTCTTCTGAGGCAACTCTAAAGAAGGTAGAGAGCGCAGTGTACCCTCTGCTTCCGCAGATTTCAATTTGTCGTTTCCTCAGAAAGCAGCTAAAGGCCCAGGGGCCACGTCTGGTAAAGAGAGGGAGGTTTTTCTCAATAGAACTGGATTGGAAAGTCCCCAAGAACAGGCATTCCATCCTCTTATATCCTCAGTGGAGACTAACCCAATCCTGGGCCACACTGAGGTACATAACAAACACTTGACTTCTCAGCTTAAGATAAAGGGGGGAACAAGATGGTAAAGTGAAACGTACTCGATTTGCTGGGGGCAACAGAGCAAATCATGGGTATCCTGTCCCCCTGACCAGCCACATACTGACTGGATGTCTAAGCTCCTATGATCAAGTCTGTTAAGGAAAAGAGTATTAATGCTTCCAAACAGTATTTTGCCAGAATTTCTGGTAGTCTTTCAATTACAAAATTTTCAAGACAAAGCAAATTTTAACATCATTTTATACCTGCAATAGTGTGTCTATGTATAATCAAATTAACGCAAGTGTGATAACTCTAAACTATTTAGAATCTCTGGTAAACAGTTTTAGGGTTGAATAAGAAATAAACTACTTTAATGGTGATATATTGGTGCGCCTGTATTAGAATATAATCAGATGGTTTTCTTTCTGGTAGGTCATATTTCCATTCCCTCCCCATCTCCTCCTCCTCTGCCCACCCCAGCAATACACACATACATATACTCCCTAGTAGAGTTCCTACCCACCCCCAAATTTTCAGAATTAACAAAATTCAGTATGTGTCAGAGTTTGCCTTACCTTCTTACTTCCTCTTCCCTTTACTGGCCTTACAAACCAGGCTTTTCAGATTGATCACCTGGGAGGGTAACCTTTATCAGCGTCTGCTTCCAAAAGAGAACTAGAAATCGAGGGGCAAACCCTCTTTATCTCTTTTCTTGTGACCCCCACATTGCCGTTTGGTGTCCAATTTAGGTCTCTCCAAATCACCAGGCTTAGACCCCATCACACTTACTGGCATTTTCACCATGCTGTCTGGATTCAAGAGCAGTTGATTCTGTTTTTATTAGTTAATGTCACGATGAGCGCCTACTCTTTGAGTACCTTTCTGCCAGAAATCCAGAGTTGTCAGATAAAAGACATCCAGTTTAATCTGAATTTCAGAAAAACAACAAAAAATTTTTTAGTGTATGTCCCAAATGTTGCATGGGACATACTTATAAAAAGTTAGCTGTTGTTCATCTGAAATTCAGCTTTAACTGGGTGTATTTTTATTTGCTAGATTTGGCAATCCTACCAAGGAAGCAACACCATCAAGGAATTAACAGCACAAATCAAAGAGGTATTTAGTGTGCCCCCCAGGCACGGCAGCAAGAACCACCAAATGTTACCGTCAAAGAAAACAACTGCACACCAGGAAGGGGGTAGACCTGGTCAGGACAAGCAAGTGAAGGCAGAAATCCAGGCAAACTGTAACACTCAGGATCTTTCCCACTGACGTGGAATTATTAAAACTAGAGACAGTTTTTAAAAATTGAATAAAATTTAATAGTTAGAGCAGTTTTAACTGTTAGAATTATCTTTTTAAACCAATAGAAACTACGAGAAGTAGCACAGATAAATAATGCTATTTAAAAAAACTAAATCTTGCCTAATGTTATTGACATAAAGAAACATATGAATTTAGTAAAGACAAACTGCTCCCACACAAATCAGCTGCAGCCTCGCTGGGAAGGGCTCCATGGGGGACACAGCATCATTGGCTCTGCCACGCCTACATACCTAGCCTCTACTCCCCTCCCTCAAAGGTCATCTGAGGACCTCTCAACTTTTTAAAAGCTCTATTCAAACAGAGCATTGGCGTCTCTGGAATTTAACGAAGACTTTTATCCAAGAACAGAATGTGAAACTATATCAGGTATGATTTAAACCCGTGAGTAATCAAGATTTAGATATTTCATTTGGGTTATAGACATAGTTTCCCAACTTTGACTACATGGGAAGTTTGAATTGTATGAGCAATGGTCTAGCTGAGGGGGAAGAGGGAAGGCTAAGTCTGGATTAGCTAGCCCAGAATGTCATTTTGCTAGAAAAAACTGCTGCCACTGATGCCTGAAAGATAAATCTTTAAAACTGATTTTTTTCCCCAAATTGTGGGCCTACTGATTTCATTTAGCCTTTCCAAGTAAAAGAAGACTTTTGATCTGCCCTACAATTGCATTTCAACAAGGATATTTTTGCTTTTGCATCTCTGCTGGTAAAGGGATTATTGGAGTGAATAATAAAAAGTATGTTGAGAAAAAGATTCTCCAGGCTAAGAGTCAGAAACTATCCCTAAATTAGTGTGACTTAATTTTTCAATAATTTGGATTTCTTATCTGCCAGAAGAGGAAAATACTAACTACTCTACCTTCCACAGAGTTCATGAATTATAGACACAAAAAAGCACTTTGAAAAATTAAAAGCACTGCATAAACAAACATAATAAGCATATTTGCACACCTATGTTTATAGCAGCATGATTCACAATAGCCAAAAGGTAGAAACATCTCAAATGTCCACCAACTGTGAATGGATAGCCAAAATGTGATATATACATACAATTAAATATTATTCAGCCTTAAAAAGGAACAAAATTCTGATACATGCTACAATATGGACAAAACTTGAAGACACTGTGCTAAGCAGAATAAGCCAGTCACAAAAGAACAAACGTTGTATGATTTCACTTATATAAGGTACCTGGAATAGTCAAGTCCATAGAGACAGAAACAAAACTGTGGTTACCAGGGGCTGGGGGAGGATGGAATGGGGAATTATTGTTTAGTGGGTACAGTGTTTCAGTTTAGGATGATGAAAATGTTCTGGATGGTGGTGATGGTTGCATAACAGTGCGAATATACTTAATGGCACTGAACTGTACACTTAAAAATGGTTAAGATGTTACATTTTACATTTTATATATTTTACCACAATAAATAATATATACTACTCTGTATACTATAAAATAAAAATATAATTTATAGAATAAAATAATAATTAGAAATGATAGTAGATAGATTTACTGGTGTAAGTAGTATTAGTAATGAAAATAGCAGTAATTTAGGTAGTTTGGAGAAAGCTTTCAGATTGACTGGATTCATGTAAAAGGGTGGGGTCAGCCACCTAGATCAAAATATTATGGTATATTTGTGTGCATAAAGTGAGGAGGCAAAGTGGCCTTTAGACAATTACATCTAAAAATTTCAAAGCAAATTAAGGACTCTAGAGGAAATTTATATATAAGAATCCTATGTTATAAGAATAAGTTAAAAAACGATTTCATTTTCCCCAGAACTTACCCCCAAGCAGTTTAGGAAAAAGCTTTGAACATCTGCATATTTTCTACATGTTGAACTTTAAATCTGCAGTTTCAGAGCCTCTGCTGTGTTTTGATACCTTCCTGTGCAATATGCTAACACTTATTACTTACCTGTTTCTCTTTCCTGATAATACTGTGAGGTCTATGAGGACAGGGATCATGTGACTTCTTCAACACCTGAATATATAGTACCTAGCACACGGCCTGGCACTTAGTAGGTGCTCCATATGTTATTTGTTGAATGAATGAACGGATACATGGGGGTGATGGAATCATATGTGAAGCATATTTTAGAGCTAAATAGGCTTTGTGATATCATCACTCCAGTGGGTGAACATGTCAATATATTTACACCAACATCCTGACTAGAGGGCTGCAGGGTTCAGGTTCTCCAGGGAAAGTTCTTGGGACAGAGGATCAGTAGAGGGTTTGTCTGGGCACACCTGCCCCTCTCAGGTAAGCCCCAGGGAGTCTCTGGTCTGAATGAACCAGGTCTTAAAGACCTGGGCATGATCTGCTCATTGAAACCCCCTTGGGAATATAGGTTTCCATAAGAATCTAAATTATTCTGAGGACTTCCTGGGTTACACATCCACAGTGGGATTCTCAGGGCCATTCAGGAAATCCAAGAGAGATCCCAACTTCCATCCCTGCTTTAAATTCTTTGGCCTATTAAGTCACTCTAGCCCATATCCCCTACTAAAGGGGATACTCAGTTCTAGATGACTGATGTGGTATGGGAGCACAGACCCAGACCCAGACCCAGTTAACCAGACCTGACTGTTTGAGAGAAGCTCATAATCTGATACATTATAGAAATTTTTCAGTTTTAAATTTTTAAAATATTTTCGTGAGCTAAGCAAAACAAATCTGTAAGTTGGCCACGAGTTTACCTGAATATATTGAAAAGCTTGCCAGACTTTCAGATATTTTTTAGATTGATCTTCCCTTTTGTCCTTCCATTCTTCTTTCCCAATGTTCTTTTTTCTTCCATTCCCCCTCTCCCCTTCCTCCCTCCAATCTCTCTCTCCCCTCCCTTCTCTTCACTTCCCTTTCCTTTCCTTCTTCATTCCTCTCTTCCATAATATTTATTGAGCAGCTACTATTTCCAGGGACTATTTTTAGCACTGAATATAGACCAGGGAAAAAGCAGACTAAATCAGAATTTAGATTCTGGTGGGGCAGGAGGGGAGACAGGCAGTATATAAATAATTAGAATACATAGTGATAATTGGAGAAAATGATAAATGGAGAAAAATAAAGTGGGAGAGTGGGAAGGAGTGGGGGAAGGTGTTGCAAATTTAAACGGAGCTGGGGGAGAACGGTAAGTGCAGAGGCAGGACGGGAGTGTGACCAGCATGGACTAAGAGCAGATGGCATCAGTAACTTGCTTAAATTCTTCTGCACTAAAAACCTCTGCTTCTAGTAAGTTGCCCATTTTCAAGCATTATCACTGCAAGTCTCTCAGGGAGCCCAGCAGCAGCATTGCCCTCAGGACTTGAAACCTCAGCTATGCATGGCAGCAGTCCCAGGAACCAATTCCTGATCTTCCTTCTGGCTGTTTCTATACTATGCTCGTATGGAAATTTACCAACAATTTACGTTTGTTAATTCATTTATTCATTTGTGAAAAATCTACTATGTGCCAATCACTATATATAATGCTGGGGAATCAAAGATGAAAAATCACAGCTGATGCTGTTCACAGGGCTTGCATTCTATTTATCTAAGAAGCAAAGATAAATAGATGAAATAAAGGGTCTCTCTCTCTCTCTCCATATATATATATATATATATATATATATATATATACACACACACACACACATACATATAAAGAGGATCGCATCTGCCTGGGAAGATCAGGCCTGGAATGGGCTGGGAGGGGAGAAATAAGAATGTCTTAATTTGAGAGCATAGCAGTGATTAAGAAAGTCTCTGTTTATTACAGACTTGTATGTCATTAAATACTGACTGCAATTTATTAGCTTCCTGGGTTGATGTATTAGAGACAGTCATAGAAAAATACCATCAATTCTTGCCAATAAATGTATTTCTCCTCTCAAGGAACTATGCATTGCTGCAGGTCTGATTTCAGCTGCGTAATACTTAGGCAGAATTTTAGTTCATGCAATTCAAAAGAAAAGTTTATTAAGGTTTATTAGTGTTCTTTATGCCCACTTACTATAAAATAACATTTAAATTTGAGTTAAACTCTCACTAATAATTACATTCTGAATTTGGAAAGATATTAGGTATTAGGTGTGCTTGTCCTATTAAAGTTAATTATAAGAAAGAAGAATTCCTATTATTAACTTGTATTTCTAAAGCATTCAGAATTGTAAAATGCCATACTGTTATTTTGTACACCTATTTCTCAGCATTCGTCCAGGGAGCTAGAGACAGGACAAGCAGTACCTCTCACAAAGAGAGAAATGAGCCCCTCCATGAGGTGTGTCTTGTCAAGGGCCACAGGACCTGACATTGGAGAGGCAAAATAAGAAGCCACAAAGTCTGATTCCCAGGTATTATTCTTTTGATTAAAGACTCCTTCAGTTCAATCAGCTACAGAAGATTTAGAGGTATGCAAAAATCAGGCAGAAGTATTTCCAAAACTTTCCATATCTGACTCAAGGTAAAATCACAAATTAACCAAACAGCTTTTGCACCACGGGCAGGATACTTCTCAGATATTTACCTGTTTTAATTTTCAGCAAATTATATTTCAACCTTCCTTCTTTATGTTACTCAGATTTTCTGAGATATAATTCACATACGATAAACTTTATCCTTTTGAGGTGTACAATTCAGTTGTTGCGGCACACTGCCAACTCTGCTAAGTCATCACCACTAACTCCAGACCATTTTCATCGCTCCAAAAAGACACCTATACCCGTTAGCAGGTATTCTCCATTCGCCCCCTTCCCCAACTCCTGGCAACCACTAATCTGCTTTTTGTGTCCATGGAATTGCCTAGTCTGGACATTTAATATAAATGGAATCATATGATATACAACCTTTGTGTCTGGTTTCTTTCACATAGCATAATGTTTTCAGGTTTCATCTGCGTAGTAGTACATATCAGTACTTCATTCCATTGTTATAGTTGAATAATAATTCCATTGTATGGATATATATCACTTTTTAATCAATTTCATCAGCTAAAGAGCATTTAAATTGCTTCCACTTTTTGACCATTATGAACATTCATGTACACATTTTTGCATGGACATATGTTTTCTTTTCTCTTGTTTATATACTCAGGGATGGAATTGCTGGGTCACTGTGACAATTTTGCCAGACTGTTTTTCCAAAGTGGCTGTACCATTTTACTATCCCATCAACTATGTATGAGGGTTCCAATTTCTCCACATCCTGGTCAACACTTCCTATTGCCTTTTTTATTACAGCAATTTTAGTGTATTTGAAGTAGTATCTCATTGTGGCTTTGATTTGCAGTTCCCTAATGACTAATGAGGTTATGCATCTTTTCATGTACATGTTGGTCATTTGTATATCTTCTTTGGAGAATGCCTATTCAAATCCTTTGCCCATTTTTAAATTGGCTTATTTACTCTGTTATTGCTGAGTTTTAAAGTTCTTTGTATATTCTGAATGCTAATCCCTTATCAGATACATAATTTGCAAATATTTTCCTCAATTTTGTGGTTTATCTTTTCCCTTTCTTGATAGTGTCCTTTGAGCACAAATTTTTTTAAATCTTGATGAAGTCCATTTTATCTGTTTTTTGTTTTGGTGCTTGCACTTTTGGTGTCACATCTAAAAATCCATCACTGAATCCAAGATCCAAAGATTTCTTCCTATGCTTTTTTGCAGAGAGTTTTACAATTTTACATTTAGGTGTTTGATCTATGTTGACACCAATTTTTGTATATGGTATAAAATAGGTGTCCAACTTCATTCTTTTGAACATGTGTATCCAGTTGTTCCAGCACCATTTATTGAAAAAAATATTCTTTCCCTATTGAATAGTCTTAGCACCCCTGTCAAAACCAGTTCAGCATAGATGTATGGGTCATTTCTAGACTCAGTTTCTATTCTACTGATCTATATGTCTATCTTTATTCCAAAAAACAGTTTTTATTACTATAGGTTTGTAATAAGTTTTTATAATTTTTAAAAAATTAATTAATTAATTTTAAAATTTTTGACTGTGTTGTGTCTTCGTTGCTGCGCGCGGGCATTCTCTAGTTGCGGTGAGCGGGGGCTACTCTTCCTTGCAGTACGCAGGCTTCTCATTGCAGTGGCGTCTATTGTTGCGGAGCACGGGCTCTAGGCGCGTGGGCTTCAGTAGTTGTGGCACGTGGGCTCAGTAGTTGTGGCTCGCGGGCTCTAGAGTGCAGGCTCAGTACTTGTGGCACACAGGTTTAGTTGCTCCGCGGCATGCGGGATCTTCCCGGACCAGGGCTCGAACCCGTGTCCCCTGCATTGGCAGGCGGATTCTTAACCACTGCGCCACCAGGGAAGCTCTGTAATAGTTGTGAAATCAGTAAGTTTGAGTGCTGTAACAGTACTCTTCTTCCTCAAGTTTGTTTTGGCTATTCTGGATCACTAGTATTTCCCTATGAATTTTAGGATCAGCCTGACAATTTCTGCAGAATAAGGCAGCTTGGATTTTGACAGACATTACACTGAATTTGTAGATTAATTTCAGAAGCATTGCCATCTTAATGATATTAAGTCTTCCAGTCCATTCCAGAATACAGGATATCTCTTGACTTAGGTCTTCTTTAACTTCTTTCAGTGCTGTTTTATAGTTTTCAGTGTACCTGTCTTGCACTAGTTTTGTTGAATTTATTCCTAAGTATTTAATTCTTTTTAATGTTCTAAATTAAAGATAAAACTGGTAGTATCATTTTTTTTAAAAAGCTTCCATTGCTTATTAGATACCAGATATTGGATTTGTCACTCAAGTGGCAGGGAATAATTCCTAGGGACCAAGAAAAAAAGGAATATGAAACTTCCCTGGCAAAGTGTTTGGAAGCAATTAAAAATGTTGTGCTAAGAATAAAACTTCAGACAAGCTATATTTCATAATGACTATTCTTATTTTTTATTAATTAGGAGGATTTTTAAAAATTTTTACTGCTTCTGATTAAGTCAGCCACTAATGGCAGTTGAATGTGTTAGCTTCACTTTCTAATTGGATGAGATATTTCATTTGTTACTTCTTTACCCTGACTACCAAGGCCAATCATTTATTTAGTTTTCATTTCAAAGTTAAATTATCAAGCCATCTGTATTTTAAAATGTTTTGAGATCTTTTGAGGAAAAGGGATGGATGGATGGATGGATGGATAGGTAGAGATACTCATTAAACCAATATTTATTTTGAAATTGTTATGTGTCAGTCTCTGGCTTAAGGCTGAGAATGCCAAAATGAACAAATGCTGACAACATCCTTTCATGATATTTCAATTCTGGTGTAGCCAGAGAACAGCAACCAAGTTAATTATAAACACAATAATTACAGATTGTCTTAAGTGTGTCTAAGGAAATACACAAGAGGACATGATGGAAAGTAACCGGGTGAGGTGGGAGGTTGGGGTAGGGTGGCGGGGGGAGGGGGGCAGTCATAAGACTGACAGAAAAGACCCCTCGAAGAGGTCATATTCGACCTTAGACCTGAAAGATGAGAAGCAGAAAGTCATGAGGAGTCAAGAGAAGTGCATTTCAGACTGAGAAAACAAAAACTAGGTAGGTCTTTTTACATGTAGCATATTTGCAATAAATGTATAAAGGAGCCTGGCCAAAACCCAAAAACAAACAAAGTACAATAATTAGAATTTTGCTAATTTCTAGAATCTAGATTACCTGGGTTTAGGTAATTTGGTCAAATTAAGTCCAGGTCTCATTCCAATAATGAAAACTATTGCTATGAGAACACAAACTGCTCACTAAAGTGCCAACTGTGATTTGGGGCAAGTTGCTTCCTCTCTAGGTCTTAGTTTTCTTACCTATACACTGAAGAGATTGCACCAGTTGCTTTCTAGAGTTTTTATACCGCTAAGGCCCTCCTTAATACACAGAGGGGGAAACTGAGGCCCAGGCAAGGAGGAAAGTGAAGGAACTTTTATTTAGGGATTAGGGACTACTATATGGAAAACTCTTTTGTTAACATGTCCTATTTAACCCTTCCAATATTCTGGACTAAACAGTATCCTTCCTGTATTACAAACGGAAAATGAAAGCACACAGAAATTAAGTAACTTCTCAAGTCTGCCTAGCTGATAAGTGGCAGAGCTGAGATTTGCCCCCAGAGCTGCTGACACTACAACTCAACTGAAGCAGGTAAGAGTATGGCTCTGGAGTCTAAAAGACCTGGATTCAAATCCACTCATCAGCTAATGAGCTTGGCCAATCACTTAACCACTATGAGACTCAGTTTTTGCATTTGGAAATAAAGTTAATATCATCTACCAAATGGGGTGTTGAAAAGATTAAAATAAAACTTGGCTTATAAAGTACTCTGTTAGCTCCTTGCATAGAGTAAGCCTTTAATAAATGGCAGATGTTTTAATTTTATTTCCCTAAGGCTGCACAGCAGATGGAACCAGATCTCAAGTCTTCTACATCCCAGAACAGTCCTCTTATCATTGTCCCATAAGAGATAACACTGTATTTAAAAAATGAATATATTCACTGAGTACCTGATGAAATATACAATAAAATGAAAATAATTAAGAATGAAAATAATATTCTGTAACAACCTAATTGGGGAAAAAAATTGAAAAAAACCAGATACATGTATATGTAAAAAATTAAAAAGTAATAAAAAATAAATCTTTTAAAAAATTACAAAATTGTTAAAAAAGAATGAAAATAATGAAGAAGAACATCATCTTATTTTCCACGTATGTCAGAAAAAGCTTTTGGATGCCATTCTGCCAAATGCTACAGTTGAATTCTATGGGACCGAAACCTTTGCTAGATCTTTCCCATTTATAGGATCTTGAATAAAAAAAAATCACATCATGAGACAGGGATTCAATAATCTAGATATGTCAGGCTTGTTGCTCAAGGTCCTTCAAGATAGTTTCCAGCTAATAGGATTGACATTGTTAGTATTAAAACAAACAAACAAACAAAAAACAGGGTTTGGTTAAGTATTTAAATAATTTGATCAATACATAGAGAGCCAAACTACAGTACATGATTCAGGTCATGTACTGGGACAGGAAGAGGAGGGGAGGGAGCGGGGCTGCTGGATGACCTCTGTTGGCCTGAAGCACTAGATTCTCCCCCTGGACCATGGGCATAATTGGAACACTACATTACAAGAGCTGTTTGTTAACTGTAAACATTGAATATATTCTTTCTCCAAACAAAGTAAATCATGGGAATTACTAGTATGTCTGAAATAAATATTTTTTTAGATAATTTTTTGAGTCTCATGAGATGTGGATGAAAGGAAAAACATATTTTGAATTTGTGTGTGGTCCCACCTTCTTTCAAGGAGAGCAAATCCCTTTGCATTCTACTAAGGGCAGATATAAGCCAGACCCCTTTACAACTGTGTACATCAGAGTTACAGAGAAACTTTCAACATCAATAAAATGCAGATATATTTTAAATTAAGTTTTAGAACTAGTGAAAGCCTCTTACTTCAAGGGACATTTTACTCCAAATTCATTCATTTTATATTTTAGGTCTGTTACATGCTTCTCTATATAATTATTAAATGCAAAGTGAGAACCTGCTTGTGTATGAAGAACTTTCATATCAATAAAATTTGCCACTGAATTTATTTGCCCAAGAAATTATCACTTTTTCAAAGTTTATTTAAAAGTCAACAAACAGGGCTTCCCTGGTGGCGCAGCGGTTGCGCGTCCGCCTGCCGATGCGGGGGGGCCGGGTTCGCGCCCCGGTCTGGGAGGATCCCGCGTGCCGCGGAGCGGCTGGGGCCGTGGGCCATGGCCGCTGGGCCTGCGCGTCCGGAGCCTGTGCTCCGCAACGGGAGAGGCCGCAGCGGAGGGAGGCCC
>NC_041226.1:10465603-10516970 GCF_002837175.3 Physeter macrocephalus | reverse complement strand
ACCGGTTTGGGAGGATCCCACGTGCCGCGGAGCGGCTGGTCCCGTGAGCCATGGCCGCTGGGCCTGCGCGTCCGGAGCCGGTGCCCCGCAACGGGGGGGGCCGCAGCGGAGGGAGGCCCGCATACCACAAAAAAAAAAAAAAAAAAAAAAAAAAGTCAACAAACAAAATGTTGTATTAGATGATACTTTTTACTTTTTAAAAGCCCTTGCATATAACATTTCAACCCCTGCCCTTGCCCTTTGGCTAGAATTTTGGACCAGTTACAGTTGATCTAAATTTAATTTTTTTTAATTGAACTTGAGTACGATTTTAATGGTGCAAAATGATGGCCTAGATGCCTGTGTCTAACTCCTTTTGCAAAAGCAAAATCTTTTGCATGACAACACAAACTAAGCACTAACATTTTGATCCCCAGAGACACTCTGCCTGACTTTTCCCATCACCCAGGTCCTCCAGGGCCATCGCAGGTGCCGAGAAGCTCATAGCCAAGATGTATGGGAGTTTGAAGGATTCTTGGGCAGAACTTTCTGGAGTCCTTGGATTTCTTTATATGAAATCCATGAATGCTTAACATATTTTTCTCATATATGCTGGATGCTGGGGCAGAATATTTTCCCTACAAGGAGGCCACTGATAGAAAGACGCAAGGAAAAGAACAACACAGTATTTATTTCACCATGCTGCATTTTGAGATTTTATATGAGTAGCATAGAGATTATTCTTCTCAGACAAGACGGAAAATTAGTTGGGTCAAGACTAGTTGCATTCCAGTGTAGCTCTTCAATGAGAAAGAACAGGACTGTGCACCAGGAACATACTCAATTTCTGTCTGAAAAGTCAGTACATGAGGTCTTACTCTTGCAACTGGACTTAACTGGATAACCAATTTTACATTGGCTTTGATGAACTTTTTGTACATTTAAAAAAATATTATCATCTCTCTGACAACAGCTGGTATCAGTTATTGCTCAGGCGTGTGCTCTGTGTAATACCCTCCAGCTGGAAAAGTCACAGAATTCTCAATTAATCACAATAGTTGGCAGAAGGGAAAGAAAAGGGAAAAATCCTCTGTGATGTTGCTGCTGATACATGCAAATAAGATCCGTCCTAGCTGATACCCTGGCTGAAAAAATTCGACCCTCCCTCCCCCAGGCATTCCTGTTGGCAAACTTTTTCACCCATCAAACACAGCTCAGAGAGCAAGTACTGCCAGTGACTGACATGCCACTTCCCTCCAGCTTTAGGAGGAAGACCTTCTGCTCTTCACATTGCTTAACAAAATGTTTTCTAATGATAACAATCTCCCAAGAAGACAACCCTCTGAGACTGAGGCTTCTTCAATTCTACTGTTGGTTAGTGATGTTAATGGACCACCCATTCCACTTCCTACTGCAGTGTTAATAGTTCCTGCTCACAGTGAGGAAAGTGGTATATCCTTGCATCAATGATCTATTTCTCTATAACAAAACACCCCACAATTTGGCAGTTTAAACATGCTATTTATTTGCTAACAATCCTGTGGAGCAGCAACTGGGCTGATGCTTGACCCAAGGTCAGCTGGGTGATTCTTCTGCTGCTTGGTCTTGCCCGGGGTCACCTATATGTACAGTCATCTGGCAGAGTGACTGGATGTGGGCTGCCCAAGATGGTCTCACTGCCTGGCAGCTAGTACTGGCTGTCTGTGAGGCCTCTCTCTCCCTGGGGTCCTTCATCCTCAATGAGGCTAACCATACATGAAGGTCTCAGGGTGGCAAAGGGGGAGGAAGTGGAGGGTGCAAGGCCTCTTGAAGCAGAGGCTGGCAGATCATAAGACTTTGCTTCTGCCATATTATATTGGTCAACACTATTCTTGATGCCAGCCAAGAGGCAAGAGGAAGGATTAATAAACTTCACCTCTTGATGGAGGGAATGGCAAGGTCACATTGCAAAGGATTGTTGCGTCCATCTCTGTAAGCAATCTACCACCAGAAGGCAGCAGTAAAGAACTTGCAAAAAGCCATGGCAAGATTCCTCCAGAAAGAAAAGTTCCATGTGTTTCAATTTACTGTTTCTGACTTAAGGGTTTTGTTCTCTAATGATGCAAATGCAAATCTATCACATGCATATGTTCCAGTGGAGCCATCTGAACATTTGAGTGCCATTATTTCTAGAAAAGCCCATATTTAAGTTGCTATGCACAGCATAGAGAATATTGTACATTCTCTAAATACTGTGATGCTCAGTCACTCAGGCAGTTTCACAGACAGCATCAGTACCTTAAAATAACCTTTTGGTCAGAAAATAACTGTTCCTCCTCTTATTTCTTTGAAAGATTTTTTTTTTAAGTCTAGCCTCAGAAACAGCTCAGGCACCTGGATAGGGAAGTCTCCAGAGTTCTGGTTGCTTCTGTTAGCTCTAAGGGTGCCAGAGAATGGCCATCCTCACATCTGTCCTGAGAGATCCCCTGGGAGGGAGGGGAGTGTTCCAGGAGACACACTCATTGTTCTGGGACAGAGACTCGCCAAAGTTGCATCAAGTAGGTGCTGGTGGGATTTTGTTTTGTTTTGTCTTGTCAGTTATCAGCTTGGAATGGTAGAATGGCTGGAACTGGGAAGCTATCAGCAGCCAGCTGGAGGAATTGACTTCTCTCCCTCTTTTATGGCCTGACAATCTCTCATTTTCTGTCCCAATTCCCCCATCTCTCTCTGTCTGTCTGTCTCTCTCTCATATTATCTCTGTTTTTCTCTGTCTACTCTCTATCATCAGGCTTCTCAGACCCACTTGAGTGCATTCATATTGCACACCCACATGGGGCACTATTCACATTACAGCCCATGTGAAGGGCCCCCTGAGGGGCAGGGACTTCCCTCCAGGACATACTTTTCCTTACTCATAGGAATTGACATTTATTGAGCACTTCCCATGTACCAGGCATGGTACTAAATGCTTTACAACAATTACCTGATTTAATCCCCACAACAACTCAATGGCATATAGTATCACTTTTTCAATTTTATAGATGAGGAAATTGGGGCTACAAAGATATTGATCTTATCATAAGATTGTCATACATCTAGTAAATAGCTAAACTGGGACCAAATCCAGTACTGTGTGCCTCCGAAGCTTCAGCCCTCCTCCAAAGCCTTGTTTGATACATAGGTGCTCCATCCTTGTCCCCCTAGCTTCTTGACCTTTTAAGTTCAGGTCCTACCATTATGTAAAAGGTTACTGACGAGTAAGTTCTCTGTTTATTAATTTCCTTATTTAGAATTTTAGCTACAGCCTCAACAATGAAGCTAGCAGGTACTAAGAATCCCTGATCTTTAGCGAGAATGTAGAAGAGCAGTCAGACACATCTGCCCTCTAGCCCCTAATAAGAGGTGGACAAAGTGCTCTTTTGACCCTGAATCCCCGGCCCCCGCCTAACCAGCCTCTCTAAACAGAAGATCAGAATGTACTGGCGGGGTGGGGGAGGGGGGCAGAGAGTTCATCGATGTAAAAGTGTAGTTTGAATTAGGAATGTTGCTGCAGAAGTGTAGGAAAGTGTATAGTGTGAGCTGCTCAGCCCCACCTTAAACCAAGTTCAGGAGGCTCCAAGAGAAACTGAAGATTCCTGCCCCCAAGAGAGACTGGTATCTCCCTCCCCAGCTGGAAGTCAATGAACTGCAGAATCAAAGGCCCATGACAGCACAGGGACCGAGGTGCCATGCAGCAGAGAGTTCTTGAGAAAGCTCGGTTTGAGTCCCAGAGAGTTGGGGCCCTCGAGCACATGGGGCCCGGTGGATACTTCTGGCCTAGAGACTGCCTAAGGCGAAGGCTGATCACAAAAGCCAGAGAGCACAGGTGAGCATGGAGGCAGCAGCAGAGCAGCCTGCGCCCCAGCTGAGCAGTGGGGAGACGCCCTCCACCTTCCAGCACACGTACCGTATGCACTGCAGCGGGACAGGCAGCTCTCTCACTCTGTCGGAAAGTTCTCCCTCCCTGGATTCCTACCTGTGGGGAGGACCTAGAAGTGAGAGGCTTCGGGTTGACAAACAAGTGGGGAGTGGGTGTTGAGAGGTGTTTCAGGAGGTCAGAAAGTGCACTGCCTAGGACAGGGGATGGGGCCCTGTGAAGAACCCACCATGTGCCCTTTGGGGGAAGGAGCATTAAAGAACTGCTGAACAGATGATGTTAATAACCAAATTACAGCAGCATCCATTATGTAAAAGATGTTTGTTCTTTTCATCTGGTGCTGCTCTGAGATCCCCAACATGCCAGTAATGGAAGGGAGACAGAAAAGGAAATGGAAAGAGCAACAGTGAGTGAAAACATGGACCAGGCTTCCCTTCCCTGTGTGGAGCCTCCACCCAGAGTTAGTCCCCAGCTGGGGTTTGGGGGCTGGGTGAGGGCTTTGAATTAGATGTGAGGTTGAAATTTTAAAATCGAACTGTGTTGCACTTCTTAATACATTAACGTGAATCATAATTACTAAAATAAGGAAACAAGGCCATCTTTTTAATAACTGAAAGGGAATAGAAACCTATGGTGTCTGCCTGAGGTATCACCCAGAGACACAGATGGGAAATCCAAAGGAAGATATTTGAAGGCATTGGTTAGAGAAAAAATAATAAAGCTATTTCCTTTCTTGTACCTCATGAATAAACAGATTTCAAGTATCTACTTCTCAATTCTCATTCCCCAAAGAGAATCTTGATCGTTAGGCCTGCCTTTTTTCTGGGCCACATTGTAAGCTTCTAGCCAGCGTATGGGTTGGCTGCTTGTGCCAGGGGCCCAGCTCTCACCCAGCCAGCTGTGTCCAGCACAGATGGAACTGAGGACAAAGCCTGAAGAACTTCCCTTCAGCAGCTACAATGGACAGGAAACTTCCCCTATGGAGGTTTTAGGCAGAGGGAAATAATCAGCCTTTTCTGCAGCTCTGAAGACTGCTTAGGGGCATCTGTAAAAGGACTAGCCTTCCTGAACTGGGCTCAGAGCCAAACAAAGAAGATGCTCAGCTTTTCCTAAACATCCTTCACCTGTGTGTCTGTGTGTGTGCGTGCATGCACATATGTGTGTATGCACTATTTAAAGCACCCAAGATTCAAGAGAATCTCAAGGAACAAGCAATATATTCTGTATAGAAACACACATGCATACATAGTAATAAAGTCAGAGGTCTTTCCTTCCTAGGGTGGTTTAAAGCAGTAATCCATCTCTTCCAGGCCCTGGGCTCAGGGTAATTGCTTAATAGATGTTTGTTCTTTTCAATAATTCTGTCCTTGTGTGTGAGTTCACCCTGACCTTTTGCCTCAGTCCAAATCTGATTTTCCTTCATCTCAGCTTTATCTGTTCTTAAGCAAGGAAGGAGTTATGTTTGTTTGTTTGTTCCCAGAGTTCTTGGCCACTCTGCAGTGTCTGGGGGCTCCCACAGCCCCCACTGTCATACCGCCTTTGAGGAAACACAGAGCAGTCGACAGAGCAGGGACTCTGGTGTCAGCCAGCTGTTCCCAAATCCCACCTGTGCCATTTAATGGCTGTGTGACTCAGGGCAGGTCCCTTAAAGTCTCTGAGCTTCCGTTGATTAACTTATAAATGGGAGCTCTCAGCAGTCACCTCAGAGTTGTTTAGAAGGCTTTAAAAAAGAAAAAGAGTTTTTGTGGAGTACCTGGAGCACAGGGAGGGCACAGTGTTTTTAGTAACCTGCCAGAGCAAAACCTGCCTGTTCCCACCCACCACTCTCTCCCTGGCAGGGACTCATTCCAGGCCCCCAGACTTGTACTCAGATCCTCTCTATCTTTCTTTAAATGTCCCTATTATCTTTCTCAAATTGGCTGCTGTACACAGCTTTCTCCCTGCATTGCTAATCATACCTCCCTCCTCTCGATATCTGAATCCAGGTGTTTATATCTTAAGCTTTAACTTTATTCACAACTCAACTCCCAAGCCTGATTCTCCAGACAATTATCCTTCTCTCTTGCATAACCATGACAAAATTAAGACTGTCTGGACTTCCCTGATGGTGCAGTGGTTAAGAATCCACCTGCCAATACAGGGGATACGGTTTCAATCCCTGGTCTGGGAAGATCCCACATGCCGAGGAGCAACTAAGCGTGCAAGCCACAACTACTGAGCCTGCGCTCTAGAGCCCATGTGCCACAACTACTGAAGCCCCGCTCGCCTAGATCCTGTGCTCTGCAACAAGAGAAGCCACCACGATGAGAAGCACACGCACCACAATGAAGAGTAGCCCCTGCTGGCCACAACTGGAGAAAGCCCGCACGCAGCAATGAAGACCCAACAACGCCAAAAAAAAAAAAAAAAAAAAAAAAAAAATGCAAGCATTAAAATTTTTAAAAAAGTTAAGACTGTCTCAATAACCCTCATTAATTAATGAATTAATTCATTCAACTACCCTCCTGTGAGTACTCTGCATTGATACCAGCTTTTTCAGTTGGATCATGAAAAAGGAAAGAACAGAAGACAGAAAAATGAAAAGACAAAATTACTATCTTCTAAGAGCTCAGAGTCTAGCAGGAACACTGCCTTGTTGGGTGACAGTCTGATCTGTCATTGTTATGTAATTGTTTATCTTGAAATTAACTCTTAAAGTCAGTATGTCTTTTTCCTTTTCACATTAGCATAACAAAAATGTCACAATCCTGTTTATTTTTGTTCCTGCAGCTTTTCTCTGACAGGGTAGGTTTTTGCTATGGAAAGTTACACGGTTGAACAGCTCGATTAAATTTTGTGAAATTCAGTTTACTCATCTCTACAAATGGGAATAATAATTAGTATCTCACAGGCTTTTTCTGAAAATCAAAGAGAGAAAACAAACACCAAGCATCCTTCCAAGAATACAGTAGGCACTCAATAAAGTTCGTGTCTCTCCCTGCTTTCCTTAATTAGCAAAAGGAAAAAAACAGCTCCCTTTCTCCATCCACCATCAAGAAGCCAAGAAGTGTGTGCTTCCCACTCTTCTCTTCTTGATGAGAGCCTGGGGTCAGTACCCACCATGACACTGATGCACTGACCGCTTCCCATTGTCTCAAGAACCTTCCTCAAATCAAATTTTGAGCAGGACATTTACAAGCCTGCATAGAACCTAAGGATCTACTGTCTGGAGGGTACCACGAGTAACAGTCAAAAGGAGATTTATTTGACAAATAACAAAGCCATATGCAAATCCATCATTAAATGGCAAAGACTCCAGGTCTCCTGTGTTTAGTTAGAGAAAGAAGGGCAGTCTGTTTCCAGTGAAACATTAAATAGATCTTCCAGGTTGGAGCGTGAGTGAAGGGGGAAGGCACTACTGTCAAGGCTGTTTTCCCTCCTAGAGTCATAATACATTAACACTCTATCTGCATGCACTATTAGAAGAAGGTAATTAATATTCTAATTACAGGCTATTCGAATATTGCATTTATATTCTAATTACAGGCTTTTTTTTTTTTTTAAAGCTCATTCGTTTTCAAGAGGGGACTGTGGTTTAAGAAGAAAGAAATGGGCAGCGGTCAGGACCTCTAGGCACAACAGGACCCAGCATGTAGAGATCAAAGTAAGAAGTGGTGGCTAAGAAACAGAAACCACTGACCCTTGTGGGTCTGTCAGGGAAAAACTAGGTAGGAGCACAAAGAAAGAGGCATCTCTCACTGTAAGTGAAAACAGCAACTCATGGCAGATTGTACACAGCTTTAGGAAGCCAGCCACATAACCCACCATCCATCCTTGAACTCCTTCCTCCAGACAAGGCCCCCAGATGATTTTTTGTACTACAGATGATATTCAGATGGGAAAAAAATTAAACACATGGAAAAATTATTTTGTCTTGGGGAAAAAGATTTTTCGACCTATAACTGGACTGAGTAACTGCATTTTCATAGTGTGTGCTGATCTTCTACACAGAAGCCCCATATATGATATTAGAATTTTTCTAAAGAAGTTCAGTACAGTACTGGAGTCAATAAACATAAACTGTGCCATTCTCTAAAATCATGTAAGTGCTTCCCTGGCATTATCTGGGGAATTTTTTCTTAGCCTCCTCACTTTTCCCATTTCTTTTCTCTGTCCCCCGGGAATACAATGAAAATCAAAGCACAGAAAACACTGGATAAGGATTGGGAAACCCATGTGAGAAATTTGCCTTTGCCACTGATGACCTGGGTGACCATAGGCAAATTCCTCTGGGAGGTTTCCTCTGACCTGTTGCTTTGTCCAGGGAAATTGATCACTCCCTTCCTTCTGTTGTCATGATGGTCATAGGTGGAGACTTCTGCTATACTGCAATGACTTGCTTACACGTCTTTTGTCTCTACCAATCATGAGTTCCTTGAAGGCAGAAACCTTATTTTCCTATTAGACAGTGAACTTCGTGAGAGCAAAGACCATAGCCGTTCTTGTGCACCTTTGAATCCCCCATCTCCGGCACAGCCTTGGCACATAGCTGACTTTCAAGGCCTCGGAACTGCTTCCCCCTCAGCCCAATATGGTCTTTGCCTAAGTATCCCCATGACCCATCTCCACTCTAGAGCCTCTTCAGCGAGGCTTCTCTGACCACCCACCCTAAGTATCCTCCTCCTCGTTACTCTCACCTCTCCATTACATCACCCTTTTTACCTGTTTGTAGTATTTGTCAACATCTGGCACTGTCTTATCTGATCACCAGTTTCTTGTTTACTTTCTTTTCCCCTTAGACCGGAAACAACATGAGGGCAGGGAGCTTATCAGTTTTGTTCCTTACTTTATCTCCAGCATTTAGAAAAATGTCTGGTTCACAAATATTTGCTGAATGAATGAACCTGACTAAAGGCTCAGGTAGTTCACCCATCAGTCTAAAATCTCTGAGCTTAGGAAAAGGAAAAGCGGTTCCCTTTCACAGAATACTTGGGAAACACCTGACATCACCAAACATATAAAGATAAATATCTTCAGAGACTCAATGATGACTTCCTGTAATGATCTGTCCTGTTGGAAATACTCTGTATGGCGTGCACTTACTGCCAATGCCTTCATCGTTTGGTTGACCATGGTAGCACTTCTGTACTTCAGTCTTACATTTTAGAAATGTAACAAATACTTTATGAAATTTATCTGTACATAAGAATTGTACATTATTAAAATTATCATTATTATCTGTCTCATTATCCTTATTGTTCTACCCCTGCCTTATTTTTTGAGAGAGTAATGTTATAAGAGGACACTTAGATATAGAGTCAGTGGTCACAATACAATCAAGTTGGATAGAATCTATGATTTGAACTATTAGGGAAATGTCAGTCTAATATAATTTCTGCAGATCTGAATAATTTCTTATCCTATTATTTCAAATAAATGAGTTGCCACTATATTTCAGAAAGTAAAGTCTGTCTTTGTATACAGTATTTCCAAATTTATTGTTATAAAAATCTTGGAGGAGATAACAAGTACCATTTATCTCACACTGAGTTTCCAAAACCACAGTTTAAAACAGGGTAACATATATAAGTAAGAAGCCACACAGATTTATTCAACACAGGAGAACCTGTTAAAAGAACATGACAAGAGGAAGTATGGAAAGAAGTCATTAGATGCCCCAAAAAGGTTAGCTTAATAAAATGAATAAATAAAAACACAATTTGGTTAAAAGTTGAAAATCAACAACATTGACTATGAAAAAATAAAATAAAAGACAGTACTAGCACTATGATTGAAGCAAATCAAATTCCTATTTAAAGGAGTCTGGAAAACCGAGTCCAATACTTGATGTTGCAATATTTTTTTAAACCTGTTAAAAAAATGGACGCTGTAAGAATCAAAATTCAAAACTCAGACCCCTCTTCTTTAGATTTCATGTGAATCTTATGTAGCAATATAATTCAAATCAATTTAACTCATGTTTTTAAACTACTTCCTGGAAGCAAATTATCTGGGTTAATAAGTTGACGCTTCCTTGAGTTCCTTTCCATGTGATAAAATGTGTGTGTTGATTAGAAACTGTCTTTTGGTCTTTGGCAAAGTCATTATCAAAGCCCCTGAATGAGCTGCACAGCAATAAGCATTATCTGCTAAGAAGCTTGGTGGAAAATGTAGTGCAAGTTGGTTCAGTGTAGATTGGTGAGACCTTGCAATGAGTTTCCAATGAGCAAGAAAGCAATCTGAATGATATTTATAGCCCAGGCCTTTCAAGTTACAATATGGAAACAGCATTTTCCAGTCTGCTGCCTGTTAAAATGTACCTTTTGGATATTTACCCTCTAGGGTCAAGTTTTGCCCTCATTGACAAGCTAAGCCAGAAGATACTGCTTTGAGGATGTGGACCATGGAAATGATGCCTTCACCCTCTAAAACTTAAATAAATCCTGTTTCCTGTGACCCAGGGGTGAAGGCCTCTGCCTCTCCTTGAGGTCGCCCTGCTTTGTTTAACAGCACAGGTTAAGAACACAGGCTCTTGAAGTCCTGTTCTCTCCATTCAAAGCAACACTACTGCTTAGTGTGGCAAGACCTCGATTAGTTACTTCTCTGTCTCAGGTTCCCTTCTTAACAGATGATGACAATACCTACCACAAAGACTTGCTTCAGGGCCTAAATGTGCAGGCTGTATGGAAAAATATACAGCAGGGCAGAGCAGACCATAGTGCCAGACTGTCCTGGGTTCAAATTTGACTCCTACCATATACTGCTCGATATCCTTGGTTTAATTTTCTTACCCGATAAATGAAAATTAAATACCTACCTCATAGCGGTAGGTATTTAAATGAAACAATAGTCTCTGGCACATAAAACACTCCCAGTAAAGATAAAAAAAAAGAGTATTATTTATTCCTTTACGGTGCTTCCGGGAGTAACACACTGCTCACAACCTAAATTGAGCACTATTTTCGGAAGGATGCAAAATCTGAGTTTAGAAAAGGTAATACTATTGAAATTATTATGTACTGCTAATACTACAGGAGATTAAAAACAATTCTAAACTGTTAGAGATCCCAGAGGTCCCTTGATCCAACTCTCTGATTGTATAGGTGGCATAACTGGGACCCAGACTGTGATAACACAGCCAATTAGCTGCCAAGCGGGACAAAAAACCCAGGGGTCCTGATGACCTCCTAGCCAGTGTTTTTGACAAGGCATATTAAAGCAGCAATAATCCTTTGTAGTTTAGACTCATTGTTTTAATGGAGTTTCTGGATAAAATAGCAGGTGCAATTATTTCCTAGCCTTCTTCGAACAAGAATAGACTTTTGAGAAAATTAGCACCTTTTCCTCCAGTTGTGTTTCAGATTTTGAAACAGGAAGAAGGTTTAGGACCCCAGCTTGCTATCCCATAATTAGGCTGTCAAACTCTCAGTTTTCTAAGGAGAGCCCCAGTTTATGCCTGTTGCCCTGGTGTCCCATTGGATTAACACTCCATTTCACTCTCAAAAGTGTCCTAGTTTGGATGGTGAATTTTGTGATTTCTCTACCCAAAATGCAACCTCAACAAGAGTAGTGACGAGAGAAGGTGCAGAGCCTCCAAGTCTTCTTTTCCAGGAGAATAAGTAGAAATCCTATTTCTCATGTTCTTTAAAGTAGAGGACTAAGGAGAAACCATCTGTCAGGGTCTACAACAATCATCATAATCATATTTACTACCATGTATTGAGCATTTACTATGAGTAATGATCTCTATGAGGTAGGTATTTACATTTCATTCATGGGGTAAGAAAATTAAACCAAAGATACAAAGCAGTATATGATAGGAGCCAGGATTTGAAGCAGGGCAGTAAGGCTCCAAGGTGTGTGCTCTGCTGTGCTGTGCTATTCTTTCATACATCCTGTGCATGGAGTGAAGAGTTCACAAAGTGGGCACTGTAAAAGGTTTCTCTGAGCCTAGGGGAGAATTTTTTATAAGCAAAGGGAAGAATTGGGCTCAATTCTTGAGGTACCTATCCTCTTTCTTTTGTTTTATAATTTATGGTAAAAGAAAAAATGTGTCTCAAATGTCCCATCCCTCTTTTGTAATACCTCCAAGGCAGAGCAGGCACATAGCTGCCTTTCCCCTGTCCCCCACTGCAGACCTTCCACCCACCAGGCTTGGCAAGAGGAAATCACAGGAATCATGGAGGAAATGAAGGCCAACACAAAGCATGCCCACTGTTTCACAACCTCACTCCACCCTTCATTTGCAGCTACACCACTTTCCCTGGGGGCCAATGATCATTGTTTTTCTCTCTGTCAGAGAGGCAATCCAGCTAAGTGAAAGAGAAATAGGAGAAAGGAGGTGTGTGTGTGTGTGTGTGTGTGTGTGTGTGTGTGTGTGTGTGTGTGTGTGTGTGTGTGTGTGTGTGTGTGTGTAAAGAAAAGCAACAGAGATTTAGATCATTTAGGTTTGTTCCAACTTAGAAGCGGTGCAGTGAATTGATTTACCTCTAATGGCTCCTTTCAGGATTTTAGACCTAGAGAAAGAAGGATTTTGGTGACACAATGTGGCTTTGAGGTATCTTATTCAGATCTAACTTCTGCCAAAAAAAAAGAGCTTTGGAATAGAAAATCTTTTAGATGCCTATTTCTTTTGTAAATCAAACTTTGAAAACACCATGGGGCTGTGGGTTTAGAAACAGTTCAGAAGTTCTAGGAAACGCCCATTGATCACAATAAGAACTATTCCATGTATTTACAGAACAGCTTCTACCATTGGATCATTAAGGCATACTTTCACTGTGAGGTCACTGATGTTGTGTAAGTCTAGAATTCATGGGGTGATCTGTTCCTTAAAGGAGTTCTGACATGTCTTTGGCAAAAGCTTTCAGATGGTATGGATTGATGCCACTCAGAGTTCTTGGCTCAGGGATATATAAATCATGTTGTAGCATGAATAAGGTACATTAGAAGTCTAACTTTCTGATATAAGGTAAGAGGGAAATGAGGTTATTTAAACAAACCATGGTTATATGGTGGCCATATTTGACAAAAATTCTTCTCAATCTATTAAAAACTATCATTAAATTATCAAATGTAATTTTGTCCTCTGATAGACAAAGGAGTAGTGTTTAGACCATCTGAAGAATCTATTTGATTGAAAGTTGCAAACAAATGTGGTCTTGTTATCATCTCTGGATCCTTCTGAAAGCCCTGTGTACAGAGTTCAGATAGCGATTCTCAAGAGGGTAGTCAGGAGTGATAATGGGCTCTTCACTAAGGCAGCTCATTTACCAACACTGCCCTGGGCTGAGAGTCAGGGCTCAGGTGCCCCTCTCAGATTACATCACCCTCTCTGTATGACCTTGTACGCCAAGCTAAATTCTTCCATTCTGCAACTGGTTTTTATATAAAATGGCTGAATAATGAAACTTAGAACCATATGCTTTTTTTTTCACTTTTAAACATTATTATGAAGATGCAACCAAATAACCCCTAGCTGTTCTGTGCAGTGATTACATTTTAAAAGTTGTGCCAGGGATTCCCTGGTGGCGCAGTGGTTGAGAATCTGCCTCCTAATGCAGGGGACACGGGTTCGAGCCCTGGTCTGGGAGGATCCCACATGCCGCGGAGCAACTAGGCCCATGAGCCAAAACTACTGCGCCTGCGCGTCTGGAGCCTGTGCTCCGCAACAAGAGAGGCTGCAATAGTGAGAGGCCCGCGCACCGCGATGAAGAGTGGACCCCGCGTGCCACAACTAGAGAAAGCCCTCACACATAAACGAAGTCCCAACACAGCAAAAATAAATAAATAAATTAATAAACTCTTACCCCCAACATCTTCAAAAGAAGTTGTGCCAGTCCTTCATGTAGAGCTTAACACAGTAAATAGAAGGCAGCTTAATGTCCTATGAAGGACATTTAAGCAAAGATCGTGTTTTTCTTTCGTCTTTTCCACAATTTAACATCCACTAAACAGGATACTGACTAAGGAATATATATGAAAAATGTATTATCGAGTGTGTATATATATATATATATATATATATTTCAGTATATTTTGTTTTTTTTGTATTAAGTACACCTCGAGTCCATCTTATGAGTAAGGCAGGTGGGTTGTGATCTACCATTCTGTTTACAGAAAGCCCTCACACATAAACGAAGTCCCAACACAGCAAAAATAAATAAATTAATTAATAAACTCTTACCCCCAACATCTTCAAAAGAAGTTGTGCCAGTCCTTCATGTAGAGCTTAACACAGTAAATAGAAGGCAGCTTAATGTCCTATGAAGGACATTTAAGCAAAGATCGTGTTTTTCTTTCGTCTTTTCCACAATTTAACATCCACTAAACAGGATACTAAGGAATATATATGAAAAATGTATTATCGTGTATATATATTTCAGTATATTTTGTTTTTTTTGTATTAAGTACACCTCGAGTCCATCTTATGAGTAAGGCAGGTGGGTTGTGATCTACCATTCTGTTTACAAGAATCAGCTAGCATTCATTTAGAACTTCTGTTTATGTGCCATAAAAAAGAGGGTATCATATGATTAAAGGTAACCATCAAATTCTTTGGTAAATAGCATTGGGCAGCATTTGACGACAAGAGGATATTAGAAGGTAAGGGCTTTCTAAATGCCCAGAGGGTTAAATACAATGAATGACATATAGCTGAATATAGCTGACATTATCAAGCACTGTTGTATCATTAATATCATTTACAATTCAACACACACCTCTTAATAGGAATTAAATGAATATTTTGGAGAATTTCAGGATAAGTCCATTTTACAAAATGAAAAATACCAGCTTGGGTCCAGCGACGCTTTTGCCCTTTTGAAGCAGTAGGGTTGACATTTTCCAGCACTAATGCTGTGTTTATTCAGCTCTTGGGATATCATTTCGTTAATCATTATTCAGTTCTGTGAATGATCACTGTGCTCTTGAAAGACATTATGCCTTGCTTGTTGCCTCTTAAATAGAAATGAAAAAATCAGAATATAGGACATTAGGATGTAGTGATTGATACAAAGAAAACAGTGAGACTTTATCCTTGTAGAAAAGTAGGTAGCTGCTAAATTTGTTTCCCTCTAAAATGTATTTTTCTAGCAAAGTAAAACCACAAGTAATAAGGTTGGAATTTAAAATATATACCAGTGAAGAGAAATGATAAAATTTGCTAATTATTTTGCCAATATCTTTTTTAAAAAATAAAATCAACAAAGGCTTTGGCTCCCAATTTTATTATAACCCATTTTCTGGACTTGAGATAAAATACTTCCGCTTTGGAGCAAAATTTCTTCCTAAATACATCCAAGTTGATAAAAAATACATAGGTAGAAAACAGATACAGTGAAATGGAGCTAGACTACCCATGATTTTCTGCATATGATTCACAGTTACATTGTAATTTATATCTAAATAGAATTCTGACAGGATGCCATTGACTAATTCACAAGGTTGTAAATAATATATCTTGTCAAAGTAGTGCTTAACATCAGAGTGTGCAAGAACATGTTCCAGAGTGAGCAAGCAATGGAATCAGCCCAGAAGTGACTGTGCAAGAGCTCAAGAGTTGATGTCTCAGCCTAGCCTCAATAACTCATGTGTCCTTTGCCTAGAGTGTGTTGATTACCGGTATAAGTTACAGACTGACAGCATTACAATTAACCTGCATTAATGAGTGCCATTTGGTAAATTAAGGGGTCAAATGCAAATAGTGATGATTTCATTATAACGACAAAAATTGGTTTCTTTAGGCAACACTGTGATCAGGAATTTTATTGTGACTATTACCTTATAAAATCTATTTAGGCTTTTGTGATGGGTGATTTTCTTTTAATTTCAAACCTAGTGAAAATGAGTTACCATGACCACATTTTTTCTTTCCACTACTATAACCATAATTTCTACCACAAATTATTCTTAAATGCTCACCAGACATCATGAAAATTTTTAACTTGATCTCTGAGTATGGCATTTTGAATATTGGAAGTATTCACATTTACATTGACATTTAAAGAAATAAAGTAAAAATTAGCAGCTTATAGCATCCTAATTACCATTCTACTCTAGAAATCTAAAACTTCAATTAATCAAAATGCAACAAATAGAGCTGCCATTGAGATTTGATTAAAATAAACAGCAAACACAAGTAGTCCAGGTTACTTCCTAGCTTCAGCATTTTTTTAGTCCAAAGCTCATAGCTTATCCACATATCTTGTACAATGAGGCAAGGTATGACATGAAATGCTAGCACTTCCTCAATCATCAACAAGATAAAATCATATCTTTTATATACTATCTACCAAGATAAGAACACGAAGAGGATATTCTAAGTGCTTTTAGAAAAGAAAGTTGAAATCAAACTGTTCGATATCTCCCTGGTTTTACAGACACTTGAGATAACTGTGGTTTTAATTTAGCGTAACAGCCAGCTATTTTGATAACTCATTAATTGGTTTTGGATAGATGGATGTCACCTGGCATTCCCTTAATTGGAAGGTGATATATTTTGGATGATCATGTGGTATTATAAATCCCTACTGCTTATGCTGGCCAAGGATTACTGTGTAAAAGATTACCAAGTAAGTGCAGCTCCAAAGCTCATAAAATCACTGTGATTTATTTCAAACTGCCCTGGACTGGACCAACTACTGATCATTTCCACCAATATATTATACACACTGGGATGACAGCAGGGACTTGGCACCTAATTACAAAGATAGGAACATCTTTTTTAAAATGCAGGTTTATATCTCAAAGGGATTCATAATGAATGCCAATTGAGTTCATTTTTGCCTAAGAAGATCTTAATCTTTCTACCTCAGGAGTCTAGCATTATATTATCTACAACAGTCAGACAAGGATGGGAGAGGTGTTAATATGGCTACCATATTATAGCCAAGGAAGTGATGAGAGAAGGTGAAGAAAGATTAGGACTGTGGCACTCATGGAGTCTCAAGACAGAATATGTACAAGAAAACATGTGTTTCAGCAGGTAGTGATATGGGCTAGAGCATATCTTGTACTGTGAAGAACAAGATAAAATTCCACAGACTTGGGTGTTTACAAAAATTCTTCCTCTTTATTTTATTTCTTTTTTCCCACACTTAGCCCTTGGATAAGGCTCTATTAGCAAGTCAAAGAGGATAAAGGTCATGAAGGATTTGTAGAAATGCTGTTCAGAACCCAGGACTGCATCTTGGAGACCAGGTATGTTGAATCTCTATAGGAAAGGTCCATAATCCACACCTCTGAAGGGAAAAGTAATATTCAGTGGCTGTAGCAGGCCAATTAGAAATAAGTATCAGCAAATTAACTTTTCCCTAGGCTTTAGAATAAATCTTTCCTAGGGGTAGGAAAGTGGTGGCGTGGTAGGAATAGGATGTCTAACCTAAATGTCTCATGGGCCTCATTAAAATAAGCAGAGAATAAGAAACTTGGAGGATGTGAAGAAATGAGAGGAGCTGGGACTTAGTGGCTAATGAGTAAGGGACCAAGGGACCAGGAATTTGCAATCTGGATCAGCTACTTCTTTGCCAGGTCACTCTGGGAAACTGACTTCATCTCTCTATTCTTCTGGCACCTTGCCTTTAAAGCAAGCTACTCAATCTTACCTCATAAGGCGGCTGTGAGAAACAGATAATAAAAGCAAGCTTGAAGAGTCGCAAGTATACAAAACTTATATAAATGTGAAAGAAGAACAAGGACTACTGGAATATATTACGTAAGTTATATTTGATTAAATAAAAGGCTTTCACTTGCCTTGACATGTATTTTATTCGTTTTATATTCATAAACCAAATGATACTGAGCTTGTATTACTTATCTAAAAGACTTTGCAAGCCTTCTGAGATTGTTACCACATTAGAAGCAAATTAAAGATTTACAACACAAGATAGTGTTTCTGATAGAATGGGGCCAGGCAGAGAGGCAATGAGACAATATTGATTTTTTGCCCAACAATTTCTTGGCTCTTGAGAGTTCAAAAAATGATGTTAAAACTCAGCAGTATTTCTTTTCTGTTTGTTTTATATTTTTACCCATATGAAGGTAACAGCTTATAGGGTATATGCTTATAACAAAAAATACCATCTAGTGCCATCCATAATTTTCACATATGTCACATAACTAAAGCAGATTTAACCTAAAAACTATAGTGTTTCTCTAAAACATATGCATATTCGTTTCTAGACTTTTTTTTTGTTTTTGTTTTTTTGTGGTACGCGGGCCTCCCTCTGCTGTGGCCCCTCCCGTTGCGGAGGACAGGCTCCGGACGCGCAGGCTCAGCGGCCATGGCTCACGGGCCCAGCCGCTCCGCGGCATGTGGGATCCTCCCAGACCGGGGCGCGAACCTGGTTTCCCTGCATCGGCAGGCGGACGCGCAACCGCTGCGCCACCAGGGAAGCCCCCGTTTCTAGACTTTGACAAAGTGAAAGCCCAGTAAAAATCATCAAGAACTATTTGAATATTTACGTTAAGGCCAAGCCACAAATCTGGCTCTGTCTAGAAATCTCTAACAAGCTGGAACATACAAAAACTTCTGACTGGTAGCATTGTTTTCACTTCCAAAAAAGACATTTAGCAAATTTGTTATTAGTTTAAATGGATACACACCTATACCCCTCTTTCAGAACATTTGAAATAATAATGACCAGCAACTTCCAGTTAAAATGTTCATTATATACAATTTTATATGTCAATTATACCTCAATAAAGCTAAAAAAATGTTGATTATGTATTAATTTACTAATGAACTGACTTTGCTGTTGTTTTATCAATGAAGTACAATTAGACATGAACTCTGCTTCTAGGCACAAACTCCGCTTTAATATGGTGTTTGGCCATCACAGTTATGATAGCCTGAACTGGAGAAGGGGTCGACTTGGGGACCCAACCTGCAACCCAACGCATGCCAGAAGTAGAACTGTCCATTGAGACAACTCAAACCCAGGCTTCTGCCTTCATAGGGAGTCTTAAGCTCAACAAGGCTAACAAGCTGGTGACCCTCTTTTGAAAGAGTCCCACAATAATCGTAATCACATAGCAGCTATGTATTGACAGTCATGTATTGACTGTCGGCACTGAGCAAATATCTCATGGAAGCCTCACTACCACTACTGTAGTTATTTCCACCCTCATTTTACAGAGAATGAAACTCAGGGATGGATATCAGGCTGAGTTATACAGCTTTGCCAATGTCGGGAGCAAGTAGGAGACAGATCTGGGATTTGAACTCAGGTCTGTCTGATTCATCCCCTATAACAGAGTGCCTCCCTTGGAGAGATGAGAGCTTAGCCATGTTGGTAATACCCGTCTGTTTTGTTGTAGAGGTTCAGCGTGGCTGCTGTAGTGAGGAGGGGTACTTTCTTCTTAGCCTTCCTACTTGAGTGCTCCATTCACACCACTGCCAGCAACTGATGGACAAAAAAAATCAAATTCTGTGCGCCCCTTCTGCACAGAGAATGGGATGAGTTTTGCCAAATTTGACTCAGATTATGTGAGGTTCCTGCTGAGTGAAGCTGAAGTTAATTACCTTAATGCCAATTAGAATGGGTTCATTTTAATATAATTCTGAGTAAAAGAGAAACGACCCATTCTGACTCATTCTTAATACTTGAACTTTGAAGTTGCTCAGAAGCAACTTTGGTCTGGAGGAAAACAATGGCTGGAAGGAAAGGAACTGGACCGTTTATTAATGAATAAACTTATTAGGCTATGTACAAAGGAGAAAGAATAAAGAGGCATCTCTAGTTTAATTTCTGGAATAAATAAAAGGAAAACATTGGAAGTGTGTGTTTGTGACTCCAAGGACAAGAAAAGATGTATTCGTTCAAAATCATTACCCTATTAAACTGAAAGAATACTGTCTTAGAAATAGCCTAAAATTATGCAAAATAAATCTAGGCTGATTTACACTATAGTATGTCCTATAATAATAACTGCACTTGGAAAAGTCAATGCCAGATTGACACTGTCTAGATTTAAGCAGAAAAGTACAATGAAATATTAGAAAGTATTTGTGAAATAAGATGATTTATTGATTATGAAAATAGAGGTGGGAAGAATGCTGGATGAAAGTTGCAGCAGGTTTATTCTATTTTCCTTTATCAGAACCAATTTTGTAACTACATTATTCAAAGTTTATTGATCCTTTGGTCCTGGTGGCCATGATTTTTTTTTTTTTTTTTTTTTTTTTTTTTTACCCAGGACAGGGTCAATCTAGTAATTTACAGATGCACAATATATAATCAAAAGTGTAGATTTCTCAACAGTAACTCAAGCACAGGTGAGTCTCTACATTCCAGATTTGCCATTTTTAAGCTGGGATATGTGTTGGACTAATCTATACTCTTTCTTCTAGTATGACACCACTCATCCTGGTGGCATATAGTACTACTTACGAAGAAGAGAACAGAGAGTGGGTAACATGTTTCTTAGGATGGCTTTGTAGAGTGGGCCAAGATTATATGATCCTATGATAGAAAATACCTCCTTACACATTCCAAAACTGGAGAGCCACTTGGAACAATAGCTCCTCTTTGGAGATGGAAGTGACAACAGCTTTATTTAGCTTTACATTACACCAACTGCTGTCTCAAATAGTAGATGTTAGTCCATCCATTGGTCATTCATGCTTTATTGCCTTTCTTTCATCAGATTCATGTGTAACTAAAGGTCAGCAAGAGAGAACAGATTGGGAGACAGGGGTAAAGCTTCAAGTACTGAAGGAAGAGTTTAGTTGAGAGGATGGAAATATTAGACAGTTTGGCTTCTACCCTTAAACAAATCTCCACCCATTCATTCCTTTCTCCTCCTCCTCCCTCTTTGGTATCATCACATCTGATACTTGGTGTTCCCTGAAATAGGTATAGCCTATCCAAAGACAATGTCAAGAGCTTTCTGTATAATATTTTCTTGTTCACATTCTGTAAGAAGCAATACATAAGGCCAAATCAGAACAGAATTATTTTAAATAGAATGTTTTTTAATGACTATGAGTGGAATATACCTTTAAGTATTCTTCTGGTACCATTAGGTAAATGAAAGTACCTTCTAACCAACAAAATTAATAAAATTTCTTAATGTCTTTGTTCTTAGACACTATTATCAATTTCCTCTGTCCAATTTGAGAATATTTTTTAGATTATTGCTAAGGTTACACCTGTAGTTATGGACAGACTTGGTTTCTACCTCTGCCCTTATCTCTAGGAAGATGATTCTTATTGCCTTCTCAAGAGTGAAGAGGCTAAAATGCCCACCCCACCCCTCCACCCCCCAACCCCCCAACCATCCTCTGCTCACTCCTGTGTCCAGGCTTGCCCCTACTCAGCTCTCAGAAAAAGAGTTCTTCTATGACCCTCAGAGGGGAAGGGCCAGGCTACAGTCAGGAAGCAACAGAACAGCAACTGCTGCCCTCAGGATGGCACTGCCCACCTACTGCTGCCAACATGGTCCAGCCAAACAGGATGACATCCCCCTTGCAGGGATTCTGACAGACTACACTTGCTTTTGTGAGGTAGGAAGAGCAGTTGGTAGCCCAGGTCCCAACTCTAACACCAGACTAGTTGTACGGCCTTGGACAAATTGACTTGGATTAAACTAAATTGTTGGGCTTCCCTGGTGGCACAGTGGTTGAGAGTCCACCTGCTGATGCAGGGGACACGGGTTCGTGCCCCGGTCCGGGAAGATCCCACATGCCGCGGAGCGGCTGGGCCCATGAGCCATGGCCGCTGAGCCTGTGCGTCTGGAGCCTGCGCTCCGCAACGGGAGAGACCACAACAGTGAGAGGCCCGCGTGCTGCAAAAAAAAAAAAAAAAAAAAAAAAATACAGACAAATATTGGGATATAAACCCAGTCAAGCCCTCTAATTACTTACATCCAAGTAGTAAGATAAATTTATTATTTAACAGACACTATTGAATCTCTATTGTACTGGCCTTAGGAGACTCAAAGGAAATAAAAGATGCATCTGTGGTGTCTCTTTATTCTTTCACAAATTTTCTTTTTTTTAATAAATTTATTTATTTATTTTTGGCTGCATTGGGTCTTTGTTGCTGTGCATGGGCTTTCTCTAGTTGTAGCGAGTTGGGGCTACTCTTCATTGCGGTGCGCGGGCTTCTCACTGCGGTGGCTTCTCTTGTTGGGGCAATGTGGGATCTTCCTGGACCAGGGCTCGAACCTGTGTCCCCTGCATTGGTAGGTGGATTCTTAACCACTGTACCACCAGGGAAGTCCCAACAGCAGCTTTTTTTTTTCTTTTTTTTTTTTAAAGTATATTTTGGCCACACCACACAACCTGTGGGATCTCAGTTCCTCTACCAGGGATTGAACCCAGACACAGTAGGACTGTGCTGAGTCCTAGCCAGTAGGCCACCAGGGAACTCCTTCTTTCACAAATATTGATAGAATTTATACATTGTGTCCAGTGCTGGGCAGGATGTTGGGGATTCAGAGATGAGTAAGACCATCACTGATTTCAAGGAGCTCTTAGTCTGGTAAGATAGATGGAAAACAAAATAAATATTCACAAAACTCTGTTTTAAACACAGTGATACAGATGAGCCTAAGTAGGATAAAACCACTGAATAACAGGAGAGACAGCACCTCACTCTGTGTGCAATGAGGCCACGGGCCTCAAAGATCACTCTCAGGGTAGCAGAAACTGGAGCTGAGTCTCGAAGGAGAAGTAGGTTGTTTCACAAACATTACAAAATATCTTCTCAACAAGTGCATCAGTAGTTCATTTGTTTCTATTACTGATTAGCACTCCATTGTATGAATATAATACAATTTGTTTTTCCATTCTATTAAAGGACATTTGGATTATTTCTAGTTTGGTTTGCTTGCATTGTTTCTAGTTTGGGATTATAATTTTTTAAAAGTTACTGTGAACATTCTCAAATAAGTCTTTTTGTAGGCATATATTTTCATTTCTAGGAGTGTGTTTCCTGATTGCTGTTTTATATATATGTGTGTGTGTGTGTGTGTGTGTGTGTGTGTGTGTGTGTGTGTTAAGTTCATAAAAGACTGCCAAACTTTGCCAAAATGGTTGTAATTATTCACTTTCATGAGCAATATATGACTTCCAATAATTCCACAGCCTCTCCAACAGTTGGTATATCAGTCTTTTTAAAATTTTAGCCATTCTAGGTATGTGTGTGTGTGTGTGTGTGTGTGTGTGTTAAGTTCATAAAAGACCGCCAAACTTTGCCAAAATGGTTGTAATTATTCACTTTCATGAGCAATATATGACTTCCAATAATTCCACAGCCTCTCCAACAGTTGGTATATCAGTCTTTTTAAAATTTTAGCCATTCTAGTCAGTGTGAAATGCTATTTTGGTGTCTTTATTTGAGTTTCACTGATAATGACTGATGTTGGATATCTTTTCATGAGCTTATTGACTATTCTTATAATCTTCTATTGTGAAGCTTTCCAAGCCTTTGGCCCATTTTTTATTGATTAATTTGTTTTCTTATAATAAATATGTGTGTGTGTGTGTGTGTGTTCACAAAACAAACATTTTCTCCCAGTCCGTGACTTGCCTTTGCATGTTATTAACAATGGCTCTCAAGAGCTGACTTTTAAATTTTTTAATTTGCCATTTAAAAATTCATTTTAAATTTCATTCCAAGCTGATTTGCTACTAGAATATAGAAATAAAGTTGATTTTTGTTTTGTGACCTTGTATTCTGGAACCATGCTAAATTAACTTGTTACTTCTAGTAGCTTTTTCATAGATTAATTAGGATTTTCTACATAAATGATCATGTCATCTGCAAAAAGGACAGTTTTACTTCTACATTTTCCATATTTATGGCTTTTATTTCTTTTTCTTGCTTAATTGCAATGTTTATGACCTTGACTACATCACTGTTTGTTTGGCAAACAATTAAATTACTTGGAATCCTTTCTGTCCTGTCAAAGTTGGTTTGGTTCTTTGTCAGGGCTGGCCTAGCCCAGTTTTGTCTTTAGTCCTCTGGTACGGCCCTTATCTGGGGTGTGGTCTTTGCTCACATAGTGTGGTGCTTTTGGGGTCTGAACTAAATGCCCAAGGTTCTCAGAGATGTCTACCAGTCTAACAGGAGCAGAATTCTGTCTTCCAGCCTTATGTAACTTGTAATATCTCTTGTTCTGCTCTCAGCCCTGAAGCAATCATTCTCTTTTAAGAGTCACAAAATTTCCCCCTCTGATTGCATAGCTTAGCCATTAACCAAGGATTCACTGAAAACACATTCATAGAATCCTAGGGTCCCTGCTCTCCTTAGACCCCTCCTTTCCAGTACCTATGCCTGAGAATTCCAGATGCTTCAGCAGTCCTGAACTCTCATCTTAGCCTCCACAGCTCAGCAAAATCACTGTTCTCTGCTTGGGCTCCACCTCCCTGCACTTCGGTCCACTGCATGCCCCCAGCAGGAAACACAGGGCTTATCTCATATTTCTGTATCTCAAGGATTCCCTGCTGCTCAATGGTGGAAAACTTCATACATCTTTTTCTCAGTTTTATAGTATGTAAGGAACAAATTTGGTAGCGGTAACTCTGTCATAGCTGGAAGAAGAAGTCTCACAATTTAATTTGTATCCTCAATGACTGGCCTGTATTCCATCAACGTAGGATGGATGGATACATGTATAATTGGATGTATGAACAATTGGGTTAGTGAAGAGATGCGTGGAAAAAACTATGTCTTTTCCCAGCATTATTTTTATCCTTAGCACTTCTCACAATCTAATATACTATATAATTATATACAATATAATTATATATAATTATATACAATATAATTATATGAAATTATATATAATATAATTATATATAATATACTATATAATTATTGTAGATAATATTATACTATATAATTTACTTTTTTTGCTTTATTTTTTGTATCACTCTCATTGGAATGACATTTTGTTTGTTATGTTCACTGATTTATTCCTAGTATTAGAATGAGTGACGTATACAAAGTGTTCAATGACTATGTGTTACAATGGATTGATAGATTTTTAAGGATGACCTGGCTTACTTTTACAGAAATATGCTGAATAGTGAAGTAAAGTTGAGAGGTATAAAATCCATCAAAGGATAGTTAATGCTTTGGGGGGAGGGTCATTTTAGGATACGCTATCATTTTGACCTGACAGCTTGGAATATTCATTTTAGCTACACCAACGCTTTTACTATTCCTCATTACATGTACCAAACTTACTCTTGCCTTAGAAACTTTGCCATTCCATCTACCTAGAACCATCTCCTTGCTCTCACGGATACAGAGTTCCTACTGTCATTTAAAACTCAGTTCAAATTTCACCATTTCAGAGAAGTCCTCTCTGATCTAAAATGGAACTATGACAACCCCAGCTTCTCTCACACTAATACTTTTATATTATATGCCTCTTATTTACTGGCCTTTATAAATTTCTCACTATCCTTCATTTCCATGAAGCATCTGACGTTATCAAAACAAGACCATTATCATGCGACCTCAAATTCTTCAGGAAAAAAAAAAAAACAACCTCTTTGTTTTCATAGTAGTGCAATCTTTAAGTGGTCTCCTGATTCCCAGGTTACTTCTTGTCCATTTTATAGTTGCCTCCACTTCTGCCTCCTGTTCTATCAATACTAGGGTTCCAAGGCTCTGAACTCATGGATTTCTGTAGTTTCAACCATTAACGTCATGTGGATGACTGCCAAACTCATCTTTTTAGATAGCCCAAATCTATTAGCCAAATTCTAGCTCTTCATTTCAGCAGACTCCTAAGCATTTTTTTCTCAATATGCCGTAACTCCTTAAGAGATTTCTGTCAAATCCTACTTCTTTTTCTGGGGAGTAGGAAAGAACAGACCTTGAAAGCAGGTTCCATGGTTTTTTTAGGGCTACTTCATCTTACTCCTTGCCCAATGCCCCTTTTCCTGGTTCCATTTTACTTATCATCCAGGTCTCAAATGAAACATCATTTCCTCAATGAACCTTTCCCCATCTGCCCTTTCCTCTCACCCCAGGTGAGGTCCTTTTGTTATGTACTCTCATCGGCCATTGGTACCTGTGAGTTCCACATCCCCAGATTCAACCAACCACAGATAGAAAATATTAAAAAAAAATTCCAAAAAGCAAAACTTAAATTAGCCACGTACTGGCAACAATTTACATAGCATAACATTGCTTTAGGTATTATAAGTAATCTATAGGTGATTTAAAGTATATGGGAGGATATGCATAGGTTGTGTGCAAATACTATACCATTTTATATAAGGGACTTGAGCATCCCCAGATTTTAGTATCCTCACGGGTCCTGGAACCAATCCCCCACAGATACTGAGGAACGACTGTACTTTGTGCTTTTCCTTTGTAGCATTGCCACAATTAAATCAAAAAATATTCCTGTATTTACATATTTTATCACTTATTAATATCCAGATAATTACTTACTTAATTACTAAAGCATGAACTAATTTAAGGGCAAATACCTTATCTCTCCTGCACTAGTGTATCCTCAATGCCTCACACAGTGTTTGGCTCATGGTAGGCAAAATACAAACATTTGCTGAGAGAATGAACAAATACTCCAGTATCTAGGACAGTGCCTGCCTGGCATATGATAGGGTTTTCCTATGCCCTGATCCACCAACACTGAAATATTCCCTTTTAGGTGAATTAATAGATGGATGGATAGATATATGAACAACTCTCAAAAGTCCCCTACTCTAGATTTCTGAGACTGGCATCCCAAAAATGATAGATAGATGGAAGAAAGAGAAGAAAGTTTTCATTGTCTAATATATTTTGGTGCTGATTACTAAAACCGCCAGCATACTATCTGTCCCTATAGAGCTCACCTTTGAAATTCAGTCTTTCTTTCTTTCTTCCTTTTTCTTCCTCCTTCCCTTCCTTCCTTCCTCTCTCTCCCTCTCTCTCTCCCTCCCTCCCTTCCCTCCTTTCTTTCTTGCCTTCCTGCCTTCCTTTTTTTTTTAAGCAAATCTAATTCTGGCAAGAAACGTATTTTTAATATGCTTGGCACAGCTGCTTCCGCAGAGTTAGAAATGTTAAATAATACAACACAACATAAATAATACAAATAATAAAAATAACGATAGTACTACATTGTTAATATTAAACTGATTCATTTAAGGACTGGTAGCGACAAGTGTTGGTTCAAAGGAATTAAACACTTGGAGACTCTATAGATACACAGTAAGTATTCATTGGTCTGAATAGTACTTACAACCCATGAGAGATCTGTTTTCCTACATAGCTATTTCCATCTCAGGTTCAACAGAGACCACACTGAAAGGCTTCTTTGTTTGGCTGCACTGTGATGCTGTTGGTACAGTACCTAAATGTCAAGATGATATCTCTAACACTGTAGATTTACACAGCACCATGCTTCACAGAAGCTTAATTGTGTTGTTTTAAAAACAGAATCGTGCCAAAGATCTGGCACTCTGCAAAGAATGCCAGATGGTTACCCTGGAAAGTCTCTTCTCAGAAACAGGTGAGTTTTCCATCTCGCTGTCCTGCCCAAAGGTGAAGTTCTGCTCTGCCTTAGCTCTGTACTATTCAGGGAACCAGTTCTCAGTGATGAAGCACTTTTCTGAAAATAGGAAGTATTTTTTCTTCCAGTGGTGCCAAGCACATAGTAAGCACTCATAGATACTACTGATTGGTCTTTTAGGTTTAAAAATCAATATCTCCAGCCCAATTTTATTCTGAGCACCAGTGGCCAACTGCCCCCTCAGCATCTCTTCTTGGATCTCTGCTACTTAGAAGCCAAAGCAGAACTATAAACTCCTATCCACATTCCCCAACCCATGCTCTAGGCTAAATCAACTCCTAACCCTGGTCCTCTCCAACTCTGTAAAGGGCACCACCATCCACTGAATTTCTCAAGAAAAAATGATAGGAGTTCTTATGGATTACTCTTGTTTCATAACATCCCACTGAAATTCACTAGTAAGTTCTGTTGACTAGTAAGTTCTGATGCCTACAGCATTCTCTCTTGCCTAAGTGGCCTCTCTCCTTCCACTCTTGTCCCTTTACAGTCCATTGTCCAGTCAATTTTCCAGCATCCTGGGTAACAATGCAAACCAGAACATTTCACTCCCTTGACAGCTTCCAAAAATATTTAAAATGAAATCCCATTCGTTGTCCCAGCTACAAGGCCTACTGATCTGCCCTTGCCAAAGGAGAACCTACTTGTTACCTCTTTCCTACTTACTGGCCACTACCCAGCCACAAATGCCTTATTTTGACCCTCAACACACCGAATGATTCCAGGCTCATAGGCTTGGCACCTGCTGCTCCTGCTGTTTAAAATGCACATCTCCCAGATCTACATGGGACTTCCTCCTTCTTATCTTTCAGACCACTGTTCAAACACTACCTTGTCAGATTTCCCTGTCTCCTTTGCTCTCAATCATACTACTTTTTTTCATAGCACTTGATTATTATACCTAAAATACCTAAAGGTGTTATTTGCTCACGTGAATTTATTACGTGTCTTCCCGCTAGTTCATAAGCTCCTTGAGCTCAGAGACTGACTCATCAATTACTGCTGCATCCCAGTATGTAGAAGTGTGACTGGCAGACTGGCTGAAAATGGAACTAAGACCAACATTTGTCTCAATGGGACCAGGCACCTTCCTGAGTCCTAAGATTCTGAAACTTTTACAGAGCAATATTTGGCTAGGATCAGTCACAGACAATATAAAAGAACCTAAGTTCAATTTTCCAGAAAACAAAATGAAACAAAAACTGAGACAATATGTCCACAGAGATAAGGTGTATTTAGGAGACACTTGAATGCCACCTGAGCTCTGATTTTCAAGCTAGGCTCTGGGTGTACCTGGGGAAGCTGGTGCTCCAGGCACCCAAGCACCTCTCTGTTGCCAAAGCAACTCTGCTTTAATATGCTTTATTTTTTAAAAATATAATTGACTTCCACAAAAGGGGATATCTGATAAATAGGATTCTGCCACTGAAAAAGAATTAAGGGACTGCTTAATACATATGTTTATGTGCATTTAAAATCTCCAAAAATAGATATGAGGTGTTTCTAGTAATCCCACACTTCTCACTGCTTTCTCGTCCCACTGTTGTTGCCCTAGTTGAGAGACCCCCCCCCAACTCCCTTAGTTGGCCCTGACAGTATCTGGAAGTATCTTCTGTCCCTTCTGATTATCTCTTCTTCACCCTTCTCTTAAATTAACATCTCTCCTCCCAAGCCCAAATCTGAGCTGTCCTTCCCCCAGTGGCTCCTGGTGCTACTGAGCTCAAGGTACACTCAGCAGCCTGGCCTGTGACAACCTCCCTTACTTCACTCCTCCTTCCCTGTCTCTGCACCCTGCACACAACCCAGACCAGCTGTGCTCAACTGTTCACTTGACGTTCCCCAATCAGAGCTGAAATTCTCCCTTCTCGTGTATGGCTGTACTTGGGCCACTCCTCACACTGATTTGCCTTTTCACTTGAACTTACCAGTGGAAACCCCACCTGTGCTCCCTTAGGTGCCCCATTCTGTACCCTCACCTCACCTTGCCCTCAGAGACATATATCCCCCTCCCTCGGTGCCCACAACTTTGTTTGCACCACTCTTGTGACACAAATCATGCTATTTTCCTCTCTGGACTATAGACATAGCCAGCACTCACGGGGAGAGGTAAGATTTAGAGCAGAGGAATCCGTGGCAGGTCCCACTTCAACTCATACTATTTGTGCAAGCTTGGACCTCTGAGCCTCAGCGTCTTTACCTATAAAGTATACATAATAATAACTACATCTCAAAGTTGTGGGTATTGACATATATGAAAATAATTTGGAGGCTATAAGCGTGATGTGTTCTTATTACTATTTGCTGCTTGAGGGCTGGGACCATTTCCATCCATCTTTGTACCTGCCGCCCGGCCCCAATGCGCATCTAGCAGAGTCCAGTCATTTCAACACAATTCTGAGAAAAGGAGAAAGGATTCATTCCGACTCAATACCTTAACTTGAACTTTCAAGTCACTCAGAAGAGTTCTTTTAGATCTGGGGGGGAAATGACTGAAAGAAAAGCTATTAGGCTATTTATTAACTGCTTTTATTTGCGTAACAGATTATTTGGGGGTAGGTCCAGATAAGCCTCTGACAGAGTTGCTGTGAATTTAGGACCATGCTGGATCTCTCATATGCTCTGAGAAGTCCAGCTCCCAGAAGTTCTGGGAGCTCCCAGCCCAGGAGCCCTTTGAGAGAGAACTTGAATGAGACATTTGCATCAAGACATGTATAGGTTTGTCCATAGTATATGGTATATTTCCAGAAGGGGTTCAGATAGGAGGAAAAGAAAATGGGCTCCCTGAAGTGATGTTCCATGCAGGAGTCTTAAAGGATGGACTGGTCTCTGCATTCAAGTACCAAGGTTTGGATGATGCAGGGAGACATTTCAGGGGAAGCTGTGCCTGGCTTTCCTCTGATCCCGCTTCCTTTCCATCTTGTAGTGCTGGATCACCATGTCTGGCTATTCAAGTTGTGCACTGAACAAGGGTCACATAGGAAGACATCATTCACACAGTAAATCTGTGGTTTTTTGTTTTTTTTTTTTCTGCTATTTTCTGCCAAAGGAAAGTCAAGTAAGTGTCTTAAGGAAGGACTGACTTTTTGTTTGGACTAGGAGAGGCCCTGGCAGGGCACCCTTAGAAGGAGAGGGCTGTTGAGAGCGGAAAGAACTATGCCATTAAGAGTCCAACAGTTCTATTTTAAGATATCCCTGCAAATGAACTGCCCTCAGGAAGTAGAAGTTTTCCTACTGGCCAGAGTGGAGAAAAGCACCAGAGCCCAGTGGTCCAGAAGCAATTGATGGAGGCCTGTAGGCAGTAAGCAGAGCAGACACGTGGTCCATGGGGGGCATGGAGGGTCCCAGTCCAGGCCAGTTGGCCTGCCGGCTCTGCCCTCTGACAGGGTTGAAACTGCCACTGTTAGGCGCACACGCAACTGGATCGTCACAATTCCTTCCTTACCATCTAGCCTGAACACCCCCACAACCCTTTAAAGGCAAGGACTGTTTGGTCATATTTACTACCTTAGAACCTAGTACAGGACCTGGCATATAATAGTAATTCAGTAAATCTGGTTGTTTGACTGATGCCTATGCGTTTTATAAGTTTTATCCAGGAAGCTTCATATACCCCATTTTCTCATTCCTTTTGTGCTTTCTTCCCAGACTTGGGGTTTTGGCAGAAAGAGGTACTACTTTCAACACACAATATAAACTCTCACTCAACACACAAGTTAGAAAATATCATGGCAGGAACCCCCATGAGGAAGTCATCTTTCCAGGCCCTGGTTTTCCACCCTTCCTCCATTTCCAAGCTATCAGAAGCATTTTCCTATGCCCTAAAATTCAGGACACTGATCAAGTCAGTTAAGAAGGTTTTATTCCAAGCCTGCTGAGTATAAAGGGCTGCATTTTACTTTGGGAAGGGATTCAAAGTCTTTCCAAATAAATGACCTGCTTGTCTAGCTGTCAGAATGTGGACTTCTTTGGCATTCTTACCCTCGTCCTAATTCAAGTTTATGCGCCAAAAACGGAACTTCTGCCTCTTTCAAATTCAAAAAGGTCTTCAGACCATGGCAGTCTTGCACTATATGGACCTGTTATTAGAGCAACGGAGGGTATTTACAGTGTATTTAAATAACATAGTGCAAAGAATTGGAGATTTGAAAGTCTGGCTGGGTTTGGAGAATTGACTTCCATAAATCTAAGACCCGAAAAATACCTTTTTTCTTCAAATGTTGGAAAGATTTTTGTCAACCTTTTTGCTTCATTAGGATTTCTTTAAGTTTTCCTGGTAACCAGAAACAAGTTTCACAATTTGTGCCGCACTTGGCTCCTGTTCTGGAGAGTGAGGGAAAACTTGCTGTTATTTCAGTAATCCCTGCACAGTGGAGGATGGAGAATTCAGCACTGAGGAGCCCTGCCAGCAGTTAACCCTGCCAAACCAAACAGGAATCAGTGTGGACAATAGGAAGATTATGTGGTGGAAAATGGATACCCCGAATGAAGGCAGGAAAGCTACATCAATTATATTTAGAAGCTGCGTCTTTCCCCCAGGTTACAAAGCCATTCCTCTGAGCATTCAGAAGATGTTGCTGTTTCACCGAAGACTCACCCACAAAAGGTCAATGGGTGGAGTTGAAACAGAATGCTTTTTCCTCTTATAACTTCCTGTGTGTTTTGGTATCTGGCCACAAATCTTTGTGCCAGCTCTGTGTCCTTTCCTTCACTCTGGTATCAGGTCTTCCAGGTCTCCCCAGAGGAGGAGGACAGAGCTGATCTGCCAGGAGCAGAGGCAGAGGGCTCAGCGGTCCCCTCAGCAGGTGTTTTTCACGCCAGGTTCCTAAGGGACAATTACCAGCCAACGGCCAGGCTCGGCCAGGTCCTCTGGTGAAAAACCTGAGCTCAGTCCAGGCTCAGCAGAATTGACCAGGGCTGTGTCCCCAAGTGTAAATGATTTTTCACTCCCTGTCTCTTCCTTTTTAAAAACCAAAATCAAATGAATAATTCTCCTTTTTAACAATGAAACTGAAGTACAACGAATCATATGACACTCATGCACACATCACCATGATGTTTACCTGTTACTATTATTCGAAACAGATCTTGTTTTATTTATTTATTTATTTATTTAAAGAAACAAAACTTTTAAGATACAGTAAATCTCCACCTTCCACCTTTCCTACCCAGGAGGTACCACCTGCGGTTGGCATGGATCGTTCCCACGTGGTTTTTAGGGCTTTTATCACATATGTTTTTATTCATAAAAATTTATATAAAAATGATCTTGCACGTTTAAACTTACATGAAAGATATAGTTTAGATATCCTTAAAAATTTATTTTTGCACCCAAACTAATGTTTTTGAAGCTTATCATTGTGACTATTGGTAAATCTAGCCTTAAGATCGTTTTAATATTCCTTCAAAAAAAAATTAAATCAAGCCTCCTATTCAAGGGCATGCATTTTTCCCACTTTTTTTTTATTACAAAGAATGCAATGAACATGCTTGTACATTGATCCTAACACCTATATCTAGTATTTATTGAGGTAAACACTCAATAAATCAGAAGTACAATTGCTGAGCCATAGTTCAGTCTTAACTTTACCCAGTAATGGCAAATTGATCTCCAAGAAGTTTATACTAATTTACAAGCCCTCCAGCAATGTCTAACATTTTCAACAAAATTTGATGTCAACAGATTATGTTTTGCTAATCTGATAGCTTCAAATGGTACCTCACTGTTTTATTTTTCAATTCCCTGGTAACTAGTGAAGTTGAGCATATTTTCATATGTGATTGTCCATTTGTGCTTCTTGCTTTTAAATTGCCTCTTCATATGCTTCATCTACATTGCTACTGTGTTACTGTAGGGATTCTTCATAAATTTGGGATTTATATGTGGTTCCCACAGATTTTCCCAGTCTATGACTTTTCACTTTATGGTTTCTTTTAATTTTTAATGCAGTTAAAACTTGTTTTTTAAAGTAGTTAGATTTATTAATCTTTTTCTGTATAATTTACTGGTATTTTGTGATTTTTTTAGAAAAAGAATATATAGGTATATGTATAGCTGATTCACTTTGCTGTACAGCAGAAACTAACACAACATTGTAAAGCAATTATAGTCCAATAAAAATTAATAAAAAAAGAAACAATATTATCTAAAAAAAACTTTCTTTAGCTTTATATCCTAAAGATTCTTCCATGTTTTTCTTTTTTTTATTATTAACACATTTATTATACTCTCCACTCCCACGAACCCAAGCCTTTGAGTAAATACATCTTCCATGTTTTTTCTAAGATTTTTTTCTTTTTTTAATTTCAGTCTTTAAGCCATCTGGGAATGTGAATTTGTGTGTCATGACATAGCAGCTTAATTTTATCTTTTTCCAGATATATAATCAATTGGCCCATACTATTTGTTGAAAAGTCTACCCTTTCCCCCACTGATTTATAATATTGCCTGTCATATTCCAAGTTTCTTTATATTTGGGGGTATGTTTTCAGATGCTCTCATTGATCAACGTTTCCATCTCTGAACAAGTACTATACTTTTAAAATTACAATAGTTTTATTAGAAGTCTTATTATAAATAAATTATTTCTATCTTGATCTTCCTTTCCCTACTTTTCTTTCTTCTAGATTTTCTTGGCTTTTGTTGACCTTTTACTCTTCCATAAGATTGCAGAATCAACTTGTCCAGTTCTTCAGAAAATCCTGGTGAGAATATGACGGCAATTATATTGAATTTATGAATTAATTTGGAGAGAATTGATATCTTCATAATACTGAGTGTTTTCATACATGAAAACAATGGATCTCTCTATTAACAAGGTCTTCGTTTATATCTTTCAATAAACTTTAAAAAATGTTTTCTTTAGAAATATTGCACATTTTTGTAAGATTTATTTCTAGGCAGTTTATCAATTTAGTTATTAATGTAAGTTGTATCTTTTACAATTATATTGTCTAATTATTTGTTGCTCATTTATACTAATGCAAATGATATTTTCACATTCTACACAGTAGCTTTGATAAAATCCAAAATTCCTTATTTGTTGAATAGTTTGCATAAGTTTCAGGATTTTCTGTGTGGTCAATCAATCATACCAACGATGAAAGTTTTGTTATGCCTTTCCAATCAGTATAACTGTGTCCCCTCCCCCACCTCCAATTTGCACCATCAGAAAAGAAACAATGATAGCTGGAAAACATTCTCATTCCTGGTTTTAGAGCATGCTTTTGTTTCATTTTTGATGTTGACATTTATAATGGATTTAAGATAACTTATAAGAATATTTTCTTTTCTAATGGCTAGTAATTTTTCTTTTCGTGATTTTTTTTTTGTTTTTATACACTGTCTTCTCTTTATCAAAGTAATCATTTGTTATTTCCCCCTTTTATCTGTTAATGCTGTAACATGTTAATACAATTTCAAAATTTAATATTTAATCATAATATATGTAGAACTTGATTTTCTAATATTTTACTTAGAATTTTTGTATCTATAGTCATGAGTAAGATTGGCCTATTGTTTTCTTTTCATGAACTGTCCTTGACAGTTTAGGTATGAGATTACACTAACCTCATAAAATGAGTTGTTACTTTTCTTGTTGTTCTGATCTCTGGGAGAGTTTATATAAAATAGATATGATCCATTCAATGGAAATTTGGGGAAACTTGCATATATACCATTTTGGACTGGAGGATTTTTAAGGGAGTTAGATTTTGATCCATTGATCCATTTTCATAAATGGCTATAGGACTGTTCAGATTTTCTATTTTCTTCTTGCATCAGTTTTGTTAAGTTATGGTTTTCTAATTCATCACAGACCAAAAATTTCATAAAATACAAAATTATGTGCTTGTATGTTGCAGCCATATAAAAAATGCTTTCTCAGGTTCTAAGCACTTATTCTCAATTTCTGTACTTACTTCATTGCAGGCTGGTAACAAATAGTTCACTGACTGGTCAGCTGACCACACTGTGCTAGCACTGTTCTAGGAAATCATCCATTTGTCAAACTTGGCAAATCCATTAGCATGGAGCATTGTTCATGATATCTCATATTATCTTTAAACATTGCTATTGTATGTGTAGTTATACTGTGTGTTCAGTCCTAGTAACAGGAAGTGTGAGATAATGGAAAGCAATTTAGTCAGAAGAACCAGCTTAATCCACAGCCTTGGTGTTTATGAGCTGTGGAACTTTGGGCAAGTCACTTCTCAGAGATTCAACTTTCTTTTTTGGTAGATTAGGTCAGGGCTTTAAAAAAAAAAATTCCTCTCTTCCAGTAAAGGATTTTCTTCAAATGGAGTCTAACATTAAAGCAGATCAAAGTGGAATAATTCTGTTGAAGAAGAAAGTGGTATTGCCCCCACCCCAGTCTCTCCCGCCCCCAGGAAGCCCCTGAAGCACTTCCAGGTTGCCCCTAGGGCTAACACAGCTTCCACTACTAGTCTACCTTGCAAGGGTTTGAGGTGACCAGTCCTTGAGTTGGCATCAAGCCAACAGCCAATAAAGACTCAGCCAAAGTGATTACATTAAGCATGGTTTCCATGAGGACTAAAAGAGCCTTCCAGGTTTCCTAGCAACAGACAACAAGGGCCAGGCCACAACAGAATAAAAAACAGTATTTGAAACATGGGAAAAATGGTTAATTGCGTTTAACCCTTATTCTCTATCATGATGCAACAAATAGAAGTGATCGTAATGGCAACAACAATTTTCCAGTTTCTTAACCTTCAATTTTCCACTATCTCCTGAACTGCAACATGGCAATCAACCACCAAAGAGGAGAATTTCCATTTTATTGAAAAATGAAAAGTGCTAGTGATTTTTTTCCTTTTTTTGATCCAAGTTTTACTTGAGAAAGGAAAGGGATGAGAGGAGAGTGATAATAATGTGAGCATTTTCTCCTTTCATACCATAGCACGTAGAGGAAGATATTCAAACACAAGTTTGCATAAAGCCTTGGTCTTTGACCTTTTTTTATGAGCATCAACTCCCCATTTTATAGATTAGAAAAATTCACTCAGAGGTGAAGAGATCCACTTAAGGTCACAGGCCTGTTAAATGGCAGATCCAGGAAAAAACAGGGTTTTTTTTAAGGCTGATTTATAATCTTTATTACGGAATTAACTGATTATAATGCTTTTGGTCAGAGTTTATATATAATTCCCTTGTTTCTCTCTATTTTTCACTTTGAAAAAATTTAAGCCTAGAGAGAAAACAGAATATGAATAGCATATATCCTTCACCTAGATTCACAAATAAACATTTTATCCATTTATGTTTTTTAATTAAAATTTTTAAAATTTTAATTTATTTTTTATTGCATTGGGTCTTTATTGCTGTGTGCGGGCTTTCTCTAGCTGCTGTGCGGGGGTTACTCTTCGTTGCAGCACATGGGCTTCTCACGTGGTGGCTTCTGCTGTTGCGGAGCATGGGCTCTAGGCACACGGGCTTCAGAAGTTGTGGTACGCAGGCTCAGTAGTTGTGGCTCGCGGGCTCTAGAGTGCAGGCTCAGTAGTTGTGGTGCATGGGCTCAGTTCCTCCGCAGCATGTAGGATCTTCCCGGACCAGGGATCAAACCCATGTCCCCTGCAATAGCAGGAGGATTCTTAACCACTGGGCCACCTGGGAAGTCTCGCATTTGCTTTTTTTGTATGTATACGTGTGTGTATATATGTGTGTATGTGTGTGTATACATGCATTTTTATGCTGAACTATTTAGTTACTTAAGAATAGCAACTCATGAATACTTTCTTACTTTATATTATATCTTATTATATATATTCTTATACCCAAAATGCCATCAACTACCCATGAAAATTAAGTAAATTGACTATCATCTAACACAGTCTATATTTAAATTTCTCCAATTGTCTTAATACTCTTTCACAGATTTTTAAAATATTGGATCCAATTAAGATTTGCACTATACATTTGTTTTTTATCTTTCTTTCTTTTTTTGGTTTGGTTTGGTCTTTTTAATCACTTTTATCTGGAGTAGTCCTCTCCCTATTCTGTTTTCCATGACATTGATGTTTTTTGAGTCCAGATTAGTATCTTCTGGAATGTCCCACACCCTAAATTTGTATATTGTTTCTTCATAATTTGATATAGGTTAAACATTTTTACCAAGAAAATTACATAGGTAACATTGTATAGTTATTATATCACATCAAACAAAATCAGGTGAAAACAAATGAAATCAGGTGGTTTTCCTATTGGTGAGGCTGTTTGATCACCTAGTGAAGATGATGATTAGCAGAGCTCTTCATTATAAAGGTACATTTTCACTTGTGATTTGTAAGTAATGAGCATTGTGAAACTTTGAGATCATGTGAATATTCAGTTTCACAACTTTTCAGGCAATCATTTTAGCAACCATTGTTGATCCTGATCTTGCCAGAATCATGTACTAATACTGAGAGTTGCAAAATGGTGATTTTCTTAGTTCTATCCATTCCTTCCACATTTATAAGCTGGCACTGTGTTAAAAAGAGGAGTCTTCTCCCTCTCCCTCTCTCTCTCTCTTTCATTGGGTTTCTCTGTGTCTGTATTTCTCTCATTGCTACTTCAGCAGTCACTGTGCACTACTTCTTTAAAATGTTGCTTTTGATCTAAATTCCTCCATTAAAAGAACTGCTTGTAGAAAATGTTTGCAAAGCACAGTAATTTCGGATTATTTGTCCATGGTGTCTTCCAAAAGCTTAATGAAGAGGGTAGAGACAATTATCTTCATCTGAGCTTCCAGGAATGAAGTTTTTATTTATTAATAAGGAAACTGATGAACAATGTTATTAAGTAACTAATGAAAATAGAGAGGTGTATATAAAAGAAAAAAGGCGTAGGAATCTTTTTTAAGGGTGTTGCTGAAATCCTCAAACTTCTCACCTGATATCAAGCTAAAGAAAAGAGTTTGAGATGATTTTCTTTGGGAGCCTTTGGGCTCCTTAAAGGAAAGAGTCTAGTTCCAGTGCTATGAGTATAATCAGTGCAGCGGGAGTTCATGGAACATGTGAAAAGTTTTAAGGCTGGCATGCAATGTTTCCTTAATTGCTGCTTTTCAAATAAATTAATGAGAGCAAAACATAAACTTAGTTTGGGTCAGGATGCCTGAAATAAAAACACAATAGGACAATGATGGGGCTGTTTCTCAAGGGAAGTCAAAAAAGAAACCACTGGATGATTTTTTATTAAAGTTTCCACATTTAAAATTCCCTCCTTGCAGACATCACTGCCAGGAGGCAGTGATATCTTTCTTACATCATAAGTCGTGACTATTTCCTTAACTTGTTATAAAAGAAAGAAAGCTCTTGAGATGCATATTTCTTATGATCATAAATCATTCAGGAAACATTTAAGGAGGGTTACTGCTTTCTTGGCATGGATTTACAAGTTAGTGACCCAAAGATGAAAAAGACCCAGCTCCTCATCATTGGTACCTCCAGAATTTCTATCTAGAAGTTTAGGAATGACAATTTTGGAGCTAAGAGATTTGTCATGAAGCTATATTTGCATTTCAGATGAAGTTTTTTAACTTAGATTATATGTTACAGATCAATTAAAAATTGGTAAAGTTTTTTTGAAGATGTCTTTACTCATTCGTTTCATAAGACCGAGAAAATATCAGTTATATTCATATCAAAAAAAGGGAAGAAGTTACTGATGGAAATTATGAAAAAGCTAAGACTTTTTCTCTCACATTATATTATACCACCACTATTTCTACACTTGAGGACCTTGGTCTTAAAAGGGGTGATAAATGCATATGCAAATCATTATAATAAAACAGTATTAATGGGATAGATGAATGAACAAAGAGACATTAATAAACTAAATGGGCTAAAATTTGAGGTGGAGCCTAAGGGCACAACTATGAGATTTTCCTTCAGACACATTTGAGGATAGAGTTTGATTCAAAATTTGGTCCTCTACCCTCTGTCCTTTTGTTTCTATCCTAAAATCGAAAGTTCCTAGGGAAATTTCACACCCATCAAACCACGTTTTTCTTTCTATGTGATAGTTCCAGGGAGGACTAAGTTCAAAGGGAGCTGTGTGAGTGGGTTATAGGTACAAAATCTCTGGGAGTAAAAGAAACGGCTTAGCAGGAAGAAACTGAGACTCCTCTCTTCCTGAAGACTCTGGGCTCCCTGCTGCCTGCCCACTCCCCCTCCCCAAGAAGTGGAAGCAGAGATAGCTGTGTTTCTAACCGGGCAGAATTTTAAGAAAGTAACTGATGTTTTCAGGAAAAAATCATTAATGTCAGCCAGGGGAGCAAAGATCAGGAGCCCCTTGATTGCCATGTCAGGAGTGCCCTAGAGGCTGGGGTTCAGCAGCAAAGAGGGCATGACTAATAGCCACATTGTTGAAGAAAAGTTGTAGAATAAATACCATTATTCAGACACTCATTTATTTTTCTGTAAGGTATGTTATAGTTCAAATCTACCAACTAATAGCCATTAACGCTGATCCAACTTCTACCTGACTAGAGTTTGAGCTTCTTGAGGGCAGGGATCAAATCTTATTTATCTACATTTCACCAATGCCTACTGCTCTACCCACCACATAGTGGAGTAAAGATAGTGTGACTAAATGGGAAGAGTTTTGATAATTCTCTTAACCAAGAATATAAAAACAAATGAGAGTAATGGTCAGTAATGATATATATGTTGCAGACATTCCATTATGTCATTTACATCACTGTGTGGGTTCATGACCTAAACCATGATATAATGAAGCTTAGTAGAATAAGGCACTTTTATAAAGGATATAAATATAATTTCATGATTTAACCCTTTTACTTGGGGCTTTCTGCCCATGATAGGAATGTTGAAGACACCAACAGTTAGCTTTTGAAACAAGATGATTGAAACAAATATAACTTTTCAATTTTCTATGATGAATACATGTTGTCTCCATGTTCAGGCAATCCCTAATGACAAAAGTAACCATTGGCTTTATAAATCATAGCTTAGAACAAACTATCAATTCACACATTATATAATGATTCGCTGATTGTCCTTGGACTTGAGTCAATTTCATAATACCTGGAAGAGCATCTGATTTCAATCTTAGGTTACAAATACCAGGGAGAAATATAATCTAAAGAGTGAACAGCACATGAATAAAGAATGGGCTGTTCTAGCAGTTAAGTTTCAACACAATTTGTAGAAACCCTGTTATAGAAGCTGTGTTTGTTTTAACAGAGCTGTCTTGCAACAAAATTTGTAGGACAGTATTTTAGGGTATGACTAAATCACTGGGATTTAAATCTGGCCATTCCATAATTGCTAAAATCCACGTCATGCTGACACAACAAAACTTTTCCAGATAACCTCTTTATTATTTTGCAGTAAACTGTAATTGGTATTTAGTTCCCCTGAGTGAATCTGTTCTTTAGGACACACATTAAGTCATTTTAGAGTTAATCTATATATGCACATCTCATTTATGTTAGATTGAAGATTTTCACTATGTTTTTAGAAAGTCTTAGGTATAATTGAAATTAGGGGTAACTTTTTATATGATATTAACAATTTCCTTCATAACCTTAAAGGATTTCAAATTCTGCTCTCATTATAATTTGTCTACTTTTTTTAAAAAAACATTTAAACCTAGTGATCCATTTTATTTTCAACTCATCATATCCTAATATAAAACACTGTATTATGCCAGGGAGGAGCTATAAAAGTCACTTAGAGGATTTTCACAGTTGACATGTTCTCTAGATGATCCACACATTCAGATCTCACTGGATAGGGGTTTTCCACTTTTTACTCAGCTTGCATGCACTCTTATTTGCCCAAACTTCAACACACTTAAGCTCTCTTTTATAGATAATGAAACATTCTCTCACAACCCCAATCAGTATATATGCATTCAGAGTCATTTTATTGTTATCTCTGAAATACATATATATAAAGAGGAGAGGGTGGCAAGATGTTATTGTTCAATGTCAGGTTTTTAAACTAATTCTAAAATAGTATGGAGTTTCCTCAAAAATTAAACATAGAATCACTTCACTTCTGGGTATACACCCAAAAGAACTGAAAGCAGGCACTTGGACACATATCTGTACGCCCATGTTCCTAGCAGCATTACACACAATAACAAAAAGGTGGAAGCAACGCAAGTGACCATCAGCAGATGAATGGACAAAATGTAGAATATACATATGATGAAATATTATTCATCATTACTAAGGAAGGAAATTCAGGTACCTGCTTTAACATGGATGAACCCTGAAGACATTATGCTAAGTGAACTAAGTCAGTCATAAATAGACAAATACTGTATGATTCCACTCATATGAAGTTCCTAGAGCAGTCAAATTCATACAGACAGAGAGTAGAATGGTGGTTGCCAGGGGATGGGGGGAAGGTAGAACGGGGAGTTAGTGTTTAATAGGTATGGAATTTCAGTTTAGGAAGGTAAAAAAGTTCTGGAGATGGACGGTGGTGATGGTTGCACAACAATATCAATGTACTTAATGCCACTAAACTAAACACTTAAAATGGTTAAAATAGTAAATTTTATTTATATTTTACCACAAATTTTAAAATAAATAATTTAAAAAGTAATCCTAATGTTTTAGTAAGGTCTGCTGAAAAACAAACTACATTTTACCGTTTAAGCAAATTATACTCTAGAGGTTATTTTACTTTTTGTGGGATCTTGTGACGCAACCAGAAATGAGATAATTAATTATGGTAGAAAGAGCCTTGGCAGAGTCAGTACTTCACATGAGACCTCAAGTAGTACCTAGTAGGTAGGTCTTGCTGAACCTAAAACCCATGTGAGGCTCAGAACATAGTGCGTATCTTCAAAGCTGGGTGGAAAGGCATCACAGGAATATAAGCAGGTGCTACTGAAGAACCCAGGCAGCTATTCACCCCCAGGGATTCTGTCACTTTTGGATAAGAGAGATAGGGACTGATCCTATCTCTAGAGAGATGAAACGTCCTCTATGAGATGTCAGGTGAATCCTGACATAGGAATTCAATCCAGAGACTGAGACAGTTTGGGAGGCAGTTTAAGAATGGCTGGTCTCAGGAACAAGGAGACTGTCATTGGTCTTTGGAGCTCAAGTTCAGAGAATGTAGAAACTTATGCTGTGACCCCTTGGAATTGAACATGGCTTCTTAAATCCTTCCTGACTTAGGCAAGACTGGCACAGGGCTGAATCTGCACGTGGATATCATGTGGGTCTAATTATTCCAGAGGAGAGTTTGGAGGTTGTGGGTACAGAGGGAGTGGAAAAGCTCAGGTTAGGTCCTGAGAGTTTAAGGAAAGTGAACATTTCCCACTCCATAATCTGGTGAAAGTCATTGCCACACGTCAGATCCTCTGCCCTCGAATGTTGACCCCTTGTGCTGTCGAGCATCTCTGGAATCTTCCCATCTCTCTATCAGCTGCCCATCACCATTCCCTAGTCCCACTGGCCTTCCATCCTCTATGATGTTCTGAGCCCAAACATTCCCAATCTGCCCTCCTGCCTCTTTCCAATCCACTCCAGCCCATATACAAGGCAGAACTTTTTGAAAGGGCTGGGCTTTAGGGCTGCATTAGCTCTACTTGGTAGAAAGTACTCAATAACCATTTGTTGAATTTCATTGAAAATTTCCTCAGCAAACAAAATTTTTTCAATGCATTAAGTTTCTCAAGTTCTCAGTGTGTCCTGATGCCAAAAAAGGGACCTGGGAAGGAATTAGGAGTTAGCTATTAAGAAGTCCTATGATCTTAAAAAAGTATTTAATTTCTTTTTTGCTCTCCTTATAAAATGATTCCTTTAAGTCCTTATAAAATGCTTCTTTTAAGACATTCTAGTTCCAAAGTGTTGGTTTATCAGGGCACCTCAGATGTCTGGAATCTCCCATTTCCTGTAAACAGTTAATCCCTGGCAAGGGCATGAGGCCTTAGAGTTCTATCCCATTATCAATCTCCTAAGCCACATAGTGTTTCTTTCTAATCGTCTTATGATTCTCAGTCCCTCCAGATCTCAGGTGTGAGATAACCTTTTGGGTTTTGGGGTAAATTATGGGAAAAAACAAATGAATTAAACTATGATATAAAACAACGGCTTGAAAACTGATGCAAACTTTAAAATTTTTTATATTTTGAATAACAAAGGAGATTTGATCCATATGCATGAATACCTAAAAAAATCATCTTTTAAGGTCAAATTTTTAAAATCTACACACTGGTCTCAAACCATTTGGCTTTGTTGCTTTTTAACTAAAATAAAGTGAACTAATTCTGATTAAGTTTGGGGGGGGTGGGAATCTTCAGCATAGATGACAAATTATATGCCAGATGTTGGCTTCCTATGATTCAAAACCACATTGCTAAAAAGCAGGCTGCTGGCAGATCTTTAATTACTAATATTAGTAATATGGACATCCAAGCCTAATGCATAATATGAATATAAAATATACAATTAATATAAAATGCATACTGAAAAAATTTTAACTAATGAATGAACATCATTACTGCATTAGCTTTCTTAAGTAGGTCAGAGCTTAAAGCTGTCCAAATAATAGATTTTTATGTTTCTTTTTTTTCTCTATCTCGGAGCAAGAAATTAATTTTTTCCTGTTCCAAAGTCATCACTAGATTAATGACTGTTGTATGAAGCCTGGCTACAGGAAGCTCCTCATACACACAGCCATGTGTAGCTCCTGAAAAATGAACAGAATCATTTTTCTCACAGAATATGAGTACAATGGGATATCAAATAGATTATTATTTTTCTGAGAAAGAACTGTTAAATTTGTTCTGATGACAGTGGTGAAATGAGATTTAGAAATACTAATGCCTTTCCCTTCCATCATGCCTAGCTTATGTTGTCATAGATACCATTTCAGTTTAGAAAGCCATACTGAGCACACTCTGGAAAACCTTACTGAACACTACAATGTGGAAAAAGACAAGACCTTTGCCACCCAAGTACTTATATTCTAGTAGGGGACATATGATCCCATTAAGATCCACTGACATATGAATAACACAGGCAAAAAAGCATTTTTTAACTGAAAATGAGTTTTCTAATTGGCATTTCATTCCCTTTTTTAACATTATAAATAAGATAAAGTTCTAACAGTGAGAATTCTCTTTAAAAGTCTACAATGTTACTTCAGACACTCAATATTAGCTGGACCTTACCACCTGGAATTCAGAGTGGATGGATGCAATGAATGACAGGCTAGAGTTCCCTGGATGTGGATTCTGACTAATGCATCTACCCTTGCCTTGCAGTGAACCCCTGCAGCTCTAGGGCAAATGAGACGAGAGCATGCTGAAAGCTCTTGAAGGAGGATGCTACTGACAGGAGTCAGACATGTCTTAAAAATGAAATGAACACAAAATTCCAAACTTTATTAGACTACAAAAATTGCATATATTTTAAGGGACTCTTCTCCATAACATTGCTCTGTTATACAAGTTCCAGGAACTTTTTTTTTTTTTAATTGTTGTTTGGAAAAAATTCCCGGAAATTTTTTTTTTTTAATTGTTGTTTGGAAAAGAATAATCTTAAGTCCTCAAAGCATCTTCAGGACTAGGAATGTTTAATGCCCCTTCAAAATGCTTTGAGGACTTAAAATTATTTTTTTCCAAACTGAATAGTAATACTTACGTATGAATGGTCAAAAAATTAAACTAATTACCAGATCTAGTTCAGAAATTAAAATTAGCAGGGAAAGAGAATGGTCTGGAGACCAATTTTTTTTTTTTTTTTTTTTTTTTTTTTTTGTGGTATGCGGGCCTCCCTCTGCTGTGGCCTCTCCCGTTGCGGAGGACAGGCTCCGGACGCGCAGGCTCAGCGGCCATGGCTCACGGACCCAGCCGCTCCGCGGCATGTGGGATCCTCCCAGACCGGGGCGCGAAGCCGGTTCCCCTGCATCGGCAGGCGGACGCGCAACCACTGCGCCACCAGGGAAGCCCTGGAGACCAATTTTTATTTAAGAAGTTATATGTGTCTGTCTCCTGCACCGGACTGCCTTATGAATCCCGGTCACCAGCACCTGACTTATCGTAGGTGCTCTAGTGCTCTATAAATTGCTGGTTGAAGGAGCAAGCCTGTGAGTTAAGTGAGGGGGTAAATAAGTGAGTGAGAAAGTGAGTCAGTGAAGAATAAATGAATGCATTAAGATTTACCAGGAAGTACATTAGAAGGCAGTGATCACTGAGCCTCAAATTGAAGATAAGTAAATGCTTCTTAAATCCTTTTTGACATAACATTTGGGATATGTCTCTTACTTCTAGCAAAGGGCTTTCTCAAATTCCTCATTTCAATCATGACAATGGTACTGAAAGAGAAGAAGTAACCTTATATATTTTGAAGCAACTCTCTTTCAATCAACTTTTAATTATCCTAAAGGAGGAAACCAGTGGTGCAGATAATCCCCAAATCTCTTGTTGGAATGCATTATATGATGGCTTTTTACAGAAGTTTGCCTTCCTAATTATGTTTTGATTAGGTTTCTATTACAGTTATGGAGAATTCCCTTAGCAGAGAGGAGAGCAGGTCAGGCAGCTCAAGAATACAGTGATCAATGCATTGAGGTTGGCGGGGACTGACCCATACCTTAATTTAGGCCCTTCTTTTTAAAATGCATCGTGCTAAGCACTTTGAGACATACAAAGTCATAACAGATTTTCAGGTTCATAATTATTCAGTGCCCATCACTGAGAATCTACTAGAAGGCAGATACTTCCCTAGGGGCTGTGAAAACAAAGAGGAATAAGATACAGTCTTATACAAAAAAGATGTAAACTCAGAATTTCAGGAACTCACTGCCTAGCCAGCAGTTTTCTGGTAGTCTATTTAAAAGGAAAAAAAAAAGGGTAATGTTGATTTTAATAATGCATTATATTTAACCCAACATGTTCAAAGTAGTATTATTTTAACATGTAATCAATATAAAAATTAAGAGGTATTTTACACTCTTTGTTTTAGACTAAGTCCTCAAAATCCAGTGTGTTCTTTACATTTGCTGTACATTTCAATTCAGACTAGTACATTTCAAATGCTTAACAGCCATATGTAGCTAAAGGCTTCCATAGTGGGAAGCACAGTTCTAGAATCTTGCTTCTCAAACTATGGTCTGAGAATTAGCCTCACTGGCAGCATCTGAAAAATGTCAGAAATGCAGGATCTCAGGCTCCATCCCAGACCTACTGAATCAAAATCTGCATTTAGCAAGACATGCAGGTAATACTAAGGTGCACATTAAAGTTTGAGAAGCACCAATCTAGACAGCTGTAGTGTAGAGAAAAGATCGGAATGATCTGGAGTTAAGAGCGCTGAAGAAATGTTTATAATGCGTGAGAAGCGGAAGAACTTAAGGGTATACAGGTAGCTGTTTATAAGGAATTGGATAAAACCATTTTAATCTGAGTGTTTCATAATCTTCAAAATGAAAATAATCCAGCCCATTTTGCAAGACTGATGTTAGGATTAGAGACAGGATGATAAAGCAATTCACATGATGCCTGGCTTCTAGACATGGAATCTTTAGATAATTCCATTACCAATGGTACACAGTCAGATGAAGACTCCAGTGCTGCAAGATTTTAACTACAAGGAAAGTGTCCGACACTATATGAAAACTGACCAAATAGGGAGAATTGCAGAACATCACTGCTGTCACAAGCATAGATTCTGGGTGATTGCCAGGAGTCTCAAGTGAGAGCTAATGTCAGAGCAGGTTCACCCAAGGTAGGATGGGAGAGGGGAAACTCCCTCAGAGGGCAATGCAGATGCTAGAATTCATACATCATGTTCATAAACCTACTGTGGCCACCTTTCACCAAAACATGTTACACAACTTTGGATATCTGGTTTATCAACTAATTAATAGGACTAAATGGATCAGATAACTGGTCCTTGTGCTCATCTAACATCTGGCTCTTCCACTAAGTGGCATGTTGGTCAAGATGCCTTATTTTGGCTGTCAAATGATGTCAGCATATCTGGGAATATTATTCAGCTGAAAGTAATGCAATATTGAGAACTGGAAACCCAATAATATTTTTGTTGGAAGATTAGCCCTCTCTCCCTTCTTCTAAGGACTATGTATCAAAAATGTCAACTATTACTAAAAAGAAAGGGAGGTAACTCTGTGGGAATAGGAAGGCTCTGGTTTGGGAGTCACAGATCAGGAAGCGCTAATTTTAGCTCCCATATTAACTAGTTTTCATAACTCAGAATTTTAATCTCTTGTGGCCTCACTTCTGCCCTGATAAAACTTGGAGGTTTACTATGTGAATCTCTTCTCTCTTTTTTTTTTAGAATATTTACTAATGGAATAACAAAATTGCTTTTCTTAAATACTATTTTCTTAAGTAACTTCAGTGATTTCCAGTTGTATTTTTATTTGATTTTTTCAAGTTTTATTTTTTATTGTGGTAAAAAATATATAATACAAAATTTACCATGTTAACCATTTTTAAGTGTATAGTTTGGTAGCACTAAGTACATTCACATTATTGGGCAACCATCACTACCACTCATCTCCAGAAATCTTTTATTTTCCCAAACTGAAACTTTGTACCCATTAAACACTAGCTCCCTCACTCCCTTCCTCCAAACCCTGACAATCACCATTCTATTTTCTGTCTATGAGTTTGACTACCCTAGGTACCTTTCATATAAGTGGAATCCTACAGTATTTGTCCTTTTGAGTCTGGCTTATTTCACTTAGCATAATGTCTTCAGGGTTCATCCACTTTGTAGTATATACCAGAATTTCATTCATTTTAAGACTGAATAATCTTCCATTTTATGTATGTGCCACATTTTGTTTATCCACATTTGGGTACAGTGATATGTGGTTTGAAGATAAAAGTTGCTGAAATTCACTGCAGTAGGGCCCGAACAAGGAAATGGATGCATTAGTTGATTTTCTGGGACTTCTAGGGTTAATGATGCTTAGGCCTTTTCCTAAACATCAGGAAAGAGATTAGGAAGCAGCCAAGGTAATTATTTAGCATGGTTAGAGGCTGACTGAGGCTGGAGTATAAAAACAGGGAAAAGCCTATTTATCAAAATACAGGGAAAGTGCAGACTCAACTATTGGAGCCATCAAAGGTCTGAGATGAAACTGTGCAAAGACCAGGAAGATGCTCAAGCACCCAGGGCTAAAAGAAAAGTGGGAAGTAAGGCACATTTTGGTCCTAAATGGGAATGTCAGTCAGAGTATCTTTGGTAGGACGATTATTCCTTTGAGCACCCTTAATGCAGATGAGTTAATCAGGGTTCATGGGTTCACACCATTAACAGTGTTTGTTTCCACGTGCCTGTTTGGATTATGACAGACATGTGACTATCAGTGGGTCTATGAATTATTAAAGTTGACTAACAGTGACAGCTTCTGTAAAGTAAATTCTACTGACTTCAAGTAGCAAAAGAAACCACAAAGCAATTGAAACCATCTTCCTTGTGTCATTAGGTCTATGAATTAATGAGTTTTGAACAGCATCTCAAACAGGCAGTTCACAGAAAATCTTCAGGGCAAAAAGGAGTGGGTTAGAGAGGTGAGGCTGAAAGAACTATCTCTGCTCATCCTCACTGTGCTGACCTTTCCAGGAAAAGTTTGATGAATTGGTGGAAGCTGAAATTGGGCAAAGGATATGAGAAATGTGATCCCACTTCTTGTTTTACATCAGTTAGAAGTAGATGTAGATTAGTGAGTTTCTCTTTGAAAATGAAAATGTCTTTCATAGCTTAGTCAGAAACTTTCCTGAAAAAGAGGTTAGGTTGAGGGCCCATCTCAGGGCACTCTGGACATTGGAGTCCATCTGCTATGTGGAACCAGAGAAGAGTCAGGGCTGTCTGCAATACTGTAAGGACTGTTAGCATATTCTTAATTCAACCTCATTCTACTGTGCAAAGAGCAGTCGCCAAAACTTGGGGAAGAAAGGGCTTTTTGTAAAACCCATATTTGAGAATGTCATATTTTTATTTATCATTTTTTAAAATTTTATTTTATTATTTCTTACACAGCAGATTGTTATTAGTTATCTATTTTACACATATTAGTGTATATATGTCAATTTCAATCTCCCAATTCATCCCACCACCACACCTCCCACCGAGAATGTCATAATTTTAAATGTTTAGATCTCCATAGTCATCTCTCTGAGGCAACACAGGATAAATAATAGTATGAGAATAAAGGTCAAAAACACTTCCAAGTTTGCTTTACAGCTTTGCTACTTAATAGCTATGTAACCTTGGACAATTTACTTAACCTTTCTCAGTCTCAGTTTTCTCATCTTTAATTGGCTGTGCTGTTATATGACAATGCACAAAGAACGCCTCTACATAGTAGATGCTCAATAAATGTTAGTAACCTTCCCTTATTGTTTTTGTTAAATTTAGGGGTACATATTCGTTCACTCATCCAGTCTTCCATTCTACAAATACCTATTCATATGTATGTGCCTAGCACTGTTGTAATCAAATGCAGCTCTTCATCAAATCATACATTTTCAAATATATGTTATTAGCTTTTCCATGAAGTACTTTATCTTTAAAAATAATTAATTCCTCCTAAGTTTTTCTGTAAAATAAATCAGTTACTTTGTATTATAAATATTCATAGTTTGAAATTATGTACCATATTTGTAAATGTGATGAAGAGTACATAAATTGAAATACCAGCTTGACAATGCAACAGAAATAAACTCTCATTGAGACCTAACAAATTCAAAAGGATATTGTTAGTAAACCCTTATTTTTATGTAGGCTGTAATAGGGTTACCCTGTTATAATAACTAACTACCAAAACAACTACAGAATTGATCTTGGGTCCATTGGGAGTCCAATGATACCCTAAAAATACATTGATTTGAAATTTTTTCAAATGTTTTTAGAGTTTAACAGATCTCCTATGGGATTACAGTGGGGAAAGCTTTGGGTGACTATCTACAGAGAATTTCTTCTATAACCATTATATTCTAGGACAGGAGTTCTAATGAAGGACTGATAAAAACTGAAATAGTCTGACAATCATCCTTCTGTTCTCAAAAGCTAAATTATGGGGAAAATGGGCATGATGAAAAGGCTAATTTAAAAATTAATTGTCCAGTATCATCCTAAGGGGTTTCTGCTCACACCACCTGTCCTGCAGTTCCCGGAGCTCAAAGACTCCTCATAGTCCTAATCAGAGTCACAGTGTCAGGGCACCTTGCCCCAGAGTTCCTGCAGGTGCTGGGGAGTCTCTCTGGTCCAAACACTGTGCCTGGAAGGCACATGGAAACACAAAAGACCCCAAATAGCCAAAGAAATCTTGACAAAGGAAAACGGAGCTGGAGGAATCAGGCTCCCTGACCTCAGACTATACTATAAAGCTATAGTCATCAAGACAGTATGGTACTGGCAATGGAACAGGATAGAAAGCCCAGAGATAAACCTACACACATATGGTCACCTTATCTTTGATAAAGGAGGGAAGAATATACAATGGAGAAAAGACAGCCTCTTCAATAAGTGGTGCTGGGAAAACTGGACAGCTACATATAAAAGAAAGATGCAAATGAAGTAACTGACAAAGGATTAATCTCCAAAATATACAAGCAGCTCAATATCAAAAAAACAAACAACCCAATCCCCAAATGGGCAGAAGAGCTAAAAAGACATTTCTCCAAAGAAGATATACAGACTGCCAACAAACATGAAAAAATGCTCAACATCACTAATCATTAGAGAAATGCAAATCAAAACTAAAATGAGGTATCACCTCACACCAGTCAGAATGGTTACTATCAAGAAGTCTACAAATAGCAAATGTTGATGAAGATGTGGAGAAAGGGAATCCTTGTATACTGTTGGTGAGAATGTGAATTGGTGCAGCCTCTATGGAAAACATATGGAAGTTCCTCAGAAAAATTAAAAATAGAACTACCATATGATCCAGCAATTCCACTCCTGGGTATATATCTGGAAAAAATGAAAACAGTAATTTGAAAAGATACATGCA
>NC_041226.1:10431414-10465295 GCF_002837175.3 Physeter macrocephalus | reverse complement strand
GTTCTGATAAACCTAGGGGCAGGACAGGAATAAAGATGCAGACATAGAGAATGGACTTGAGGACACAGGGAGGGGGAAGGGTAAGCTGGGACAAAGTGAGAGAGTGGCACGGACATATATACACTACCAAATGTAAAATAGGTAGCTAGTGGGAAACAGCTGCATAGCACAGGGAGATCAGCTCAGTGTTCTGTGACCACCTAGAGGGGTGGGATAGGGAGGGTGGGAGGGAGACGCAAGAGGGAGGGGATATGGGGATATACATATACTTACAGCTGATTCACTTTGTTATACAGCAGAAACTAACACAACATTGTAAAGCAATTACTCCAATAAAGATGTTAAAAAAATAAAGTAAAATAAAATAAAAATTAATCATCCAGAAAATTTTCTCATTTGTGTTTATGATTTTAATAAAATTCTACTTATTTAAACTGGGTTAGCAAGTACTAAATTAAACAGTAGAACATTAATATGCCCTAAGGCCACTGCAACTGTAATTTTTGAAAGAATATTAAAGTTGGGCTTCTTAAGAGTTGGGTTTCTTAAGAAGTATTCATTTAATTATAATAGTTTTGATATATTTTTGTGCTCCCCTGGGAGTTGATGACGTATATATGTATGTGTATTTTCTAATCCTGAAGTCATGATATGATAGTCTATCTTGCTTATAGACACAAAAAGTGGGGCCACACTGTCCTTGAATCAAATCGATTCCCTTCCTTTGATTCTTACAACTCATCTACCTCCCTCACATTCTTTATAAATGTGGAGCTCTTTTTTTTGTTTGGTTTGGTTTTTTTTTGGTTTATATGTGGTTTTTAAAATATATTTCTAAATTAATAGGCTTTATTTTTAGCCCAGTTTTAGGTTTACAGAAAAACTGGGTGGAAAGGACAGGACAGAGTCCCCAAATACTGCATTTCCCTCTTTCCCCACCCCAACACTATTTTCCCTATTATTAACATCTTTCATTAATGTGGTACATTTGTTGCAATTGGTGAATCAATATTAATACATTATTAACTGAAGTCCATAGTTTACATTAGGGTTCACTCTTTCTACTGTACATTCTGTGGATTTTGACAAATATATCATGATATATATCCACCATTATAGTGTCATACAGAATAGTTTCATCACCCTGAAAATCCCGTGTGCCACCAATTCGTGTCTCTATCCCTCCCCCTGAATCCCTGGCAACCACTGATCTTCTCACTGTCTCCATAGTTTTGTTTTTTCCAGGATGTCATATAGAATCATACAGTATGTATCATTCTCATATTGCCTTCTTTCACTTTAGCAGTATGTATATAAGTTTTCTCCATATCTTTTTATGGCTTGGTAGCTCATTTCATTTAAATACTGAATAACATTTACTTCATTCACCTACTGAAGTATATTTTGGTTGCTTCCAAGTTTTGGCAATTATGAACAAAGCTGAAATAAACATTTGCATGCAGGATTTTGTGTGGATATAAGTTTTCAGTTCATTTGGGTAAATGCTGAGGAGCACAACTGCAGGATTATACAGTAAGAGTGTTTCATTTTGTAAGAAATTGTCAAACTGTCTTCCAAAGCGGTTTTACCATTTTGCATTTTCACTAGTAATGGATAAGCGTTCCTGTTTCTTCACATCCTCACCAGCATTTAGTATTGTATTTTGAATTTAAGCCATTCTAACAAGTATGTAGTGGTATGTCATTGTTGGCTTAATTTGCGATTCTCTAATGAAAGATAATGTTGAGCATCTTTTCATATACTTATGAAAATTTGTCAATATACATCTTCTTTGGTGAGTGTTCAGATTCTTTGCCCATTTTAAAATGGGTTGTTTTCTTATTGTTGAGTTTTAAGAGTTCTCTGAATATTTTAAATACCAGTCTTTTATCAGATATACGTTATTCAAATATTTTTTTAGCTTATCTTTTCATTCTCTTAACAGTGTCTTTCGCAGAGCAGAAATTTTGAATTTTTAAAGTCTGACTTACCAATATTTTCTTTCATGGATTATGCTTTTGGTGTTATATCTAAAAAGCCATCTTCAAACTCAAGGTCACCTACATTTTCTCATATGTTATCTTCTAGGAGTCTTATAGTTTTGTGTTTTAAATTTAGGTCTGTGGTCCTTCTTGAGTTAATATTTGTAAAATGTGTAAAAGCTATTTCTAGATTTATTTTTTTGCATGCAGATGTCCAGTTGTTCCAGGACCATTTGTTGAAAAGACTATCCTTTTTCCTTTGAATTGCTTTTGTTCCTTTGTCAAAGATCAGTTGATTAAACCTGTGTTGGTATATTTCTGGGTTCTCTATTCCGGAGCTTATTTTATTATCAATAATTGTGATTATTTATCACCTTTCGCTTCATAGTATTATTGGTTATTAATAATTCCCTTCTTGTTTTATTCAGGTAAAATTTACATACAGGAAAAAGCACAGACCCCTTCCTTTTTCATACCTGATGAGACTCTTGATTTTTTAAGTACAAAAATATGAAACAGCTGATATTTTATAATGTAATATTTATAACTAAGGGAAAAACCTTTGAAAAAGTGAAAGCCCATCTTACTGTGATCTTATTTTTCTGTAGAGTAGAGGTTGTCACCATCATGATTGCCAGTGTCATGACCAAATATACTATAGGTGGATTTGGTTCAGTTTAGTTTGAATCCAAGGTGTGTGCTGCATACACTTGTCACGCTTTGTGCAAATCACTTAATCAAGAATCAGCTCCTGCAGTTAAAGAAATGGAAATAATTATGCATACCAGTCAGGACTGTGATAAGGATTAATGATAAAATATATTTGAAAGGGCTTTTGTAAAATGTGAAATCCTACAGAGATGCTGGGTGTTGTTTTTATTAACGAATAGAACTTGAAAGGACTATTTTAAAGATCAGTACATCTAGCTGTCACTAGACAGCTGATGGTTTCAAACCAGCAATTGAAGCATTAAAAGATATTAAACTCACTAATAATGCTTTTATAAGTGCCTTCCAGAGAAAAAGTTTCCACCAAATTCCATCAAACTGTGTTGAAGTTTGTTACTCTAAACCATATTACTCTATGTCTAATTTAAATCTTTCATGCTATATTGTTTTTTATCCTATCTTTGGTTAAAAACTTTAAGATTCCTCTCAAATTTTGTACTGTAAAGAATAATACTTGGGGAATAGACAACTGATACGCGTTTGTGGATAACTGACATGTGGTTTTCATTTTTCTTAAGAGAATTAGCAAGTTAAGGCAGATTAATTGATTATAGTTTATCAACTATCAAGAGAGCAGCACCAACAATAATTCAAAATACCTGAACTAAAAATTGCTAACTGGTATAGAAACAATGTATTCTCTTAAGTGACCTAATTTCACTAATCTACCCACTAGTTTGTTAATTCATTCAATGAAGTGTTAAGGCTCCCACTGGGCTGTATAATCTGGTAGAATCAAAATACATTGGAAACAGACCTGTTATCTCAAGGCCTTTGCAGTTGAGGAAATCAGTCCCATATTGATTTGGGGGCACTATTACTTAGACCTATAAACATCATTCTGCTTGAGCATTAGACAGTGTGGCTGGCAAGGAGGAAGAGGGGCATCCTGGTAGAAGAAATGACATATGCAAAAGCACAGCAGTTCAGGGTGCCTTGGCCACCTTTGTATCCATTTCTTCTTTTCCCCATCCCCCAAATATAGAATCTTGTTCAATGTGGTTTGGATATCTGGTTATCTCATCCTGATTTTGAGTTCAATGCTGGTCCAGCTGGCACAGTGATAAAGGAACGTGTGCATAAAGTCTATTGCTCCAGAGCTCACTGGATTGGCCAGATAGCTGCTCAGCTGCAGGAAAGAAAGGACTGGTAAACATATAAATCTAACATTAACAAGAAATTGTAATAACTAGTGAATAGAAATAGCTCTTTTGGGAAATTTTCAAATGTAAGATTTCTACATTTTTCATAGTACAGAGACATTTTATTTTTTCAAAAAAAACCCAGAAGACAAGTGATAGTAGATAGTGAAAATATAAAAGGACTTTGCAATTCATAAAGGGCTAAATTAATTTAATTTATATTGCTTATTGACTCATAAAAAATGTAATGATTTTTCATTTTAAATCTAAATCTCTTCATTTCTAAAAATTTCAATCACATAGTTGTATTGATCTCCCTGGAAGCTTTTTGATTTGGATACTAAGAATTAGCTCTATTTTAAAGAAATGACCGGATCTCTCTCTGAGGTTTTTCCTGTGCAAGATTCTACATCCCGCTTCCTCTGGTTAAAAGCAGCAGGGAGATGGTGGCAGTGGGATTAATTTCAAGAACCTTCGTATCTACCCAAAATGAATTCACTGGTTATGCAGAGCAGACAAGGAAGTTTGACCGCTAAACTCACATATATCCAATATGTTGAAATTCTGTTTGACAGTTGACTTTGAAAGATTTTTTTCAAAACATATACATTAAGTCACATGTTTCAAAAACTGAGAGCAATGAAATCCTTGATATGATCCATGAGAAATAAATATTAGGTGCTTCGGAAACTAAAACAAGACGGATTGCTAGTATCAAACTCACTACCCATACTCTCCAAACACTTCTGACAGCCTCCACCATCAGTAAAACATTTTTTAATATATCCTCAACATATATACTCATTTGCTTATTTGTATATTATACCAGTTATTACTAACTTATTATTGTATACATTATAAAACATATGCAAAAATAGAAATTTTAAAAAGAATGAAATAAGGGGGAACTAAATTATATTTTAAATGACTACTTTTAATAGTTGAAGACTATCATTAGCTAAGTTAATTTAGGAGTGAGACTCTTTGTTAATGGTAATGGATAAAAATCCATATTTAAGATTATCTTCTCGGAAATTTCTAAAAATAGTTAAACTAGTTCTTATAAGAGCCAGTAAGTTGATTTTTATCTCTTAAAGGAGTTCAGATAAAGCTCACAGTAGAACAAGGAGCAGGGGCCATTCAGACGTTTTCTTGTTCACCTGTGCTTATATTTTTATTATCGTCTGCATTTCCTGGTTTCTTTGCAGGATCCTTTTCATTAACTTCTCCCTTATGTGAAGGTTAATTAAGTTAAAGCTAGATAACATAATCCACAAAGCCACTTAAATAAAGCACATAGAAACTGCAATATGTGCAGTTTCTGGACTTGGTTATAGGGGCAAGAAGGCCTAGACTTGGTTATAGGGGCAAAAGCATGAAGGAATGATTGGAAATTAAGTTGTGAGGACGAGTTCATTCTTGTTGCTATTAATATATAGCATCTTAAGCTTTAATTAGAGTGAATACAGTACTAAACAATAGAAGACATTCATCAAAGGTTATACTGCAAGCAAATAATTTTATAAACTACAATGCAAGATTGCTACCCAGTATTTATTTTTTATTTACTTACTCTTTGTTTTTCCACTCATCTCTCCACCCCTCTCCCCTCTGGCAACCACCTGTTTGATCTCTGTATCTATGTCTCTGTTTCTATGTTGTTATGTTTGTTTATTTGTTTTGTTTTTTAGATTCCACATATAAGTGAAATCATACGGTATTCGTCTTTGTCTGACACTTCACTTAGCACAACACCTTCCAGGTCCATTCATGTTGTCGCAAACAGCAATACTTTAATTTTTATGGCTGAATAATATCTTATTGTATATACACACCACAACTTCTTTACCCATTCATCTATCGATGGGCACTTACTCTGCTTCCATATCTTGGCTGTTGTGAATAATGCTGCAATGAACAAAGAGGTGCATATATCTTTTCATATTAGTGTTTTTGTTTTCTTTGGAAAAATACCCAGAAGTGGAATTGCTGGACCATATGGTAGTTCTATTTTTAATTTTTTGAGGAATCTCCATACTGTTTTTCACAGTGGCTGCACCAGCTTACATTCTCACCAACATTGTACCAGGGTTCCCTTTTCTCCACATACTCACCAACACTTGTTATTTGTTGTCTTTTTGATAACAGCTGTCTGACAGGTGTGAGGTGGTATCTCATGATTTAGATTTGCATTTCCCTGATAATTAGTGATGCTGACCATCTTTTCATGTGTCTGTTGGCTACTTTTATGTCTTCTTTGGAAAAATGTCTATTCAGGTCCCCTGCCCATTTTTTAATCAAGGTGTTTTCTGTTTTTTTTTTTAATGTTGACTTGTATAAGTTCTTTGTATATTTTAGATAACCCTTTATAAGAGATATTATTTGCAAATGTCTTCTCCTATTCAGTCGATGGCCTTTTCATTTTGTTGAGAGTTTCCTTCTCTGTGCAAAAGCTTTTTAGTTTGATGTACTCCCATTCATTTATTTTTGCTTATGTTGCCCTGGCCTGAGGAGACATATTCAAAAAAGTATTGCTAAGACCTATGTCAAAGAGCACACTGCCTATGTTTTCTTCTAGAATTTTTATGGTTTCAGGTCTAATATTTGAATCTTTAATCCAGTTTGAGTTTATTTTTGTATATGGTGTGAGAAAGTAGTCTAGTTTGATTCTTTTGCATTTAATTATCCAGTTTTCCCAACACCATTTATTGAAGAGGTTGCCTTTTCCTCATTGTATATTCTTGCCTCCTTTGTCATAGATTAATTGACCAGAGAAGTGTGAGTTCATTTCTGGGCTCTCTGTTCTCTTCCATTGATCTCTGTGTCTGTTTTTTTTGTGCAGTACCATACTGTTTTGATGACTGTAGCTTTGTAGTATAGTTTGAAATCTGAAAGTATGACACCTCCAGCTTTGTTCATCTTTCTCAAGATTGTTTTGGCTATTTGGAGTCTTTTGTGGTCCATAAACATTTTAGAATTATTTGTTCTAGTTATGTGAAAAATGCCATTGGTGTTTTGATAGAGATTTCACTGAATCTGTAGATTGCTTTGGGTAATATGGTCATTTTAACAATATTAATTCTGACCCATGAGCATGGTGTATCTTTCCATTTGTGTTGTCTTCAGCGTCTTACAGTTTTCCAAGTACAGCTCTTTTACCACCTTAGTTGGATTTATTCCCAGGTATTTTTTCTTTTTGATGCAATTGTAAATGAAATTTTCTTAATTTCTCTTTCTGATACTGTATAGAAATGGAACATATTTCTGTATATTACTTTTGTGTCCTACAACTTTACTAAATTTATTTATTAGTTCAATAGTGTTTTGGTGGCATCTTTAGGATTTTCTATGTATAGCGTCAAACCATTGGCAGTTACAGTTTTACTTCTTCCTTTCCAATTTGGATTCCTTTTGTTTCTTTTTCATGTCTGATTGCTATGGATAGGACTTCTAATACTAGGTTGAATGAAAGTGGCAAGAGTGGGCATCCATGTCTAATTCCTGATCTTAGAGGAAATGCTTTCAGCTTTTCACCATTGAGTATGATGCTGGCTATAGGTTTGCAATATATGGCCTTAACTGTGTTGAGGTATATCCCCTCTATTCCCACTTTGTTGAGAGTATCATAAATGGAGGCTGAATTTTGTCAAAAGCTTTTTCTGCATCTATTGAGATGGTCATATAATCTTTATTCTTTAATTTGTTAATGTGATATATAACATTGACTGATTTGTGGATATTAAACCATCCTCGCACCCCTGGGATAAATCCCACTTGATCATGATGTATGATCCTTTTAATGCAGTGTTAAATTCGGATTGCTAATATTTTGCTAAGGATTTTTGCATCTATGTTCATCAGTAATATTGACCTGTAATTTTCTTTTTTGTGGCGTCTTTGCCTAGTTTTGGTATCAGGATGATGTTGGCCTCACAGAATACATCTGTAAGTGTCCTTCCTCTTCAATTTTTTGGAATAGTTTGAGAAGAAAAGGCATTAATTCTTGTTTAAATGTTTGGTAGAATTTACCCGTGAAGCTGTCTAATCCTGGACTTCTGTTTGTTGGGATTTCTTTTACTACTGATTCAGTTTCATTACTGGTTATTGGTCTGTTCATATTTTGTATTTCTTCCTGATTCAGTCCTGGGAGATTGTATGTTTCTAGGAATTTATCCATTTCTTCTAGTTTGTCCTTTTTATTGGTGTATAATTGTTTATAGTAATCTTTTATGATCCTTTGTATTTTTGTGGTGTCAGTTGTAACTTCGTTTTCATTTCTGATTTTATTTATTTGGGCTCTCTCTCTTTTCTTCTTGATGAGTCTACCTAAAGTTTGTTATCCAGTATTTAAAAACAAGCCAATAAACATACAATAATCTTATTAAAAAGAAGCCATGTAAACAATTAATAAGGCAATTTATTCCAGAAGTAAACATGAAAATTAATGAAGTGATTTACATTTTAAAATAATTCCTCCAATAAATTATAGACAAACTGTGTTAAGACCATTATTTTTATATATTATAGGCAAATATTTATATATACAAAATATGTAGGTATATATACCATTACAGTGGTTTTAGATTGAAAGTACAACAACTTGTGCTTCTGGGGTCTGCATCCCTAGGTGAATAATTCTACCAAGTTTAGGAATATATCTCAACAATATTTTCCCTCTTTTTCATTCATTATGTTTCCATATTTCTAAGTAGAATTGAAATATTCTTTTTGGTCCTTAATCTAGTTTGAAAGCATCTATTGATCTAATCTGATAAATATTAGAAATGGTTCCTTGATGTCAAAATCTCCTGGATGAAACTGTGGCAAAAGTCCTCCCTCTGGTATGACCTGTGCTTTCACCTATTATGGATTTAAAAGTTTGCCTTTTTTGTATTCACATCAATATAACAAACTTGATGGCATTTTGGAAATATAACACTTACTTACTACTGGAGAAGAACTTGCTTTTTAAGGTGCTTCGAATTAATCATAGTTTTCCACACAGCACCCTGTGAAATAAGACACAGCCCCTCATCCCTTCACTCACCACCCCTGCACACCTCTCAGCCGGTGCTTCCCAAACTTTTCCCATTTTGCAGGCAACATTCATCATTTCTGTCACATCCTGTACCACCTACACTATTATTTATTTAATATTTTTAGGGACAACCTTTCTTTTTAACTTAATTATAATCTCAGCTAATTACTCTGAAATCACAGTTGTATGGGCTATTTTTATTCTAATACATTATATACATACATATAAAAATACCGTTTTTGCCCACCAACATTATATACAACATGCTTTGGGAAACAGATGCCTAAGAGCAGGGTCCCAGGACATTGGTGGCAAGAGAAAGGTAAAAAGCCAGGCCAGAGGGTGCCCTAAATACAGATATTTTCTGAATCAGTTTCCCCAGTTGAACTAATACAGGAACAATCTATTTCAGTTATATTTGATATTCTTATAAGGTACAATTAATAGATTATCTGCTTTTACTCCAAACATCTCCCAGAATACCTTTTTACTTCAAAACATGTCCAACAAAACCTTAGTATCTGTTGCCATAATTGTTATTGGAGATGTGCAGTGACTTTCAGGAAAATCAAGGTTTTTGCACATACAAGGACAGCCATATTTTCAGCCACTAGTCTTATGGGGACTTTAGCAAATGTTTTCTATTTTTTTATAGTGGGATAAATACCTCCATATTTTTCCCTAAATAGCTCAGGGGAAAACTGACTTTAACCTGCATTTTGGTGAAATAAAATTGCTATTCCCGAGTAAAATTAACTCATATATGTGTTGTTTTGTTTTTTTGCCTCAAGATAAACTAAATATAGGATGAATGATTTTAATATAATGTGACAGATTTCCACTTGCTACACATAGAAATTAATTTCATTATTTGATACTTTACATTTTATAAAATAGGGTTCCTCTCTTCAAAGCTTTTCCAGACTAGATGGGGAGACAAAACTAATAATCATGAACCAATAAATTAAAAATTCAGTGCAATCTATTTAATTGTGGAAATGGTATGCAATTCCATGAAACTGAATTTACTTCATATTGATTCAAAAGTCAGTATTAGAATCATTTTTTCCTGTTGGTTTCCTTTCTCATAGAAAAATTCTACAAAGAGTTATATTTTATATTTTTGTAGCTGTTTGATAAATGCTACATAAAATCAGATCCCTTCAGAGGTTTTCTTTTCTTCTTCTTTTTTTTTTTGTCTATTGTGCCTACGCAGGGCATTTTAACCATGAAGCAAAAAAACAGGAAATGGATCAGGAGGAAAAAATTTCCATCTAATTTTGTATTATCTTTTCTTTTTTTTTTTGTCTATTGTGCCTACGCAGGGCATTTTAACCATGAAGCAAAAAAACAGGAAATGGATCAGGAGGAAAAAATTTCCATCTAATTTTGTATTATCTTTGAAAAGGAGGCTGAAGTTGCTCATCTGAATAGCTATTTTATGCCTACAGTTTTTATTGTACAGTAACAGAAGAAAAAACTCCTTAGAAAAATGTGAAAAATAAAGACAATTAAAATATATCTCAAGGTATATTTTTGCAACTCTTAAGATACATATTGTTTATTCAATAGAATAAATTGACCAGTAAGCTCCCTTTATGACTTACTATGTGTATAAAGCATTGATACAATGGTGTATTGACCTCACATACATTTTTTTTTTAAGATTTGTAAATAAACAGATTAGCATGTACCGTATCAGATACTTAACTAGAGCACATATTTCCCAGGGAGCTATAACCTTTATGTGAATTTAAATGGTAACACTTTTTTTCTATATAGATACAGACTGTACTTTATATTTTTAATGTTTATAGTTAATGAGCAGATGTTTCTTAATAAATGAATTACCTAGGCTTCTCAGGGGTTGACTGGGGCTACAGTAGCCTAGATTATTCTTGTAATTAGAGCAGGAACCCCCATAACTATCACTATTCACTATGGGGACCTAAAGGAATAGAGAGCAGAGGCTACAGAGCCATAATTCTTCGTTACAATAATGTAGAAATGGAATATGTGTCCTGGGTCATTTACTACATTAAAGTTTACATTTAGAAAATAGTATAGAAGTTATTTAGAAACGTAGTTTATAACCTAGAGCCATTTGAAAAAGTTGAATTATACGAAAGAAAATCTGGTACCCAGAAAGAGAATCTAGGGACAATTAAAAATTGAAGATTAGGATATTACTCTGCAGGCAGTGGAATAAAAGAGATATTTCACTCTGCCTGTTTATTTAAGTAAATACACATTTATCTCTGCTTTTGCTGTTCAATTTAATTAATATTTCCTAGGCTTTGATATGTCCCAGCAGGCTGCTAACTTCATATCATTGGTCTAATATTCCCCCTTGTTATCTTCTTTCTCAACCATCTATGCACTGAGTTTTTCTCAGTACCTTCCCCGTTCTCATAAGCTCACAAGCTCTTAATTCGCAGAAGAAGAATACTTCTAGGTCCTCTTAAATTTTCCCCTTCTCACATCTAGTCAAATTGCAAAAGGTGAGCAGATTTCTGTGGCTGGCAGGCACATGTTATAGAGCAGGTCACGTCTCATTTCTGGACTCCTGCATAACATCTTTATCCCCTGGAAAGAGGGAAAGGGGTATAAGGGCCCACTGCCCACATTAGAACCTGTTCAAGTTTCTGTTAGAGAGCTGGTGAACTGGAACACAAAATAACTGCTGGCAACAATGGGGCAAGAGTGTGGTACTGTAAAGAAGGAGCATGGCCCAAGTCTCTCTGACTCCTGGAAGAGAGTGTCTGAGTTGTGTAACCAATATATAATATAAGATACGCAGAAAGATACAGGCACTACAGACAGCTACCACACTTAATTTTTAACTATCTATACATTAGAAATTCTTGTTCATTCTCAAAAGCAAAATAACCTTAAAATATAATAAGTTGAATTTGTGATATAGATTTTAGGGATTGAAAGAATTTGGTTCATTTTGTGAAGAGTTCCTCACCTGGGTAATTGTGATGGGATGTATTATGAATTTTAATTGCCAAGCCAACCAAAAATGAAGATAATTCTACATGTCATTCCTTAATGCATAAAACGCATCAGAATGGAATCTCAGATCTTCAGAAAGAAGGAGATGTCTTCCCCTTATGTATCTGCTAAATGCCCAGAAACTTCAAAATGTGCACAGAGGGAGCTATCAGACACCAGACTGGAAATCCCGCCAATCCTTGAGGATCGGAATCTCCACCAAAAGATTCCTCCTTAGGGACACCCAAAGCAAGGTGCAATGCAATGCCTCCAAATCTCAGGATGCCTGGCGGTATGAGCATCACGAATGATGTTAAGAAGCATCTAATGGGAGCACATCATTTACTACCATAGGAGCAGTAGAAGGTAGTATTTATATTTCCTCCCCTGAGCCATGACTCTCTACACATCTTTCAATCAGAGTTTCAAAGAAAATTTCAAAACAAATCCTGAACAAAACCCAGCGTAATTTTTTTTTTTTTCCAACCATGACTGTATAACCCTTGCTGCTGATAAAGAACTCAGTATGTGCAAGGTGACAGACGCTTCATTTGCTAAGTCTGGGAGGAGGAAGAATTGAGGGGTTATGCTTTCCCACAGCTGCCCCTCTATGAAACTCCTCTATAGGAACCTCAGTCAGGAGCTTTCCCTCAAATTAAGCCAACAGCCTATAATCTGATAAAGAAGAAAGATTTGCATTATGAAGAGAGTTTCAGTAAACATTTTGGAAACAAATTAGAAACGGGCAAGAGTGAACAAAAAGCAATCCATCTAGTGATGAGTTGTTACCTAATTACAGTAGGAATGATTCTTGCAAACGTTTGAAGAATGGCTCCTCTACAGTCTGTTTTAATACATTATAATACTCTTGTCAAGAAAAATGACGTAAAAGAAGGTCATTAGTAAGCTTTTATATGGGGTAAAATTGGTAACATAAATTACAAAGTTTAAATCATCTATCATTATCTTGATACATTCCTAAATTTTGCTTATTCTGTGCCAAGATCAATGGTATTACCATCCAACTGATAGAAAAATAAAGTCCTCAAATAATATAACTTGCACTTGAGAATAAGCAGCTGGATGTTAGGAACTGTGACTTCCTGTCCCATATTTTTTCACTAATCCCTTTACTGATGCAGTGCCAGAGGGAGGCCTAGCTTAAAAAGAGCCAATGAAACAGAATAGTCATTACATTAAACTTGTGCTTAGAAATAGCCACATGCTGGCTTTTTCTTTAGATAGCAGATTTTTAACACAAAGAAGCATAACTCTCTTTATTCATTTTATTTTATCTGTATCTTAACCTACTAATCAAAAGGAAAATTAATATTTCTGTCTCAAAGTTTAGTTAATAATTTATTCAGTTGCCATTTTATAACAAAAATAAATACAGTACAAAAAATAATCGGTATAATTTATACTGTATATTATAGTTTGAAAGTCAAATAATGTAAATCCATTACACTTTAAATTCATGATGAAATACTCCTGTAATTATCATTTCCTGACTGATGCAGGCTTTTTTTAAACCTTTCTTCTAACTGAGATGTTACCTCTATATGCTGAAGCTTACTTTCTATTCACTTTCTCCTCATTTAATGCTTTCTTCCTCTAACTTCATGACCTAATTATTATATAAAAGTATTAAATCCTTAAAATTTCTTTAGAATCATTCCCATTATTAACCAGAGACCGTCCCTTCAGGGAGGGCTTCCTGGAGATGGTTTTTTTCTTACTAATCTGCATAAGCTCTTCATGTCACGGTATTTATATATATTTACAGTCATATTTAATATTGTCAAACTGTTCTTCAAAGTATTTGACCATTTTACACTTTTACCAGTGAGATGTAAATGGGAAGTAGCACTAAAGTTTACATTGCTCTTCTTGCTTTTTGACAAAGAATAACATTGATACAACATCATATACAAGATTATTTGAGTTTTACAAGATTTTTCTAGACCTGATGCTAAATAAACGGGGCTTTTGGCTATTTACACTCAGTTAAATCAGAATGGCTAGTTTACCCAATGAGAAGTTCCCGTATTCATTTTCTCTTACACTGTTATAATTGTGATTTCTATTAAGACAGTAATGGTTATTGGTAGTTTAGAAAATTGTAAGGCAGATATATAGGAAAAATCGATTCCTTAGCTTAATATGTCATTAGAATAATTATGTCCAAAAATAAAGCTCAAATATATTTCTTATTCAGTTTATTCTAAATTTTATATAGACATATATGAAAGCAACCCTACTGTAATTAGGTAACAACTCATCACTAGATGGATACACACACACACACACACATACATATATATAACTGTATATAAACACACAATCAATAAATCTTTTCGAAACGTAAGGTAACAAATCTCCCTTGGATAAATATATAGCTACATGCAAACTCTGTAAATTATGTTGAGGACTTATAAATATATTAAATAGACAACCTTATACATTTAGTGTATTCACTCTTTAATCCCCTCATTCATATGCTGGGACTCTCTGATATATTCAACAACCCAAGAAACTAATTCTTACTCAATTACTTAGTGCCTGGTGCTAGATAGCAGCCCTGTGCAGACAGGGGACACCACGGTACCAAAGCTAGATCGGACCACAAGTGAAATTAAATTGATAGCTTACCTCTGGCACTATACGATTTCTCTTAAATGTTTGATATCCCTAGGAACTATTTAAGAAGTTTCAGAGCTCTTCTTTCTAGCATTTTATTACAAATAATTGCCCCAGGAGTGTGATAATCACCTTACAGAACTTTACAAAAGTAATCTGACCTCAGTGAGCTAGATGGTAGCTTACCTACCACTGCCACCAAATCAGGCCCCCAGTCATCACTGGCATTTCTGAAGTTCATCCCAGGCCTTCCATACCTGTTTACTACCCTCTCTGCAAGCCCAAGCTTCCTCTCTTTGTCTTTATCATGATTTACTGTTAGTACCAAAGCAAGATGGCCGAAGTCCCCATAGAAACACACATCGTGGTAAAAGACTCCATACTGCAGTGACTGGGAACTACTACTGAAGAATAATGCCTCTAAGTTAATAATGCCTGTCCAACAAAGTCAGATTAGTTTCCCAGGTGTTTTCTCCCTAACACCTCATGCTCTAAAATATCCTAAATATTCATTTAAATGATGGACAAAGACTGAAATCCCTAAATACCAATATCTTTAAAAACAATCTCTTCATTTCCTAAAGATATGCAAACCCACAAACACATTTTGACATTTTATTAATAGTTAGTGATGTATGGCCCTACGTAGTGACTTCTAAGAGAAGCATCAGTGATTTCAAGAGAAGGGGGACTCCCAGCATGAGATGTGCACAGGGCATTTGACCCAGCTATTTTGACACTGGGGATGTTTTGACCCTGTTTTTATAAGTACAAGTGTTTCAAACAAAGTATACCGACTTTGATAAAAAAATACCAGAGCAAATTTTATTAGCCAATAGATCAATTCTCTACACAATGCAGTTGAGCCACTTTTACTTTTGTCCACTTTCATTTTAATTTTTCTGAAATGATCCATTGCTATCACTTTTCTATATAAATTAACTGAAGACTGGACTCCTGGAACAATTTTTATCCATATTAAGTTTTATCAATTATAGCTTGATCACTGTAAATTTGCTCTTTTGGCCATTATTTCTATGAAATTCCATGTTCTATAATCTAAATATTACCAAACTTTAATTCTTCTGTTGATTTATAGTCTGTAACAGATTCCACCTTGTGCAGTTTTAGCTATTGTCAGGTATATTTTGTGTTTATTACTTATACTAGATCTAATTTTCCCTGGATCACTATTAGTTGTTTTCACAAAGATGTCATAATTCTTCACTGTGCTCTCCAGTTAAAATTTAGCCATTTTCAGTCTTATTTTGTGTTTGTTATTCTTTTCAGAATATTTGTTAGGAATCTTATTTAAGAGTTGGGCCTTTGTATTTATTTCTTGGAACCAAAATATTAGTGGTGGGTGTAGGCACCAGGCAGGGTGGAAGCATTCTGCTTCAGCAATGTATCTTTAAACCATGACCAAGTGAAGCTTAAATAAAGTTTTGGAGAAAAGCCAATGAGTGCAGTAAAGCACAAGAATTGCACTGTGGGAATACTGGAAGGGCACTCAATGGCTTGCTTAAGATATAGAATAAGAGATTACTGAACCATCAAATTAGACAACTAAGAAGAAGCTGAAAACTGAAGCCACAATACACAATTATTTAGTGTACATGATAGAACCTATATAATATGGTAAGTGATAGCAGGCCTGCTATAAGCTAGATGAAATGAGAAACAGACTATGGAAGGATGGAATTCGGACACTGCAAGGATTGCCTAGTAATAGGTAGCACCTGAGGGCAGTACCCCTTCTACTGCCTAATTCTATAAAAAACCTCCAGCTGTGAACTAGATGTCTCTGACCTGGCAAATTTCTCACTTCTCCCAGGTTACTTTGACAAATAATTTTCAGGAGGCGTGGGGGAACTAGCTGTATTCACCATGCCCTTGATAATCTGAGCTTCCACACCTCTTCTTTGCAGGCTCCGTAGAAATGAAAGTGAGAGCAGCCTTAAAAACAATAGTACACAATGTTTAACATAAAATGAAGTGCTATGATTACGAAAGGGGAAAATCTTTGCTTATACAGGGTCTTCAGAAATGCCAGAAACTGTGCTAGTGGCTGAACTTGTACGGAAATCTAGACTTAGCCTCTGAGTCTAGGCCGTTAGAGAAGATGAGGAGGTATAAACATTGTGGTATGTTCTGTAACAGGTATAGGTAGAAGTGCTTTAAGAGCACAAAGGAGAAAGTAATTAATCAGGCATGTCAAAGCCTTCCAAAGAAGATGGCACTGATTTGGGTCTTGAAGGATGAATAACTAGGAAGTTGCTTATTAGAGAAGGAAGAGAAGAGAATAGCTAGGATATTCTGGATCAAGTCCCTGGCTATGAGTTGAGGTTAATGTCAATAATAATGTCCATCTATGCAATCTTTTGATCTGTTTTGAGGCAGAGTCCTGGGCTGAATGAGAATCTGCAGGAGCCTATGGGCAACTGACGTTCTCATGCTCTCTACATTCCCAGGTTCGGAGGCACAGGTCACTGATCACAGTGGTATGCAAAGATTCCAGAATCCATGGGGAATTTGCTTTCTTTAAACTTTACTGGTATAGCTCTCTATTTAAAGTCACCAAATAGATTATATAATTTATCAAAATACACACTTTTTAAATCTTTTTTTTTAATTTGACCAAAAGCAACAAAGTGGCTGACTTTAAAAAAATAAACAGTGAAAAAATCCTTAGTATCTTACCCCGTTCATTCTTAACAGCTCCTGCAACACTTATGCTCAATATAATTCTTGGTGAGAGGGTTTCCTTGGTTGTTTTTCTCTTCTCAACTCCCAACTATCATGCTAGGAAATCCTCTAAAATTTATATAATTTTACTTATAATTATTAATTGATATTTTTATCATATAGCATATTTGTAAAACATGGTTTCAATTTTTTTAATGAGTCATTTTAGGTAAATCTGTCCTTTTACCCACAAAATTAACGTTGTTTTGCTATATGCATATTTCATTTTTTTAACCAACATATAGTGATAGTTTTGCACTCTAGAATGAGTAAGACAGGATCCCTGACCTTTGGAGAACTTAGAGGTGTACATTTTAAAACTTTTTCTAATTATTAAGCATGAGAAGTTAAAAGTACTATATGATTTCAGAAGAAAAAGAGATTTATTATTTTTTGTGGAGAATCCAGGAAAGCATCATGGAGGAAGTGTCATTTGACCTGGGCTTAAGTGTTGGATAGACAATGAACACATGGTAATGGAAAAAGGTTATTCTAGGTAAAGAGAAAAATAAAATAAGGCCATATAGGCTAAGAGGTACATGTAGCCACACTGGAGAATAAACAGAGGTTTACAGTCACTTGAGGGCACGATCATAAAGAAAATTATGGATCACAGAGCTTTCTCAGTTTAAAAAAAAAAAGCCCATAGGAAATAGCTGAAATAAATGTGAAGATTTGACTTTTTAAATTTGGATATAATATCTTCAAAAATCACCACTTACACACATTAAACCCAAAATTTACACTGGCTCTAGATCGCATAAGAAAAAGGTAACACTGAAATGAGGTTCAGAACCAAATAACATTCAAGAATATAAACCATCTATTATACTCAGATAGCAATGGAAATGCTATCTCATCTATGCATATTTTTTAAAAACTTGAAGTGAGATATTAAGCTGCTGAAGTTTAAAAATATGACCAGGTTTTTTCAGACTGACTGAGAAAACCAAAGGCCAGATTGTGTTACTCTTCAATTTGTGGCTGTGGTTTCAGCAGAAAGAAATGACAGCGTATTAGTCACATTATATGGTACAATAATGGCCCTGGGGTGGGGTTATTATCAAATAATGACACCTTTGAAACTGTTTGACTAATGCTGTAAACTATCTCTGCATTGTACAAAAAGCATTACAGTATGATTTTTTGATGACTTTGGATTGCAAGGGATTAGCAAGTAGTGCTCAAAAGCAGCTAATTTAGGGGATTTAAAATGAAGAGCAGTCTGAAGTTTCATGGCTATTCACTGAACTTGATACACTGGCAGAAGGTGGTAAAGACCTTCAGTCAAGTACACCAGCACAGATCTCTCAAATCCAATTTGTAATACACATTTAAAGTCACTCACAAAGACATTTTAAAAAAACAGAAGAAATATAATGGAGGAAAAGAAGCATTTCTAAGTAATGCAATTAAAAAAATAACAGGAAAGAGTATTTCTGGCAATAATCACAGGGACTGCACACAGAGTCTGTCAAGGGAAAAACACCTTCAATTTGGAAGCAAACAGCTGTAGAACAAACGGAATAAAAGAACTCAAGTAAATAATTTTTATCAGAGTGTCAAAAACCTGTTCAGGTTGCTTGCAAAGGTGTTGAACTCTAAGTCCTATAGATCATTTCTTTTGTTTTTCTTTTTCTTTTTTTAATCTAAATTAACAACATTCAGGATTTCATCTTTGTGCAAAGCTAACATCGATCTGTCAGGAATCCAGACCAAAAAAGAAAAATCCTTCCAAGTTTATCTGGATTAATAACTTTACAAACTTATGAACTTCTATAGCAAACTCAAAGAAAAAACTGAAAAAAGTTAAGGAGGTAACACAGAAAGACAAGATTCTTAAGCATTTCTTTAATGCAATGGCAGCAACAGTGGCCTTGGAGAGAAATAACACTTGTATAAAGCTTATTAATGCCTACACTGAAGGCATTGAGAAATATATACCATCCATACAAAGAATGTAAGTTTGTGGAACTATTGTCAACAGATTGCAGAAGAGACATGGAAAGAACTCAAACCAAACACAAAATTGCATTTAATTGTGTGTGACTTTATCTGAAGGGCTCTGATTTTGTTTCTAAATCCTTTCAGTCTAACCAAAGCCTAAAAGTAAAAAGCTAAAACTTACCTGATAATGTTACTGATTCTGAAATATATATATTTAAATTAAAGATGAGCAATGAAGGGTTTTAAGAATTTTTAAATGGTGGATAGCTTGTGTGCACAAAAGGATTCTTTAGTTACATACTCTCTAAGGTGGTTGGTTCTCTCTGGGATGTTGCTGCCAAGACCTGTTCAACTTCACCTGGCAACAATTTTTATGATGCCTGAAAGGACCCCTTTATTGTGGCCCAGTGTTCACAAGATTTATTATTCAATTCTCCCACACTTTCAGGTGGCATTTCCCATGTTTTTAGTTATCCTAGATTCTGTGGAAAGGGGGAAAAACAAACAAAAGCAGTCCTTTCTTCTTGTGAAAGCTAATTCTTTTCCCTTTTAAATAATTTCCTCTGTTTCCTTAAGATATTATGTTTTGAAACAGTCTATATAGAGACTGTTTTGGCCTTTTTAAAAAAGTCTAAACTAAAACCTTTGAATTTAAGTTTTCAAACCAAGTTAAAGTTCTGTTTGGGAAAAAAATTTTATATAAAAAAATTTTCAAAAAAGTTACAATGTGGCATAGCTGGGTAGACAGGTAAGTAAATATATTCTAAGGATACTACCTACAATGTAAGTGATGGTCTTAATTTATATCAAGCTCCCAGAACCTGAAAATAATATCCACATATAGCTCATGCTTATATAATAAAATACCATAGACTGGGTGGTTTAAACAACAGACATGAATTTCTCACAGTTCTGGAGGCTGGTAAGTCCAAGATCAAGGCACCAGCATATTTGGTTCTCGGTGAGGGCTCTCTTCCTGGTTCACAGATGGTTGTCTTCTCCCTGTGTCCCTATATGGGAGAGAGAAGAAGCTCTGGTGTCTCTTCATCTTCTTAGAAGGGCACTAATCCCATTATGGGGACTCTACCATCATGACCTCATCTAAACCTAATTACCTCCTGAAGGCCTCACCTCCTAATACTCACATTGGGGGTTAGTGCTTCAACATATGATTTTAGGGAGAACACATTTAGTCCATAAAACCAATTACATGATATTTTGAGGCACCTTAACTTCTCTCTTCTCTAGCTTTACTGTATTCCAATTGTATTCAAATCCTTTCAAAGCTAAGGTGTATCTGAATGTCAAGTTTTGTGCTTAAATGGAACTTCTTTTAGCTAAAAAAAATAGGTGGTACTTTGGGGAAATAAAACATAACATTATAAAGAAACTTCCCAAAGCTTTCCATTCTGAGTTTCCAATAAAGAACAAAGTAGCAGTTCAAAGAACATTTCCAGACCACCCAGTATACAGTATACACAGTGCTAGTACTGGGATTATAAAGATAAATGAGACACAATTACTGTCCTGAAGAAAGTATAACAAATAATAAAACAGTAAATCGTATCAAGAATTTGAATTCATAAACTTCAGAAAAGCAAGCAATCATTTCCCTGAATAAGCTCATTGCAAAATTAATGGTTACTAGACTTTTAAAAACATTTTTGTAGAATACTATATGCAACTTCAAAAGGAGATTTTTCTTTTCTGGATTTGTATAGGATTATCATGCTACTTGGAAATAATCATTTCTTGGAAATAATCGCAAGTCATTTAAATGCCAAAGTAAAGTCTGAATTTTAAAATATCAAGTTGTTATTTAAGTTTCTAAATGAGCAACACAGTATCCTAATTCATATATCTATGGCTAAACGAGCAACATTAAGGATTTCTTTGCACAAGATATCTTATCTCGTGTTAACTTACTGTACTCAATGGTGCCCTATAGACTGAATGAGAGGTAGGATGATTTCATCTAGCTGGGTGTTGCTTTGATAAATCCTTTTCTCTTTTCACATGATGAATCACCAAATGTCTACTTCAGGTAAGAAGCAGGAGTCTTTCTTTATCTAAGTCTCTAATTCATTATCAAGGAAGATAATTTAAGCATGTAGAAGTTGATAGACCTGCCACAAACCCAGAATGTTTAAAATTATTTTTATAAGTCATTTCCAGAATGGGAATAAATGAGAAATAAAAGGAAAGAAGGAAAAAGGGAAGGGAGGCAGGAAGGGGATGAATAAACATTGACAGCATCCTTTACGAATATCTAAACATCATTATTCCAAAAGAACAAGTAAGCATCATCTTGATTTTTTTTTTTTTTTTTTTTTTTTTTTTTTTTTTTGCGGTACGCGGGCCTCTCACTGTTGTGGCCTCTCCCGTTGCGGAGCACAGGCTCTGGACGCGCAGGCTCAGCGGCCATGGCTCACGGGCCCAGCCGCTCCGCGGCACGTGGGATCTTCCCGGACCGGGGCACGAACCCGTGTCCCCTGCATCGGCAGGCGGACTCTCAACCACTGCGCCACCAGGGAAGCCCCATCACCTTGATTTTATAACTTCCATTTTTTTATGAATTTCTCTACAAGAAATCTGATATACTGAGAGTCCATTACATTGTGCAAAATGCCGGTCTTAACAGCAAATAAAACAGCATTAACCTTCATTTGTTATTACTTTCACCAGTTCTTGCCTCACCAGTTAAGAAACCTGTGTCCGAGAAAGCTCCACAGCCAATGTTGTGTCACATGTTTCAGAGGAAGAAACATGATTATCCCCAAATCTGGGGCTTCATAAATGAATATGGTAGCATCAGACTATAAAAATGAACCTAATACTAACTAAAGATTGAATATCACAGAGCAATCAGCAAAATCCTTTTACCCGAATTCTGATGTTAAGCACTAATACCTTTCTCTCAAGTTTTTTTTTTTCTTTTTTTTCTTTAGAAGATGTTGGGGGTAGGAGTTGAGAGGGCTTTCTCTAGTTGTGGCAAGCAGGGTCCACTCTTCATCGCGGTGCACGGGCCTCTCACTATCGCGGCCTCTCTTGTTGCGGAGCACAGGCTCCAGACGCGCAGGCTCAGTAGTTGTGGCTCACGGGCTCACGGGCCTAGTCGCTCCGCAGCACGTGCGATCCTCCCAGACCAGGGCTCGAACCCGTGTCCCCTGCATTAGCAGGCAGATTCTCAACCACTGCGCCACCAGGGAAGCCCTCTCAAGTTTTTAAGTGAAGATATTAAAGTATGGAAAGGATCAGGGATTTGCCCAGAGTCCCTTAGCTGGTAAACAGCACGACAAGACACAACCAATATTTTCTGACTGCAAAGTTTTGCTCTTTCCATTAGCTCACCATCCTCTAGAAACATCTGGCTATGCATGGGTAGGACTGAAGAGGAACAGTTGTTTAGGATGATCAACAACTTAGAAAATATTTCAGAACAGCACTAGAACTTCATGAGAATTTAACCAGGGCATTGAAATTTGTAGCAAAAACAGTCCTTCCAATTACAACAAAATTTCATAAGAAAAGAGCTTTATATCTAACAGGGTAACTCTTTTCTTTTCGAGAAATTTCACGAGAAAAGTTTATGCAGACAATTAGAGCCATCCAGCTTCTCAGTTGTTCTGGGCTCCACCTTAAAATAAACAAGGCTTCTCCCCTACAGAGGCTTTGCTGAGGCCCAGCTGACTGGATTCTGGGCTCAGAGAAAACCTAGGTCTGAGGTCTCTGGACTGAAAAAGAGCAATGGATTAAGTGTCAGGGTACCTAGATACTAGTTTCAGTTCAGGTACTAGCTTGCTATATATGACCTTAAGCACATTTTAAAACCTTCTGTGATTACTTCACAATATCTTTCCATAGTTACTTCAGAACATTAGCTAGTCTCTCAAACTGTGGTCCTCAGACCACAAGCTCAGGATCCCCTGGGGCTCTTGTTGTAACTGAAGATTCCTGGGCCCCATTCCAGACCTACTATATCAAAATATCCTAACATGAATCCAGAAAAACCCAGGTGTACTTATAAAATTTGCACACTTAAAATTTACAAACTAACGGGACGGTCTTTATAATAAACCACACATTTTCTATCCTAATCCCAACATTTACTGGCACATGACTTAACTTTCTCTCTGGGGAATTTGCAACCCCAAGGCTTTTCTTCTCAGTCATATCCAGCCAGCTCAATCTTTCTGGACCTCACTTCTCTCAGCTGTAAAATGAGTATGACAACTTCTAACTTATTGGGCAGATATGAAGAACAAATGAGATAATGCATTTATATCTTTAATGTGCCTAAGAGAATTCCTAACACATAACAAATCCTTGATAAATGTTACATACTTTTCCTTTGTAATAAGATCATTAGCATAATGATAGCTGCTATTAATTCAGTACTAACTATATGTGGTACAGGCAAGTTACATATATTAACGCACATAATTATCATAACCCCATGAAGAAGGTACTATTATTATCCTCAGTTCCTCTCCAGAGGAGGATCCTGAGATAGAGAGAATTAGGTAACTTGCCTAAGGTCACACAGACAGTAACTGAAGGAATCACAAGCCCTCTGTGATTCTGATACAGGGTAAAGTTGGAGAATTGCTGCCTTATAACCACTACCTTTAAGAAATACATAGCAGAACTGTATTGCACTTAGAACCTGTGGGGTTGGGGTCAGACAATTTTGATACAAACAGAATTTTGAGGTTCACTGCCAAATCATTTCCTGTATATTTAATTAATGTTATCTATCCCTATATCAGTATTACACTATATAATTACTGTACCTTTAAAATATGGTTAAACATCTATTACTATTCTTTGAGCTGGATACTTGAAACTGTAGAGAAGATAAAACTGAAACTCAGAAGCTCATGAAAGAAATAAGCACTTGGCATGTTCACCAAACCTTCAGTATAATACAACCAGGATCTTAATAATAGAAATCTTTTTCAAAAAAATTTCCTATGAATTTTGAAAAATAAATTGGCTATGAATTTTTAAAATTTGATATAATTCTTGAAAAAATTAATGAAAATGCTCATTTTTATAACTAAATTATAAATATAAAAAATTCTACTCAGACTACAATAAAACACACAATTACAATTAACATATTGGTATATGTATTTCCTATTATTCTCTCTACAGTTATCTTTATGTTTCTGTAGTCAGAATCACACCATTTAAGTGATTTTATTTCCTATATTTCACTTAACATAAAATTCACAAGCATTATCCCTTATAATGACATACTAGTTATAATCATTTTAATAACAGCATAATATTCCTACTTGTGAGTTGTAAATTAACTATGGTTATCTTAACTAATCCCCTACTCAGAGTTTAGGTTGTTTCAAATTTTATATAATTATGAGTAAAGCTACAATTAATATTTTTGCCCTACCCCATTTTAGGATTACTTCCATAAAAGAGAGTCCCAAGAGTATAACTGCAAGGTTAAATTCAACTATTTATTTCAATAAAAATTACTGAATTATTCATTTCAAATTATGTTGTAATTTAGTCTTTTAATATGTACTAAGATATGTAAAATGTTATATTTCTTGGATATTTCATTCAATTATTGTTCTATTCCTATATCAGCATTACAATATTTTAGACATCATAGTTTTAAAATATGGTTCAATGTCTAGTATATCTTGTGTAATTCATTTCTCTTTCTTTCAAAATATTCTGTTCATTTTTTATGTGTATTTAACCTTCCAGATGAACTTTAGGATGATTGTGCCAAGTTGAAAAGCAAACCAAATCAAAATTTCATTATGATTTTCACTGGAATTGCATTAAATCTATAAAATAATTTGGAAGTAGCTAACTTCCTTGAAGCATTATTTTTGATATACAGAAGCATAATTTCTACTTCTAATTCTCTCAAAGCTCTATAATTTTTTATTCATATAGGCCACAAATACTTCTCATTAAAGGTATTCTAAAAGTTTATACTCTTGTTGCTATGGTGACTGTGACTCTCATTAATTTTTAAACAGGTTTACTGAAGTATAATTTATATTTTAAGTATACAATTCAATGATTTTTTAAAAATAAATTACAGAGCTGTTCAACCAGCACCACAATCCGCTCTTAGAACCTTTCTGTCATCACAAAAAGATTTCCCTTTTTGTTGGTGATTTCTAATTTGTTTCTGTTACAGATGGAGAACTTACTTTATATAATTGTAGTTCTTTTAAATATACTGAAATGTTTTATGGTCTAGCATGTGCTCTATTTTGGAAAACACCCACATACACTTGGAAAAAACATGCATCTTGCTTTCATTTCACTGTTAGAGTGTTCTATAAATGTCAGGTCAAGTTGGCTGACAGCATTAAATGTTAAGTGATATAAAAGATATTCTTGATGATTTTCCATCTAGTTGTGCTATCAATTATTGAGACTAGATCGTTGAAGTCTCCAACTATTATTGTCTATTTCTCTCTTTAATTCTGTCATTTACTGACTCCTGTACTTGGGGGATATATGTTGAGTATGTATACATTCATAATGATTCTATTTTCCTATTGAACTGACCATTTTCTCATTATGAAATGTCCATCTTTGTCACAAGGGTTTTTTGTCTTAAAGTATATTTTTTCTGATATTAGAATATTTACTCCAGCTCTTTTATGGTTACCGTGTGGTATATCTTTTTCCAGGATTTTAACTTCCACTCTACTTGTATCTTTGAATTTAAAACCTGTCTCTTGCAGACAGCATATAGTTAGATCTTGTTTTGTTTTGTTTTGATGCAGTCTGACAATCTCTGCCTTTTGATTGAAGGATTTAACCTATTTACATGCAATGAAAATATTGATTAGTTGGACTTCTGCTACTTTGGTATTTCTTTTCATATGTCTCAAGACTTTTGTGTCCTCTGTTTTTCTTTTACTGTCTTCTTTTTTTAATTATTTAATTATTTATTTATTTTTGCTGTGTTGGGTCTTCGTTTCTGTGTGAGGGCTTTCTCTAGTTGTGGCAAGCAGGGGACACTCTTCATTGCGGTGCACGGGCCTCTCACTATCGCGGGCTCTCTTGTTACGGAGCACAGGCTCCAGACACACAGGCTCAGTAGTTGCGGCTCACGGGCCCAGTTGATCCGCGGCGTGGGATCCTCCCAGACCAGGGCTCAAACCCATGTCCCCTGCATTAGCAGACAGATTCTCAACCACTGCGCCAACAGGGAAGCCCTACTGTCTTCTTTTATGTCAAATAGATTTTTTTAGTATACCACTTTAATTCCTTTTTTGGGGGGAGTTTAAAGTTTTCTTAGTGGTTGTTCTTGGCATTACAATAATCTAATTTAGTACAATCTACTGTAAGTAATCACAATCTACTTCAGATTAATATTAATTTAATGCCAGAAAAATATAGAAGTTTTGCTCCAATATAGCTCCATTTCCTCCCCCTTCATGTTATTATTGTCACATATCTGTATATAAGCCCAAGAACAGTTTTATTGTCTTATGCAATTGTCTTTTAAATCAGTTAATAAAAGACAAAAAACAAGTATTTATATAGTCCTTTATATTTACCTCTAACTACCTTTTTTTCCATAAGACTTTCTTTTATGGAAGTTTTAGGCTTACAACCCAAATTTGAGAAGGAGGTACAGAGATTTCCCATATACTCCCTGCTCCCACACAGGCATAGAGAGCCTCCCCCATTATCAACATCACTCACCAGAATGGTACATATGTTACCAAGGATGAACCTACACTGACACATCACATCACCCAATGTCCATAGTTTACCTTAGGGTTCACTCTTGGTGTTGTACATTCTGTGGGTTTGGACTAATGTATAATGACACGCATCCATCATTAAAATATCACACATAGTATTTTCACTCTCAAAAGTCATTCTGCGCTCTGCCTATTAATCTCTCTCCAGCCTCCCTGCAATCACTGATCTTTTGACAATCTCCATATTTTGCCTTTTCTAGAATGTCATATAGTTGGAATCATACAGTATGGAGCCTTTTCAGATTGGCTTCTTTCATTCAGTAATATGCATTTAAGGTCCCTCCATGTCTTTTAACATAATTACTTTTTCCATTGTTCTTTATTTGTTCATGTAGATTCAAGTTCCATCTGCTGTCATTTCTGTTCAGCCTGAAGATTTTCTTTAGTATTTCTTGTAAGGCAAATCTGCTAACAACAAATTCTCTGTGTTTATCTGAGAATTTCTTTATTCCTTTTTCATTTTTTTGAAGTGTAGTTTTGCTGAATGTTGAATTCTTGGTTGACAGTTTTTTCTTTGAATATGTCATCCTGCTGCTTTCTGGCCCCTGTTTCTGATGAGAAGTCAGCTCTTAATCTTATTGTGGTTGCACTGTATATGATGGGTCATTTTTCTCTTGCTGGATTCAAGATGCTCTCTTCGTTTTTGGCTTTCAACAGTTTGACTCTAATGTATCTTGGTATGGATTTCTTTTGGTTAATACTCTTTAAAGCTCATTGAGCTTCTTAGATACATAGATTAAAATTTTCCATCAAATTTGGAAAGTTTGGGGTCTTTTCTTCACAAATTTTCTTACCTCACACATTGTTCTATCTCTCTCCTCTCTTTCTAAGGCTCCTGATATATACATGTTTGTATGCTCATGTGTCCTACAGGTCTCTGAGATTTTGTTCATTTTTCTTTCTATTCTTCAGAATTCATACCCCCAAGGGAGAGAAACCATATAGCAATTTGAACAGATTTAATATAAGAATTATTAATATAGCTGAGTATTTAAAGAATGAATTGACTAGTAAAAAAATAAAACAAACAAAACCTCTTAAAAACTACAGAATTGGAGATATAAGGAGAAGCCACTATCCCTAGAGCTGAGATGGTGTACCTAAGGAAGGACCCCCTCCCTCCCATCTGAGATTCAGACCTTGTTGAAGTGGGCATGACCATGGCTCACTGAATGACAGAGAGTCACTGTGTAGCTGCACCAGCAAAACTTGCTGGAAATCCCCCACTAGGGTGCTGGCAACATCTTTTCATAGGGAAGTATATCCCTGGAGACACTCTGATACAAAATTACCCAATGGGAATTGCAAAGGAGGGGGTAGCTGCTAGCCAGTGGGCACTGCTGACTGTCATGTAGTTCAGGAGCTGGGTGCTGGAATAGCTGCCTGTACTGCAAGAGCTGGGAGCTGGAGAAGCCACACAGGCAACATGAATCTACCAAGTGGGCCCACTGGAACCAGGAAGGAAAACCCCTACTTCCTACAATGCCTTTCCAGGACCCTCTGCTGACAAGCTTTATTGACAGCTGGCAAAGGGAAAAAAAAAAAAAAAGTTTAAAGGTCCCAAATCCATTTTCAAAGAACAGGAAAGGAAGGGAAATTTGGAACTGAGAGGCAATATATTGATAATGGGCACATTTCATTCCTTTGGTCATTCATTTCCATATGCAACTTTCTACACACATTTGAATTCCTATATAGCAACAAAATATATTTCCAACTAACATGATACAGCTATCCCCCTTACAAGTATAAAAGCTCTCCCTTTCCCCAAAATGAAAGATACATACATAGTCCAGACAGTTAGTGTGTCCATCACAGGCTACAGTAATAAATCCTCAAATTTAGTCACAGTTTCACTGAATATTGTTACCCAAAGACTAAATTATAAAGTTGTTTCCAGCAGCTTGTATATAAAAATAAAAATGAGAGAGAAGAAAACGGTTAGTATATATAAACACATGCATATAGCACGGAGAAAATATGTAAAGGTGATACTCATTTCTGTAATTAGTGTCACAGTTGTAGATGGTATCTATGGATTTCTTCTTTACCCATTCCATCTTTCCCTTACCCTCAGCCAAAACCTTGACTGCTCTGAGCCCTTTACCTGAGTGACCCAACCTTCATTCCTGAAGGGTGTGCATCCTCAATTGTTCCGCCTTTTTTGGTTGCTATAATTTTACATTTACCTTTACTATTGGGCATGGAAGTAATAAAATGTGCCCCCTGAGAATTTCCTAGGATCCAAACATAGTCCTTTTTGCCTCCAACCCAATTTTTACATTGTAACATAGATTAATCACTGCATCTTTTTTTTTTTTCTTTCTGTGTTGGTTCAGTGACATAGGAGTCCCAAATTGCTAGTCGGAATTATCACCTTCCAGTTAAATTGAATCATTGTTGTGTCCCTGATGGAAGCATTCCGTGCTTGGGGACTAAGAACTCTAAACCAGAAGCGTTCAAAGCTGTGGTATGGAAAGCAAAAATTCTGCAAGTGAGTTATTATTCATTCACTTTTTAATTTCTAGAACCACATAGTCTATGAGGGAAACAGCACCATTTAACGGTCTCTGATATTTTTTAAAATTTATTTATTTTTGGCTGCTTTGGGTCTTCGTTGCTACGCACGGGCTTTCTCTAGTTGTGGCGAGCTGGGGCTACTCTTCGCTGCAACGCGCTGGCTTCTCATTGTGGTAGCTTCTCTTGTTGCGGAGCACGGGATCTAGGCGCGTGGGCTCAGTGGTTGTGGTACACGGGCTTAGTTGCTCCACAGCATGTGGGATCTTCCCGGACCAGGGATCAAACCCATGTGCCCTACATTGGCAGGCAGATTCTTAACCACTGCATCACCAGGGAAGTCCCTGTCTCTGATTTAAAGCATTTACATATCATGTAAAAAAGAACTCCATCCTTTTAGAGTGTGGTCTCCCAACGGGCATCATAACAGAGTCTTCAGTAAGTCATTGCAACTTCCTAGTTAAACCAGCATATCCTCTGTTAATAATACTTTCTCTCCTCCACTACATTCCTACTTTCTCTAGAATTTGCAGAACACTTCAATGTAAAAATTGGTGAGAGCAGAATTCCCTATTTATCCCAGTTTTAAAAGGAATGACTTAGTATTTTATTTTTAAATAAGGTTAAAATGGGCATTGGTTTGAAATACACATCTTAACATGTGAAGGAATTAGTCTTCTAAGTTATGCTTTTCAAAAAACATTTAAGTATGGAATTTCACTAAATGATTTTGTAAATATAATGGATAAAACAGTACATGATTTTCTTATTTTACCTACTGATACAATGTTATATCAATACATTTCTTGATATTGAAGCATCCTTATTATATTAGCTTCCGCTGCAGTAACGAAAAAAACATCAAATCTTTGTAACACAAACATGTTACATCAAGGCTGTAGATTGCAAGCTCTGTTACAGCCTGCAAGTTGACGGCAGGTCAGCTCCACTGTTTTCCTCCTGTGTCCAGGCTGAAGGAACAACAGTAATCATAAGAGAGGAAAAAAGATGGATTGAGATGAATCATGGAATTGTTCTTAATGCTTGTGCTTGAAAATGGCAAATCTGACACCCATTCAGATTCCACTGGCCAAGGCAAGTCACACTGTCAAGCACAGCATCAATGAGGTATAGAAATATACTCCTTCAACAGTGTGGGGAAGGGAGAATGAATATTTGTGAAAAGTAAGTAATGCAAACTGTCATACTTATATTCAAAGAACAGACCCTTTTGGGCCATGGTAAATTATTCTTTTAATATGCTATTAAATCTATGTGCTATTATTATATTATTCATATGCATAATCATAAGTGAAAGTCATGTATAATTTTCATGCTTTTTTCCACAGGTTTGGTAGGATGATTATATTTGCTTAGAAGAATGAACTGGATAGCTTTCTATATTTTTCTCTATGTTCTATATATGGATCTATCTACTCCTCTTAAGGATAAAAGATTTCACCAGTACCATTTAGAACCGGAGCCTTTTGGGGGAAGTAATTAACTGGGTAACTTTAAAAAAATTCTTTTTCTGTTATTGGTAGAACAGCATTAGATTTTTTAAAGTAGTTTTGATTTTCCTAGAAATCATCCTCTTCATGAAATTCAAATTTGATAGTGATAAGTTGTATGTACATATTTAACATGTTTTCTACATGTTACAACACCTCCATCACTTCTAATTTTTACTGGACTTTCCACATTTTCTATTTTGTGATTTCTTCACTTTTTTTTCCCTATTTTCTAATGCATTTACTATCATTGCTTTTATCTTTACTGTAGCCTTCCTTTTGCTTTCTTCTTTTTCATTTTCTAAATTATTTAATAAAAGTCTTGCTCATAGAATAAAAAATCTAGCTATAGCAGCATTACATAATTCCATTAAAATGAAAACTGAGGGCTGTATTTCTACCCCTTTGTTCATTAATAATCCTCAAGTGTCTAGCACGGTATCTTCTTCGCACAGAGGAGTTTCACAATATTTGATAACATTCAGAGGAATCTGTTTCTGTATTCTTTGTTTCCTTTTACACACTATGGTTATTTTTTAATTCCAAGAAGCTTGGATTTTTGTTTAAACTTTCATTATCTTATCTAATTTTGTGGTTCTCAGACTTTTAACATCCATCAAGATAGCTTGGAGAACTTGCTAAAACACTGAGTTTTAAATTTTAAAACATGGGTTCTACCCTCTGAGTTTCTGATTTAGTAGTTTCGAGGTAGGGCTCTAGAATTTGTATTTCTAACAAGTTCCCAAGTGATGCTGAAGCCATGCTGGGGTTTACACTTTGAGATTTACTGGCTGTTTCACTGTATGAGAATGTTAATTGTTTCTGCTTTGGAAAATATATTGCGGTATCTACCATTTTAATTATGTTTTTAAAATCCTAAGTATCATCATTTCTTTTTTGTGTAATTGAAGACAGACTAATAGTTGTATAGTAAGATGTATGTTAAAACAACAAACCTTGTTGAATTCTCTAAGTTAGTATTCTTGTATAGCACAAGACTATAATCTTTTTAGGCATTCCTGGAATTTTTAAATAAAAGACTTATTACAAACTTACAACTGGTTTAGTTAACCAAAACGTACCACTTTTTTCCAGTATTAAGTCTGCTAGCTACATATCTCTACAATTTCCTGAGAGGCCTAATTTTGCAAAACCTTACCTATATGCCAAACATTCAGAGCGTTACGCTGTGGTTCAGACATCACATTTTCCTCACCAGTCTACTCCACAGCAATAGCTTTAGTCCTTTTCATGAAACTATGTTGTGTCAAAAAGCTTTCTATGCAGTGTTCTACTTTTAAGAAGTGATGGGCTTTGTACATTTGGATTTTTTTCAACCAATGGTTCCACATTAAGAACCTCTTCCAAATTATTTAATCAGTTTTCTGGAGTCTGCCATGTCCTCTTTTTCGCAATTCCATATTCTACTTCCAAAAGTCTTCCTTCCCCTGGCTGTCATTATTTTTTCTCTATGGCATATCTTTGTATTGCAGTATTTTAAAATTATCCTATGCATTGCTTTCTACTATAAGTTCTACTTAATATGATATTAATACTGATGCTTTACTTAGTTTGATACAAGTATGCTCATTGTTTCATTTGTGATTTTTCTGAATAATTTTTAGATGCATCTCTTGTAAGTAGTAAAGCACTGGATTTTGTTTCATTATACATCCACTCCAAGAGACTTTTTAGTGTACAGATGTAAGCAATTTACAATTTTTTATAACTCTTACGTAATTCATCTCATTATACAGAAATCAGAAAGCTCAAGTACAACAAAAGGAAAAATAAAATAAAATTAGCCATAACCCCATCACCCATACTCAGGGACTGTTACCATTTTGAAGTATATACATTAAGATTTATTTCTATATGTTTGGAAAGAGGACACCTATTATACGATTTTGTAATATGATTTTCACTTATCTTTCTAAGTCAACACTCTTCTTCAACCTCATTTTTAAGGATTGCTCAGTACCCTGTTGCAAAGATATGTTTATGTAACCTATCCCTTTACTATATATTTGTTCTTAATTTTCTATTACAAATACAGCTCCTCATACCCATATCTTTCTAGTCAACCGACTACTTCTTTGATCTAATTTACCAGACTTAAAACTATTAAGTCAAAAGTCATAACTATTTATAGGGTTCTTGGTATATTAATGACACATTACTTTCCAAAAAGTTTATTAAAATCAGAACTCCTACCAGCTACATGAGGGAGTCCACACTTAGGACTGCCAGAGAAAATATAAGCTGCCAGTTAAATGTGAATTTCAGATAAACAGAAAATAAGCTTTTAATATAAATATGCCCGGTTTTGGCCTGAGGCAACCCAACACTGGAGCCTACCCGGGCTCTCTGGTGGGGCTAATGGTGGACTCTAGGAGGGCTCACACCAAGGAGTACTTGCCAGAACTTCTTCTACCAGTGTCCATGTCCCCACAGTGAGCCACAGCCACCCCCCACCTCTGCAGGAGACCCTCCAACACTAGCAGGTCTTACTGCCTCTAAGCCAGACCTAGTCACATTTTTGGAACAAAAGAAGGATCCCAGGGATGTGAAAGGAAAGGAGACAACAGCCATACACCCAGGTTCTTATGAATAGATGAAGCAGATGACACAGCCGTGTGGATGAAAGTCTCTTGGTGCTCCATCCAGGAGTCAGTGCTGTACCTCTGAGGTGGGAGAGCCAACTTCAGGACACTGGTCCACAAGAGACCTCCCAGCTCCACGTAATATCAAATGGCGAAAATCTCCCAGAGATCTGCATCTCAACACCAACACCCAGCTTCACTCAACGACCAGCAAGCTACAGTGCTGGAAAACCTATGCCAAACAACTAGCAAGACAGGAAC